>NC_090180.1:33309144-33909144 GCF_024679245.1 Pseudorasbora parva
AGCCCGTACGGCCCATACAAGGACCTTCCGATCTTTTAAAGGGGGGGTGAAATGCTGTTTCATGCATACTGATCTTTTTACACTGTTAAAGACTTGGAATCCCATACTAAACATAGACAAAGTTTCAAAAGTTAAGTTGGATGTTTGATGGGAGTATTTCTTTGTCAAAAATACTACTTCCGGTTAGTCATAAGTTTCGGCAAGTTTTTTGAGATCATGCGTCCCCTTTGACGTTAATGGGGGCGGAATTTCCTTGTATGGGCCTTACGGACAATTCTACCGGAAGCGCGTGAGAGAGAGCGAGGGAGAGAGCGAAAGCAACAGGCTACGCCCATCAAAGCGCTGGCTTGTAGGATGCTAAACAGGTAACATAACAATGTGCTAAACATAACAATGTCACCAAAAAAGTGCGTTTTTGGTTGCCAGACCAAGACAGTCCTGCACAGATTCCCCAAAACCCCGCGTTAAGGCAACAGTGGATGGAATTTGCTTTTCCGGATCAGCAACTGAGTTGCGCGAATGTTTATATCTGTTCGCTGCATTTCGGTGCCGACTGTTTCATAAACAAGGCCCAGCTTGACACAGGATTTTCCCGATCGCCTAATGCTGAAGGATGGAGCAGTCCCAACGATAAAGGTCCCAACGTTAGAACCGCGGGCGGTGAGTTAGACTGCTTCAAATGTCTATGCTCATCAAGTAGCCCAAACATGATCACGTATAGTTACTATATATATTACTATATATATAAATTGATCAATGGAGCATGCGATGTGTAGTGCGTGTACATTTGTTTAGCTGGCCACTATATGTGTAACTTTATGTTTGTGTATTGTTAAAGCACTCCAAACAACAATACACAAAGAGTGGGGAAATATGTTGAACTAAATAAGCGCGCTTCTTCATTCAAATGCGCTACTATTCCGTGTCTTTCTATGTAAACACTAACTTAACCTGCCGTGCAAAACCAGTCTGCTTACTGTCTACACAAACCACGCGTAAACACACAAACACACGTGCACAACTGCACTTCCCACATGTACACCTTCAAAGACAAAAATACGACGATATAATTCAAGTATAAATATGTAAATAACACAAGTCGCTAAGCATATTATATAGTTAGTGTATAACTTGTACCACATAGAGATGTCCTGCTCTAGTCGTTTTTGCTGCTGCTCCTGTTCAACTGCAGCCTCTGGGTCTGATTCCGGATCATAGATGTATGGCTGTATCTGATTAAAAGCCATATTTTTATTTTGAATAAAGTTTTTTTCCCGCTGTTAGGGATGACGCACTCGACTCAAACACAATAGCAGCGCGCTGCTGCACACGTCATTATTTAGCTCCGCTCACACGACACGCCCCCACCCGCTCGGCTTTTTTCGGAAAGACTCGGAACAGCGCATCTTTCTTATATAATTATAAAAAAAATAAAGACTTTTCGGAGATATGCAGGATGCAATGCTACTCTGTAGGTACTCAAGATTGACATGACACTGACTGAAACTGAGTGTTTCACCCCCCCTTTAACGTCAAGTAGACCCATACTCGAAAAAAACTCTCCGAAACTTGTGAGAAACCGGAAGGAGTATTTTTGACACAGAAATACTCCATCAAACGTCCAACATTAGTTTTTGAAACTTTGACTATGTTTAGGATGGGAATCCAAGTGTTTAACAGTGTAAAAAGCTCAGTATGCATGAAACAGCATTTCACCCCCCCTTTAAGACAGACGTGCAGATCTATAGGCGACTGATAATAGGCAGATGTACTACATTTTCTCCCGACTATATCCATAATAACAACGTCCATTTTAGACACAAACTGTGATTACAATCTCTTGCGCACATTTTTATGCTTTTTAACTCTTTTTATTATAAAAAGCGTCCCACAATTTAACAACAGTAGCTAGACATTATTTTACAACAATCACTGATCGTGCTGATTCTGTCATTACGTTTGAGTTTTTTGAGAAATAACAGCTTATGGGCCTTTCACACCGAACGCGGCAACGGCGCCGCTGCGCTAAGAAATCCATTCATTTCAATGGCTTGCGCCACGCAAGGACGGTTTGTTGCTGCGCCGACAAAAGCGCACGCGCAGCGGAGCGCACCCTTGACGAGCTTGCGCGCATGCCGCGGTCAAAGTTCAAAATATTTTAACTTTTGCCGCTGCGCTCTGTGACGATTACCCGCGCGGCCAATAGAAACGGTACATCGAAAGAAACGAGCACGGAAATCAAAATGGATGAACATCTTGTACTGTGCGTGTCAGTACAATAATGTTATTATAATATAATACACACATATAGGCCTACACACACAAACAATGTGCAAACAAGGCATATACATAATAATCATAATGATATATTGATATATGTCTTATTTATATGCCTTGTTTTCACACTCTGTGTGTGTGTGTGTGTGTATATATATACCTCTTCTTCCTTGCTGCTCTCTCTCTTCTTCTTACTAGAAGGGTTATTGCTATCGCTTAATCGCTCGCTTTTTAGCACGGGACAGATACATATTTGCTGCTGATTGAATGAATAGAAATAGACATATAGAACTCCCGCAAAAAGTTTTGAAAACTCCGCCTACTTTGCGCTGGCCAGTGAAGCGCATCTGAAGGGCTGCGCTGAACCCCGCGGCAAGCGCAGCGCATTCCGCGTTCGGTGTGAAAGGCCCATTAGGCTACTGCTACAAAGGGAATTAAGTTGCGCTAGACATAAAATATTATTATAATCTTTGGAAGCCAAAATCTAAAATAAAATCAGACTATCACAGATCTGAAGTGTAACCAGGCTATGTGTGAATGTTTGGTTCTGTCCTCGGCTGTCGTTTGCATCTCTCTCTCTCTCTCTCTCTCTCTCTCTCTCTCTCTCTCTCTCTCTCTCTCTCTCTCTCTCTCTCTCTCTCTCTCTCTCTCTCTCTCTCTCTCTCTCTCTCTCTCTCTCTCTCTCTCTCTCTCTCTCTCTCTCTCTCTCTCTCTCTCTCTCTCTCTCAAGGTATGATTAAGGGTGCTTTCACACCAGCAGTTTTGGTGTGCACTCCAGTTCGATTGATGTCAGAGTTCAATTGGTTTGGATGATGTGAACGCGATCTTCCGAACTCGGGTGCGCACTTGCGATCCTTTAATCCACTTAAAGAGATGGTCTGGGGTTCGGTTCATGTGAACTCTAGTACGGTTAAAAAATATAAAACTGACGGGAGCAAAGCTGTGCATTTCGCCGCCTTCACGCTGACTGTCGTTACTAAGCAACCGGGTAAACAGCTGCTGCTTTAATGATGCTAACGAACCCCGTTTCTGAACCAAATAATATAATATGAGCACAGTGCAGGGGGGGCAGCAATCAAATGTGAAAGCACCCTAAGATTCTTTTTTCACTCTTTGCTGCCATCTGGTGGCAAAAAAAAACTTGCAAAAGATAGCCAGAGCACACAGAGCCAAAGACAAGATTCAAAATCAAATCATCGCTTCTGGGTTTTAAGGCAGAACATCGGCTCACTATTGGCCGGGCACGACCACATGATCACATGAATGTGTTGTGGTGCTCACGTGAATCGTGTAGGGGAATGGCACGGAAGAGATTGTTGAATAAAATTATTTTTGTTTGTTTTTGCGCACAACAAGTTTTCATGCCGCTTCATAACATTTAAGTTTGAACCACTGGAGTCACATGGACTATTTTAACGATGTCTTTGTAATCTCGTGATTCTGTGTGTGTCTTTCCGCAGGATCTGGCCACGCCCCAGTCTTTCTGCCGTCACACCAGCAGGGTGTGGGAGTTCTACCACTACCGGAGAGAGCTGACCCTGAATGCCCAGCCCAGCACCGCACACATAGCCATCGCTGAGTGCGAGGCGCGCCTCAGCCGCCAGGGCCGCTCGCTGGTGGTGATCACGCAGAACATCGACGAGCTGCACCAGCGTGCCGGGTCCAAGCGCGTGCTGGAGGTCCACGGTCAGAGCACACCACATTTCTCAACATTTTATTAGTCATATTTTATCATAGTAATGGGAGAAACAAAGCATTTGCGCATCCTTCAAACACTGGCCCATTTGCAAAGGTGAAAGTTTCAAGATTTAACACCCACAGAACAATCCTCAATACAACGACAACATGGATTTAATGATAAACGGACACACTGATCTTATATTTTACATGCTGATTGCATTTCATTTTAAAAGTGTATGTTGTGTTTACTTTTTGGGCACAATGATTTCTCTAGAAAAGGGTCATAAACTAGTGATATTTTGTTTTTTCTGCAATATATATTGCAATATAAAAGCTATTTCATCGGATGATTAGAATAGCTGTATTTGAAAAAATAATGAATCATTCTAGAATAATTGGGTGATTTTGTAGGGGAGTGAATCTGCATAAAAATAATAAATTTTAAAAAATAATACATAAAAAATGTATAATGCATAAATGCATAAAAAATAATAAAAGAAGAAAGATACCGTTGAAATAAGCAGTGCTTTGTGTTTTTTAGGTAAATCTAACAGTATTCAGGTACAGATATTTAATAAATAAATGTAAAATAACAGTCTTCACTGTATAAATGAAATATAGCAAATATAATTCATTAGTTGATACAATTTATCCTTGTTAAAGCTTTATTTTATTGTTTGATCACCATTGGTGACACAAACAGCTGCGGGTGCTGAAGGACACAAAAGGCTGCTGTCCTTTTAAAGGGATAGTTCACCCAAAAATGAATTTGCTCACCCTCAAACCATCCTAGGTGTATATAGCCCCGTTTCCACCGCAGGAACTTTACCCAGGAACCAGGAACTTTGGGTGGTACTTCGTGTGTTTAGACCGCAGGAACCAGGGTCTAAATGAAGTTCCGGGTAAATATTTCCCCCTCCAAACGGCCCTGCTCGCGAGGTAGTACTTTTTCAAAGTTCAGGAACTTTCGAGGGCGGGACTTGGGCGCTGAACATGCTGATTGGTTTATATCAAGCAGCATTTTATTTCAACGGGCATTTTTAAAAGTCTTGCGAGGTTCAGTAAATATCTGTCTTGGGCTCTGTCTGATGGCGCGCGCCACGTTCGTCTCAGCCATCTCACGTGCAATGTCCGTAATAGCTGATAATAATATACATTGTCATTTTAAATCTAGCTTTACAAGCTTTCTGAATATGCTGCATTCTGCTGAATCTCCATATTAGTGCTCTTTTCTATCATTGTTAATTTCATCTTTAGTAAACCTATACATAACCAGCAAAAGCAGCACAGCTTGAATCTCTTCCATACTCGTTATTAATTTTTTTTCACCATGTAAACGACCTGACCGATTACTTTTAAGTGTGCGTCCTTACATGACGTGACGGCGCGCGCCGCGCTCATGTTGACAAGAGAGGAAAGTTAATTTTTCTGAGGGGTAAACTTTTTATTTCGTAAGTTATGAAGATAATGTTGGAATAATGACACAGCGTATATTGCCCCAGGCAGTTTTTACTTTAACTGCGCCTGACAGAACTTTTTTTTTTTTCTGAGATGATTATTACACTTTACATCAAATAAATAGCTATAAATAATACTGTATTAGTCCTGGTGGCCGTTAAGAGTTGCTATGGCTACAGTAAACACACTCCAGCTGCTGGAGAAAACAGCGTTGACATTTTTGATGCGGCAGACAAACTGCATGTGACAAAATTGCGATTGCGATTGAAAGTCATCACATGTAAACATCAGATCGGTTTAGATAACGTCTCATGTAAATAGTCCATTTTTCAATCGGATCGGTACACGCAAAAATGATTACTGCAGTAAGACATGTCCTTCACTGACTTGGAGGAGCAGTCGCGCGCAGTCCTACATCACCGGACTAATTTGCCTAATCTTCTCGGAACTTTAGATCGCGGTCGAAACGCAGACAGCTGCAGGTCTGGGGGGAGAAAAGTTCCTGTAAAAAAGTTCCTGGTACAAATTGTTCCGGATAATTTTGGTGGAAACGGGGCTTATGACATTCTTCTTTCAGATGAACACAATTAGAGTTGTATTAAAAATGTTAATTCCAACCAACTTTTTTTAAATCTTCAAAGTATTATAAAGGGAGTGACTTTTGCGTCATTTTTGAAGTTCATAAAAGTGCATCTATATATATCGTTACTAAAGTAAATTATCTAGCTTCCGGCGAATCGCCTTCAGTGTTCAACTTACGGAAAAAGTGTAGCACCTGCACCCAGGGCCGTACCCAGGATTTTCTAAATACCGAGGTCCAAATATGAATTTTGGAGGGTTTGAAAAAAAAACATTTCCCTCCTTTACATATGCATTTTAAGACATAAGAAAATCTAAGAATCAGCTAACTGTAGCTTTAAAACCATGTCAGTGTGCAGTATAAATTATTTTAAGAAGACAACAGATTTTTATAAATGAGAATCTGGTTAAATGTTGCAAAAAAAATTAGACTCCAAATTAGAAAATCAGAAAATCAGTTTTGTTGTTAAATTGAGCCAAAGACGACATAAGTGTGACTCCGTTCTTTAAAAACCTACACTGTAAGAAATGTTTTTTGTTTTTTGTTGGTTTAACTTAAAAAAGTAAGTAACCTGGTTGCCTTAAAATGTTGAGTTTATTGAAATTTAAAATTTGAGTTGATACAATGAAGGAAATTTGTTTAGTAAATAGAGACTCAAAATATTATTGTATCTGAACCACATAAAAAAATTGATAAATCATGAAAATAGCACTATTTGTCATGTTTCACTGCGTCATCAGAAATAAAACACACACAATTACCCAATATGATTACAAAATCTTTTAATAATATTTTAATAAAGGTTGTCGAATCTCAAAAAATGTTCATTGTATTAACTCAAAATTTTAATTTCAATGAACTCAAAATTTTAAGGCAACCAGGTAACTTTTTTCTAAATCATTTTTTACAGTGTAGCTAAAGTAGTTGTGATTTACATTATTTGATCATATAACCTTGATATATTTAATGTTGAATGAGTAAGATCATGTCAAAGATAGAAATCAATGTGAAAATATAACTAATGAGTGAAATCAAAATTTGATGCTCCTAATCTCAATATTAGATTATGAGACTTTAGCCTGGATTTCACTGACAAGAATCACATTATGTGTAGCAATTAGGAATATATTGTAGGCGAATGCTTTTTCTATTCTGAGCACAGTGGGCTACCTGCTCTTTCTGTCTCATCGCCATCATCTTCTCTCTTTCTTTTTTCCCCAGTCTCCTTCTCTTGCCCTGTATCTTTTCTCTTTTCAAAGCTGAGCTTTGTTTGAAGCACTCTTTTCATTTTCGTCTGTATCGGTAAAAACAAAGTTGTAAATGTAAATTTACAATTGTAAAGCTGAAGGCTTCCAAGAAAACCAGGTCAAGAAAACTTTATTTGTTTGCATCCCTGATTATTAAGCGCTCTCGTGGTGTTGTGATGTAAAACATCAGTCGTTGTTCGATGTGCCGGTTGGTGGTTGTGGCATTTGTCCCGCCTCTCCTCCACTGTGATTGGACATTGATGTTCACCCAAAATTGAACTCTGGACGCTCAACACGTAAAAATGGACAAAACTTGCCAGCTGTTGGCGCTATTGAAAAGTGCGGCGCATCCATTGGAAACAATTGAAAACATACGCCAGGCGAGGTGAGAACACCTGTTTGTACACGCCGCCTTAATAGGCTTTTATTTTGCAACTTCTATTATGTACACCTCGGAGAATTACCGAGGTCCGGACCTCAGGGACCTCAATGGTGGGTACGGCCCTGCCTGCACCACTCGCAGTTCAAAATGCTTACAAAATGTAATGAATGTAAATGAATGTCTGACGACATTGCACACCAGTTACGCTCGTCAGACAAAGAGTAAGCGTTTTGAACTATGAAAGGCAATTCACCGGAAGCTAGATAATTTACTTTATAAAGTTTTAAATTTTTCTTATACAAATGCCTTCATTCATTTCAGAAGCCCTTTATTAACCCCCCGGAGCCGTATGGAGCATTTATGACGGACAGATGTACTTTTATGAACTTCAAAAATGACCCAACAGTCACTGCCATTAAAATGCTTGGAAGAGCCAGGACATTTAGAATAAAACTGATTTTGTTAGTCCGAAAGAAGAACATCAAATAAACCTAGGATGCCTTGTGAGTGAGTACATCATGGGTTAATTTTCATTTTGGGGTAAACTTACCCTTTAATATGAATGCACGGACCTAATATAATTGACACGTACCCGTTTCATTTAGTGTTAATACTGCAATTCATGATGTTGGTGTGAAATAAACCATTCTGGGAATTTAGAAATTAAAGTTAAAGCTCCAATCTCCTCCCGAAAATCCTAGCAGAAAATCTGCCTCAGCGACGACTTCCCTCAGAGAAGCTGTCAATTTCATCTTTCAATCATGATGTCACACCCCCATTTTTATAACATCAAATAACTAACTAAAACTAAACTTATTTAAAGAACGAACACTTGAACTAACATTAGTGGGATAAAAACTGCCTAAAATGACAGAAACCATCTTTGTAAGAAACTTATTTGAAGCGTAATTTGATATTTTAGTTTGTCTTGCGTCACATTAGGAAACATGAATAGGGTGTGTTTTTTGAGCTATGCTGGGACGAGCCACTTGGGGGCGATCGAGACGCTTTGTTGGCTTGACTTTTCTGGACTTTTTGCAGCACACTTGTACCTAATGTCCGAGTCGACTTAAAAACACAAGCAAATGATCAACTTTCACTCTCTGATGGTTAAACTTTGCATTTAATCAGTGAATCACAAGCATTCTGAACCAGATTGCAGCTGGCCATATGGAGCATCTTGACATCGCACATCCTGCCATGTGACTATCGCAGATATGCACATTGCTATATCGATGCTAAAACAATATATCATGCAGCCCTAACGTACGACTATGACAGGGGAATATCCAATCTGTCTATATGCACGGCAGGCACAAATGCACATATCCGATTCATTGCAGATTTATAAAGCCCTACAATTTAATAAAATAACACAGATTCTGTAGATTATAAGTCTTTCGCTGCATTTTCGCTTTTCTGAACAGCAGGGGTCACCAGCGTGTGGTGATCCAGCGCCTCCAAACGGTGTGTTTGTTCACTACATTAAAACATTTAGAATTGTGTGATATTCTTGACTTCAAAGTGCTGGAGAAAGTAGTTGAAATTTTAATGGAAATCCTAAAAAAGTGCTTGAATTTGAATTATATTACATTTTGTTTTAGCAAAAGTGTTCTGAAGTCAGCTGCTCATTATGATTCTAAAGTCACAGATCACAGCACGTGCTCGGCGCTCTGCAATGTGCTGGAAAGGTTTCTGATTTTGTAATGTTTGGTACATTGTTCTGACTGATCAGAGTCGTCTCAGACAAGATTTTCAGATAAATCCCTGAATAAATGCAAAATGACTCGTTCTCGTAGTTTCCTGTGAGTTGTGCAGTTATAGTGACTCAATCAGCATAACTGATGTCCTGCAGGAACACAACAAAATGAATTTGGGTTTGGTTTGGATGAATGTCTTGTTTGTGTCTGTAGGTAACCAGTTTCAGACCAGGTGTGTGAGCTGTGGAAATGTGGAGGTTAATCACAAAAGCCCCATCTGTCCATCACTGGAGGGCAAAGGGTAGGTTGCACCCTCAGAACCATGTCAAACAACTCTAAAGAGCAGCTCCGTTAATAGTGATTCTCCCTCAGGTCACCTGACCCGGATGTCCCTGACGCCCTCATACCTGTCAAAGACCTGCCCAGGTATCCCACCGAAACACATACCTGATTTTTACCACAAATCTCTTTTTTTGTCCCAAGTCCATTTTACGTTTTTTAATTGTTAAATTAATCATGCATGTCTTTTTATTACTAAACTTTAATGGAAATCATTAAACATACAATTTGACAATATTAAAAGTTAACAAAAAGTCTTTTATTTTTTAGGGCCCTATAATATTTTATTAAAGTTTTATTTCTCCCAAAATGTAACTTTTTTTTTTATTCCATCTGAATTATTCAGTATTTCATTTGTACGTTTTCTAAGAATTGTACTAATGAAAATGCATCTCTATTTAATTGAAATCATGAATGTTAAACTTTTAATAAATTGTTGTTAATTGTTGTATAACAAAAAAGGGCCCTATGAAATACAATTAAAAAAAATTGTCTTTAAATTAACTTTAAAGGGAGCCTGACGTGGACCTTTGTAGGTCTATACAATTGATGTCTTTCCTGGTTCGGTTGAAACACGCCTCATAATCGCAGCCCAATGGAGCAAACCAGTCAGAGCAACGAAGCGACGCATTGTCAAATGTCAACAGACAGAGCTCAACTAACACTGTGTTGCCAAGTCCGCGCTTTTTCCTGTGGTTGTTTTCTATGTCCAAGGGTTGAAGCGACTATTATGTGATATATAGACCCATAAGTGCTAATTTTAGCAGGCAACCTTGGCAAAATAACACACATTTTACCCCCCAAACACCATTTTTTCCCCCGGAGAACCCCCCGAGAAGCTATTGTTTAGGGCCAGTAGTTGGCAGATTTTGTTGTAAAAACTTGGCAACCCTGTCTGCACACACGCTGAAATAAACGATCTTTGCCGGTGTTGTAAAAAAATAAAAGAATTTATTGATACACAGAGTACTTACCCAACATGATCATCATTTCTGAGAGAAATTGTGAAGGTGAACGCATATACAAACAAGCTCTCCGTTTAGGATTCGAGTAAATATAATCCAAGCACCTTTGATGATGTGCATGATTACGTTTCTGTTGATCATCTGTCCGTCATCGGCTAAAGCTGATGAGTTTATTGGTCCGAACAGTTTCTGTTCGGAGATAATTACTCCTCTATGGAGCAATGCCAGACCGAATTGCCCAACCTAAAAATGTTGTGGGTGGGGCTAAGTTCGGCTGGCATCCAGGCTACTTTAAAGGTGCACTATGTAGTATTTTTGCAGTAAAATATCCATAAACCACTAGGCCACTGTTATATATTTTGTTCAGTTGAGTTCTTACAATATCCCAAATGTTTCCAACTATTTGTAAATTGTGAGAAAATTGCAGTTTTAACCAAGGAGCCAGGATATCTGAGGGAGTCGCCTGTCAATTGTCATATCTGCGTTACCCTCAGTTTCTCGGTTTTATTTTGGCATAACTAGTGATGGGAAGTTCGTTTCTTTTCTGCAAACCGGTTCTTTTGGACAGTTCGTTTCAATGATCCGGTTAAAAAAAACGGATCACCGGTTCTTTTACGTCTTTACGTAATGACGTCATTCCTATCATCCCAGCGGATGAAAATACATTCAAACACATCCATATAAAATATTTGTAATCACAACTTAGTATAGTAATAATTATTATTGACATCATCATCTTGGATATTTTTTTTCATTTCTGTTTTACAACAGCACTCAATACAGTCACTGTCGTGCAAACACTGATGTTTCACACAGATTAAATAAACTTACATTGACATAACATACTTACACAAATCCTCAGTTCACCCGTGCTCATGTATTATCAGCATCAGCTGTCCCAGTCCGAGAGAAACAGTTCGGTTACGACGCTCTCACGCATGCTCAGTATCTCAGCTCACCGGTTCTCAGAGTCGAACATTTTCGAAAGATCGAACGTCTCCGATAGAAACGGTTCTCGATTCTCTACTGGTGATCAGAAAGATCGACCCGCAACCCTGTCCTGACTCGAGAACCGCTGTATCAGTGTGTGTGTGTGCTGAGCTGAGAACTGTTGCAAGCTGAATATGTAGTCTGATATCAAACCTACTGTTTTGATTACATTTTATTATGTGTATCGACTTAGAAATTAAATAAGAAAAAAAGCTGTTTCTGAAAATATCATGCATTATTGATAAAACAAATAAATGTTTAATTTGATCGTTTTACAATCCATTGTTTCCAAACTTTAAAATAATACAGTGATAAGACAGCTTTGTTATGATGTTTCCAAATGTGATTAGTTTTATACACTTAAAACTTGGATTTCGTTCCTCTGAACAAATAAAACGCATTCGCAGCTCATCGGTTCTCAGTATCGAACGTGTCCGACAGAAACGGTTTTCGATCTGAAGATCCGAGAACCGCTACGTTAAGTTACACGCGCATGCTCAGTATCAGTTGCTTGTGAGTTCATCAGATCTCTCAGCAAAACGTGTCTCACTTCAGCTAACGATTGGAGTTACAGTCTTGTTCAAAATAATAGCAGTACAATGTGACTAACCAGAATAATCAAGGTTTTTAGTATATTTTTTTATTGCTACGTGGCAAACAAGTTACCAGTAGGTTCAGTAGATTCTCAGAAAACAAATGAGACTCAGCATTCATGATATGCACGCTCTTAAGGCTGTGCAATTGGGCAATTAGTTGAATTAGTTGAAAGGGGTGTGTTCAAAAAAATAGCAGTGTGGCATTCAATCACTGAGGTCATCAATTTTGTGAAGAAACAGGTGTGAATCAGGTGGCCCCTATTTAAGGATGAAGCCAACACTTGTTGAACATGCATTTGAAAGCTGAGGAAAATGGGTCGTTCAAGACATTGTTCAGAAGAACAGCGTACTTTGATTAAAAAGTTGATTAGAGAGGGGAAAACCTATAAAGAGGTGCAAAAAATGATAGGCTGTTCAGCTAAAATGATCTCCAATGCCTTAAAATGGAGAGCAAACCAGAGAGACGTGGAAGAAAACGGAAGACAACCATCAAAATGGATAGAAGAATAACCAGAATGACAAAGGCTCAGCCAATGATCACCTCCAGGATGATCAAAGACAGTCTGGAGTTACCTGTAAGTACTGTGACAGTTAGAAGACGTCTGTGTGAAGCTAATCTATTTTCAAGAATCCCCCGCAAAGTCCCTCTGTTAAAAAAAAGGCATGTGCAGAAGAGGTTACAATTTGCCAAAGAACACATCAACTGGCCTAAAGAGAAATGGAGGAACATTTTGTGGACTGATGAGAGTAAAATTGTTCTTTTTGGGTCCAAGGGCCACAGGCAGTTTGTGAGACTACCCCCAAACTCTGAATTCAAGCCACAGTACACAGTGAAGACAGTGAAGCATGGAGGTGCAAGCATCATGATATGGGCATGTTTCTCCTACTATGGTGTTGGGCCTATTTATCGCATACCAGGGATCATGGATCAGTTTGCATATGTTAAAATACTTAAAGAGGTCATGTTGCCCTATGCTGAAGAGGACATGCCCTTGAAACGGTTGTTTCAACAAGACAATGACCCAAAACACACTAGTAAACGGGCAAAGTCTTGGTTCCAAACCAACAAAATTAATGTTATTGAGTGGCCAGCCCAATCTCCAGACCTTAATCCAATTGAGAACTTGTGGGGTGATATCAAAAATGCTGTTTCTGAAGCAAAACCAAGAAATGTGAATGAATTGTGGAATGTTGTTAAAGAATCATGGAGTGGAATAACAGCTGAGAGGTGCCACAAGTTGGTTGACTCCATGCCACACAGATGTCAAGCAGTTTTAAAAAACTGTGGTCATACAACTAAATATTAGTTTAGTGATTCACAGGATTGCTAAATCCCAGAAGAAAAAAAATGTTTGTACAAAATAGTTTTGAGTTTGCACAGTCAAAGGTAGACACTGCTATTTTTTTGAACACACCCCTTTCAACTAATTGCCCAATTGCACAGCCTTAAGAGCGTGCATATCATGAATGCTGGGTCTCATTTGTTTTCTGACAATCTACTGAACCTACTGGTAACTTGTTTGCCACGTAGCAATAAAAAATATACTAAAAACCTTGATTATTCTGGTTAGTCACATTGTACTGCTATTATTTTGAACAAGACTGTACAACATCTACTTCAAGATATTAGTTTATTTCTAGTCAGAGGGACTGTCACTCATGTCAGAAAGTTAATAACTATAGTAACTTGTGGGATCAGCCCTGATTTGAGATGCGAACCGTTTTGAACGATTCAGTTCGATTTGGTGAACTGGTTCGACCGGTTCACTATAAAGATCCGGTTAAAAAGAACGATTTGTTCGCGAACCGGACATCACTAGCAGAAACGCAGTGTGCAACAAGTGTCACAGCAGCTGCTGACCGAATGCACAGAGTAACGTCATAACATCCTTTTAAACACACTTAAATGTATCTAATATGATAAAACGGAGCTAAGTTCTCAAGTACTCATGACCGGAAAAGCGAAAATAGCGCCGGTGACTGTGCTGGTGCTCGCAAGCAGTGTGTTGTGTAACAATCGCTCCAGCGGCCTTGCTCAACTCGACAACACTCGGTCCTGCTCTGCTTCATACTACAGTAACGTTAATAATCACATTCATGAACATGATTTCTATCTAACATGAGTCCTATCCCGATTTATTTCCACCGGCTGTGAGGTGAAGACCACATGCTGCACTCAAACTTGGCATCATCAAACTATGATTGTTTGAAATAGGCCCCCTCTAGCAGACGGAAAAGTTACACAGTGCAGCTTTAAATGGAAATTAAACTACATTGTGTGTTTACATTTTTCTGGACTTATGATATAATACCAATTTATTATCAAAAATGGTGGTAATCAAATGAAGGCATAAACATTTAACAATTTAGTGAACTTTTAAAAATGTAATCGAATGAAAATATACTGTACATTTTTTATAATTCTTTTGGCAAACTAAAAGCTGCGACAGGATTACAGTTAAAATTAAAACATGATTGTAATGAGGTATGTAGATATGGGAAGAAGGACACGGGAACCGGCGAACGTTGAACAAACTTTAATCTAAAGGAAACAATCTAAAAGTAACGCAAGCAACCCATAACGGACGGCTGCCGCACACACATAATAAAACATAAACATAACGTAAAATCCAGGCCTGGTCCTCTCCCGTCCTTTACTATCATTGCTCCTCCTTTTATGTATCCAAGCTCCTCTGTGAAACACAAGACCAGTGCGGCGCAGCTGATACTCATCATCACTCACACCGCCGGCCTCGCCCCATTCTCACAGTCCCTCTCTGACTCGCTGCTTGCTACAATGATTATTCCTTTACATTGTAATATTTTGCCATTATTATTATTATTATACTGAGAGGTACATTCTACCAATAGTAATATCTGTCCCAATTTCTACAAGTGAAGAAATAGAGTTTGTGTAGTAGTCCAAACTGACAGACTTTACCCAGCAGTCTTTCATATGGCCATTTGATTAACATGTGGCCAAAACTTTCCTTGAATGTTTTGCGCTAATGTGAGGTGTTTCTGCCGCAGGTGTCACGAGAAGGGCTGTGACGGTCTGCTGCGGCCTCACGTCATCTGGTTCGGAGAGACTCTGGACTCGCACATCCTCACTAAAGTGGAGAAGGAGCTGGAGACGTGCGACTTATGTCTGGTGGTCAGTTTTCAGATCACTTCGGAACGAGCTGAACGCGGATTGTAGAGTCTGAAGTCTCGTTTGCTCTGTGCTCCGTCTCTCAGGTCGGCACGTCCTCTGTGGTGTATCCGGCAGCCGTGTTTGGCCCGCAGGTTGCGTCCCGAGGCGTTCCAGTGGCCGAATTCAACACTAAGATGACACCAAACACAGCACGCTTCAGGTCAGTTCATGAAGTGGACAAGACCCCCCACAATTACACTTGAACAGAGCAAACATGTACAAGGCTTGAAATTGCATCCATTGTGATTTTTATTTCATTTATTGTAAGTGGCGTTCGATGGTGGAAAATAATGTCCGTACTGTAATGTTACTGACTGTAACAAGGTGGCGCTGTCGAGGCTCACGCTGCCTCTCGAGGAGAATTCAAGCACCACACACAAAGATTAAAAATGTGACGTTGATTTCATACAACAGTTCAATAAACAGTTAAAGTCAAGTCACCTACATTTTAAAGGGTCATGAAACCCTTAAGAGATTTTAATAGAGTTATGAGTGTTGAGCATCATAGAAGTCAATAATACCATCCATTAGTTTTTGTTGCTCTTTATTTAACTTTCGGGTTTAAATTAATCTTCGTATCAACGTCACAGAACGTTTTATCGTACTATAGTATGGCGATGACTCTGTATCTCATAGTTATTCATGAGGAGGCATGTGCCGATTTTCGATAATGCGATATGTAAGGGATAATGTACACCCAGCCGGTTGTTATCGCAGAATAAACCCTGACAGAGTGATCAGGACCCCGATGCGAAGCGGAGAAAAACCAGGTTGGAACCAGGTTGGAAAAACAGTTCCAACCTGCTTTAAGCCTTTATCTATTGCTGAAGATTTGCCATATGCTAAATGTTGAAAATGAATGCTGAAAGGGTTAGTTCACCCAAAAATGAAACCAAGCCTATGATTTACTCACCCTCAAGTTATCATAGGTGTATGACATTCTTCTTTCAGACAAATACAATCGGAGTTATATTTAAAAAGTCCAGGCTAACGTTAATCCAAGCAGTAGTTGTAGTTGTGTTTAAAGTCCATAAAAAATGCAGCTGTGCGTCAATTGCCTGGATGCCAGCCGAACTTGGCCCCGCCCACAACATTTTTAGGTCGGGCAATTCGGTCTGGCCTTGCTCCATAGAGGAGTAATTATCCCCGAACAGAGACTGTTTGGACCAATGAAATCATCAGGGCGGGATTTAGACGATGATGGACAGATGATGACGAACAGTAACGTAATCATGCACGTCATCAAAGGGGCTTGGATTATATTTTTTCGAATCCTAAACGGAGAGCTTGTTTGTATATGCATTCACCCTCACAATTTCTCTCAGAAATGATGATCATGTTGGGTAAGTACTCTGTGTATCATTAAAGTATTTTATTTTTTTACAACACTGGCAAAGATCGTGTATTCCAGCCTGATTTCAGCGTGCATGCAGACAGGGTTGCCAAGTTTTTACAACAAAACCCGCCAACTGCTAGCCCTAAACAATAGCTTCTCGGGGGGTTCTCCGGGGGAAAAATGGCATTTGGGGGGTAAAATGTGTGTTATTTTGGCAAGGTTGCCTGCTAAAATTCGCACTCGTGGGTCTATATATCACATAATAGGCGCTTCAACCCGCGGACATAGAAAACAACCCGCGGGGGAAAAAAACGCGGACTTGGCAACACAGTGGAGTTTAACTCTGTCTGCTGACATTTGACAATGCGTCGCTTCGTTGCTCTGATTGGTTGTAGGTCTATCCAATTGATGTCTTTCCTGGTGAGGCGGGTTGAAACACGCCCCATAATCACAGCCCAATGGAGCAGTTTCAGACTCATATTCTGACTAGAATTGAGTATGACCACGTCAGGCTAGTCCGTCAAATAACGTGCTCCACACGGCTCCGGTAGGTTAATAGAGCCTTCTGATTCGAATCGATGCCTTTGTGTATATTATGATTTTTAATAAATATTAAAAATATTATTTTATTACATTAAATATAATGTTATCTGGAAATAACATACCGCTGGGATGCGCGATTAACCAATCAGAATCAAGTATTTCACAGAGCCGTGTAATAAATCACGATAATGAATATTCATGATATTGTTATCGTGGGCACTTCAAAATATCGTAAATAATTATTTATTAACAATTATTAAATTTTTTATAATGCACTCAAGAATACTTTGCCCATCAACCGTATAAATGCACAACACCGCTATTCTGCCAAAGGGACACGCGCTCAGATGTAAACAAGCCCAACGTGCGTTTGCACCAAGCAGCAACCTCCCGCGATCTCTCTTGAAGCCAATACGGAAGTAATGTAAACTGCAATTCCTTAACTGGCCACTAGAGGCAGGCTCCAGAAGGGAGCAGAATCTCATTGAGCCCCATGTTAAAATTCTCAACTTTACAGCAGAAAAAAACATGTTTACAGCCTGGTACAAATTGTGGTTTTTGCCTATATGGCTAATTCTAACTGTGAGGGGGGTGAATTTTTTATAACTCATTCGTTTACGTTATATAAAGCCTTAAAGTTCTGCATAATTAAGGGGCGTGGTTACAAGTAGATAGCCATTTATCTGCCGTCTATAGTCATTGCGTTACCTCAGCTCCGCGCACATCCCACCTTTTTGCCCATTTTCTGTTATCCGGGAGTGACACACGATGACTCGTTCACAAGATGGAAACGCCCAGCTCGTCCCTACTTTAAGCTTCAGAACAGCTTATTGGAATCCTATGGGTGACGTCAGGGACACGACGTCCATATTTTTTTACAGTCTATGGTTTGCACATGATTGAACGGGTGAAGGAGACGCACTGAATGAAGTGCCGCTCAGTGACAGCAGAGGGCGCTGATGGAACGGCAGAATGCAGCGTTTACCCCGGAAACCCCGCAAACAAAAGCAACAGCGCTAGTGAAGAAGTTTTTAAAACAGCCATTCGTTTTTGTAATCTCAATGTTGTTCATCACAGGCTCAGCACCAAATACTTAATACTTAAAGACTTAATAGGCTATTTATTTTCAAACTTAAACATTATGTTTTAATCTGGACAACAACATGCCCTAATGATTAGAATTTTTTGGATTATTTGTCCAAAAGACATATGACTTCATTAGTTAACATGTTAATTCATTATTACCAAACTGACAATGAAAAATACTTATAAAGAATTAATTATTCTAAGTAATGTTAATTTTTTAGCTACTGTTTAATAACAAAATAACTTTTTTAATGGACCTAAAATAAAACTAACAATGATCAGTATTTCTTAACCAACATTACCAAAAACATTATACTTTCTGTTACAAATGAAGCTATTGCTCAGTCTTAGTTAATGCATTAAATAATGAGACCTTATATTAATTTTTTACCTGTTGTTCTTTATAGCCTAATTCTTTTGCACTTTAATCTGTTTAATCTGTTTGAAAATTGTACATTTACAGCTATGGAAAAAATTAAGAGACCACTTAACATTGATTTCTCTAAATTTTTTCCAGAGCTGTATATATTTTTGGTGCATTGTATTATTGTATTTAAACATTCAGTTATTTTTGTCAATACAAAAATAGTTCTTAAAGCTATGATAACACTTTTTTTGCAACTTATTTTCAATATCGTGATATCGTATTCTTAGATTTCATGTGTCACACAGTGGTGCGGCCGCCATTTGTAGGACTGAATTGCAACATGCGTCTATCTGCTGTGCTGTGGGCTGTGACAACAGCAAATAAAATAAACATGGATTAACATTTTACAATATCCACAAAAACCCTGAGCGTCGTCAGAAATACTTCGCTCTTTTTCTGCTAACTTTTAACAATCATTTATAATAATAAAGTACTAAAATGAGACCACAAAGACATCGTCGGCAGTATTCACGGCAAAGAATATTTCGTTATGTAGGCTACTGACAGGTGCAATATTTAAACATTTAAAACAATATCAAATACAAGTGAACAGATCAGCCAAGTGAGAACAGAATTAAGTTTCACTTTTGTTCTGTGATTAACTTTAGTGAAGTTTTATTAACTAATTTCGGGAGGAGCACTAACAGATAATTAAACAACGGAGCCGTCAGCTAATCAAACCTAATTAACAAGGGGAGCACGTCAGATAATTAAACCTAATTAAACACAGGTGGAGCATGGTAAGCTAATCAATCTGATCAACGATAGGAGGTGTACTTATACTACAGATTTACCTCCTCTCGTTGACCATTTTTATTTTGGCATCCCTCCACCACATCTCCTCACTTCAATTTAATAAACCCTCATTACATGCCATCACAATGCATAAAACATTACAGTCTAGTTATAGAGTATCTTTACCACGGGGGGGGGGATACTCTGGGTCCGGGCAAAAATCCGAGCCCGGAGCCCTCCCCTGGACAGCACGCCAAATACGCATAATCTTTACTCTATTTAATTTGATGTAAGTGGGAACTCGTGAAATGACAGACTGAAGGAGCTCGTGCAATCATTAAGACCAAATGCACAATGTTGAATCCAATAGACATGCATCCGATTTCACAGCTTACATTCGGTAGTCGGTATACATAGCCGACTGTGTTTACTATTATATTTTTGGCATACCTTTATAATTATTTTACTCGTTCAAGTGCAAGCCATGCTTCCTGTGTTTGCGCTATTGATGAAGTGCCATATGCCGCGCAGTAAACAGTAAATCTAATCACCATACAGGCAAAACGTTTTTTCTTCAAGAATGAAAGAAGTGGCATCGATGTGTTGCTGTAAAACTGCAACAGCAAAAAAGCGCAAATAGGCTACTTAACCTTCCATAAACACAGACTTTACACAGAAAGAAAAATAGCTACTTACTCCAACCTAGGGTGAAGTTATTAACAATGTTTAAACACAAATTTTGTTGATTAATCATATGTTTGGCAACGTTATTCTCTATGGTTAATATTCAACAATTATAGTAGGGTACATGAAAAATGTGCCGTGCGACCGCACGTCAATACTTGCTGCTTTCAATAGGATGTGAGTGAAATGGAAATAGCGATCTAAATTTTGGGGTGGCACCCAGGGTGGCCTGTCAAATGTCAAGGTGTCCAGTGCCACCCGCACCCCTCTGGCTCCGCCACTGGGTGTCAGCAGTTCGTTTGGCAGTAAATAAGGATCTAATCCTAAAGACAAGTATCTATTTTCTTTAAGTATCTATACCGTTGACGTTAAGTATCTATACCGTTGACGTATTGACGTTTCGTCAGTGGTGAGATGTGCTATTTTGGCGTGTGAAATCTTTCCGATCATAGATATAGCCTACATAATAATGTAATCATGTAATTATTGTCTGCGGTCTGCAAGACAGAGGCGTAACCGGCTATGCTACGCAAAGGTCCTAAAGATGGAGGCCGCGGCAAAAAAGTCACGTGACTGAAACCCATGAATACCGTGATAAAAGCTTTGCAATTAATCGCAACATGAAAAATTGATATCGGCACATGCCTATTCATGAGTCTGCGTGTCCTTATCCAATGAAAAGACGACTTGCTTAATTATTCAAGAGTCTGCGTGTCCTTATCCTGTGAGAAGACAACTCGCTTAACACAGCAGCATGCGTTGATTGACAGGCGCTTCAAAAAATGAGATCGCAATCAGTGAGATATGCATTAATGGATCAAAAACAAGTTTTTTTTTTGTTTGTTTTTTTGTAAGAGTTTCTGCATCACATAACTTCTCTTCAGTTGATCCTGAGTATTCGAAACAAACGCGATTCATTCACACTGTGAGTGTAACCGCTCTTTACGGCCCATTAACCAATCAAACGGCTCATAAAACGCTTCAAAATAAGCATCAACAGTTATCAATGATGCAACAGCAGCGTGTTCATATTTATATTCTCTGTGCAGAGATCATGCGGAGGGTTGTTCATTTATTTTGCAATTACTTGATGTATTTGTGTTATTGATGCTTTTTCTCCACTAATCCCCCTCCACTCTGCAGCTTAACCATTCCCAGTTTTACAGCATTTTTCAAAACTGTTGCAAGAACTGACAGCTGCTGAAACAGGGTTTTATGACCCTTTAAATGCAATATTGATTGTTTGTTTGTTTTCGGTTTCAGCTGTGAAAATAGTTCTAAACAAAGATCACAGCAGAACCACAGCGCATCTCACAGCAACACTGTTCCATTACCGAATGATTTAGCATTTTGAACAAATCGTTTGAGTCAAGATTCAATGACCTTTTTCATAAACAACTGCCTCATTCTTGAACAAATCGTTTGAATTAATAACTCAATTACTCTCTCATTACAACGGTCACCTGCCCTGGCCTACTGGCAGTTTAGTTTCATGTTTAAAAGAATAACTCTTTCCAAAATGTCTTATTTGTATATTCAAAATATGCTCATAAAATGCAATTGCAATTTTTCTGTGTAAATGATTTAATATAATTGGTAACAGCCCTATAGTGCCTTATTCTTTAAAACCCGGCCTTAACCATCTAAACATGAGCAATTACAGGCCAATCTCACATTTTCTATTCTTAAGTAAAATTCTTGAAAAAGTTGTGGCTTCACAATTGAGATCTTACTTATAAGGGTTAGTTCACCCAAAAATGAAATTGATGTCGTTCCACACCCGTAAGACCTCCGTTCATCATCGGAACACAGTTGAAGATATTTTATATTTTAGTCCCAGAGCATATGCAGTCAATGCCCACTTTACTGTCCATGTCCAGAAAGGGAATAAAAACATCATCAAAGTAGTCCATATGTGACATCATTTAGTTAGTTACAATCTCTTGAAGCATCAAAAATACATTTTGGTCCAAAAATATCAAAAACTATGAGTTTATTCGGCATTGTCTTCTCCTCCATGTGCCTCCAAAAAGATTCAAACAGTGTGAATCGATCAATGATTCGGGTCGGCAATGTCATGTGATTTCAGCATTTTGGATCGCGTCAAACCGCCAAACTGCTCAAATCACGTGACATTGGCGGCCCGAAGTATTGGTCGATTCACTGATTCATGAAAACATGGAAGAAAAGACAATGCTATAAAATATAAAATATCTTAAACTATGTTCCGATGATGAACGAAGGTCTTACGGGTGTGGAACGACATTAGGGTGAGTCATTAATGACATCAATATCATTTTTGGTTGAACTAACCCTTTAAATGCTAACGGTCTTTTTGAACCTTTACAGTCAGGATTTCGATCATCACATAGCACTGAATCTGCTCTTGTAAGTGACATCTTTGAATGACATTCTTCTGTCCATGGATTCATGGTTAATAAATATCTTGATTCTTCTTAATCTAAGCTCTGCATTCGACACAGTCTGCTATGAAATACTAATTTCCCGCCTTTCTGATATCGGTATTCAGCTCTTTCCTGGCTCATTTCCTACATCATATACGTGATAGAAAATATTATATCACCATACAAGGGTATAAATCTGCCACTGCTAGGTTTTCACAGGGTGGTCCTCAAGGTTCAGTTCTTGGTCCTCTTCTGTTTATATATATATATATATATATATATATATATATATATATATATATATATATATATATATATATATATATATATATATATATATATATATATAAATATATACACACAGTGCCTTGCGAAAGTATTCAGCCTTTCAAAAACATATGATTTGTTAAAAAAGTTGGAAATATCCAATAAATTTCATTCCACTTCATGATTGTGTCCCACTTGTTGTTGATTCTTCACAAAAAATTACAGTTTCATATCATTACGTTTGAAGCCTGAAATGTGGCAAAAGGTCGCAAAGTTCAAGGGGGCAGAATACTTTTGCAAGGCACTGTATATATATATATATATATTAGGGCCGGGACTCGATTAAAAAAATTAATCTAATTAATTAGAGGCTTTGTAATTAATTAATCGAAATTAATTGCATTTTAATTGCATATAAATATTTGACCTGAGAACAATAATACATTTTTCACATGGATTTTTAGTATACCATTGAATAATGACTGAATACATAAGCTTAATCAACAAAATATTGTTTATTTATTTCTGTCCAGCAGACCAGTGCAATGTTTGCCATGAAGTGTAGCAATAGCATATTTGTGATATTTGAGGCTCGATGTGCTGCGGTGATACGCAAATTCCTTGTTGTATATCTTGCACACAACCATGCTCTTGTCGACGCTTCCATCCTTTCGTTTAAAAAAAATAATAATTCCATCCACGGGTCCAAGCAAAGCGGTCTCATCAGCTTCTTCGTTCATGTTCACTATGATTTTATTGTTGTCGTGACTCGTGAACGCTAGTTGGTGTTCCAGTATAATCGGTCCGTCGAAACTCATTCATTGAAAAACGTTCTTAATCTTAAACGTAATTAATCTTAATTAAAGTCCCGGCCCTAATTATTACATAGCATGGACTTCACTTTCATTGCAATGCTGGTGACATTTTAATTTACCTTACCACCAGCTCTGATAGACCATCCCTGCCTAACTCACTCACTGCGTGTATCATGCATATCAAGCATTGGATGTCTTGGAATGTCCTTATGTAAAAAGGATGGACCTGTGCTTTGAAAATTGACTGGGTTTATGTTAAGACTTCTTTATCTGTACATAATCTTGGTGTCTTATTTGATTCATCTCTGTCTTTTGACTCTAATATTTCTTCTGTTGTTTAAAACTCTTTGTTCCATCTTCGTAATATTGCACGTCTTCGATCTTCTGTCACTCTAGCTGATGCTGACATTTTAATTCATGCATTAATCACATCCTGTCTGGATTATTGCCATGCTCTATTTCTTGGTCTTCCTAAAAAACGTATTGCAGGGTTAAAGTATGTTTAAAACTCAGCAGCCAGAGTTCTCACCTTCACCAGGCATTCTGCTGTCATTACTCCTCTACTGCATGATCTTCGCTGGCTACATGTGGCATAACCTATTTGCTTTAAGATATTACTTCTAACATTTAATGGTCTTGAATCTCTATTTCCATCTGACCTGATCTTCTCCTACTCTCCTGCCCAGATCATCTGAGCTTGACCTTTTGTCCATTCCTCATTTTTAGTTGTCCACTGTAGGTGGCAGGTTATTAAGTGTCTTAATTCTCATAAATTATGGAATTTTCTTCCCCTTACACGTCATACCCTCTGGGTAAAAAAAAAGCCCTCTGGTTCTTGTGGGTGGAGGGTTAGTCAACGGTTCTAGTGACGTCATTACATCCCTGCACTTCCTGCTGTAGTCCAATCCGGCCGTTCGCTGTAGGCTTTGAAAGGGAACTTCTGTTAAATAAAATATCTCGCTTGGCATTGAACTTTGAGCTTTATAATTTTACAGGTATTATTTATGCTCCAACAGCAACATTACACACTAACTAAAGTTTGAAAGATGGAATCGCGAAGAACACGACCTTTAAGACTAGGCGATTTCCTAGGCAGATATTGACTTGGGTTTATATTATGGGGAAGCACAGGCAAAGCACTACTGCTTAGGCGCAGAGATATCATGGCTCTCATCCTCACATCCTCCAGCTGTTGAGCGACTGCAATGTGTTACGTGATATCTCTGCACCCAAGTAGCAGTGTTTCGCCTGTGCTTCCCCATAATATAGTCATAAGTCAATATCTGCCTAGAAAATCGGCTAGTCTTAATCTTCATCGCTATTTGTACTCGTAGTGAAAACGCAGGCCATAAGTGTTTTTTTGGGGGATCAGTTTTACTCAGGACATGCTAGCTGGCAACATAGGACTAAAATAATGAATGCACGGAGACAAAAATGCATTTGCCCACATATCTAAATGTAGGAAAGAAGTTGAATAAGCCCTATTTCTAAAAACGGTGGAGCGTTCCTTTAAATAACATGCAAATAAATAAATAAAAATAAACAAAAATTCTTATTTTAAACAATGGCAGATGTGGACAATGATCAGCTATACAGTTTACAATCATAGTTACAATCAACTGTTGGAATATGACACAGTGATCAATCACAGTCATGTAGTAATCAGCTGATCTGCTCTGGCGTCAGCTGACCGCGTGTCTGCAGTGGTAAACGTGACGCTTATGAGATCTGACTGGTCTGGTTGCAGGTTTCACTTCCCAGGCCGCTGTGCAGCCACTCTTCCTGCCGCACTGGCGCGCCACGAGTCTGAGCTCATCTGAAGCTCGTCTGACGCTCACGGATCAGCTGGAGCTCAACGAGAGGAAAAAGCATACAAAACAATATCATATTCATCTCTCTGCTTTTGAAATATGGACTGTTGAACATAAACTGGGAATATGCCAAAGTAAGTGCACATGAATGTGTGTTTGTGCTGTTGAAAGTTTCCCAAGTGCCTTCACTTCAGTCCCTACGGGCCGTGCTGCGTTTGCATGAGTCATGTTGGGCTAGAGCAACATGACACGTCTGAGCTCACATCATATCATGTCTGAATGTGGGATACAGTGCTATACTCTTCCAGTGTTTGCCTTCATGTTATTCCGGTAGTTTCATCTGTACACAGCAGTGAATAAAAGCATTTTCCACAGGCTGTGTCTGGATTGTGTCTGTGGCTCTTCCTGCAAACTCATGATACATTCATAAAATTGCTCTTCATCAGCTTTTACACCGATTTCTATCATGGATGTTTCCATCATCAGATTGACGTCAAAGTCATACTTTTTTCTTTTTTTTTTTGAGCCACAAAAAAAATTTGAGCTACAGTAGCTCGTCTGTTTGATCAAACGACAACATGGGCCAGACTTCGCTCCCCACGTGCATCAATGAGCCTTGGCCGCCCGTGACCCTGTTGCCGGTTCACCACTGTTCTTTTCTTGGACAACTTTTGATAGATACTGACCACTGCAGACCAGGAACACCCCACAAGAGCTGCAGTTTTGGAGATGCTCTGACCCAGTTGTCTAGCCAAACTCGTCCCTTGTCAAACATGCTCAAATCCTTACGCTTGCCCATTTTTCCTGTTTCTAACACATCAACTTTGAGAACAAAATGTTCACTTATAATGTGATGTCATAATGTTATGCCTGATCAGTGTATACAAAATACTATATTTTGAATAAATGCTGTTCTTTTAAACATTCTATTCATTAGACAATCCATAAAGATGTGTCACTGTTTCCACAGTCGGCATATTAAAATGATAGAGTGACGGTCATGCTAAGCGTAGGCAGAACTACCACCCCCGTGTTTACAAAGTGCTCCTTCAAAGACTAATACAAACATCCTTTAGCAACAAAAGGTTAAACACTGACGTCGGACAATTTTGAAGTTTTGTTTGTAAATGGCGTTTGTATAAGTCTTGGCACATTCGCTTGGGGTGGTACTTCCGCCTACATCTAGCGTGACCTTTCCGACGTGATTGAGCAATCCGTGGTGTCACAGAGCAGAGCACGATGAGCAATTTAGGTTAAAAAGTATATAAATGTTTATTTTTTTCTTGAAAATGGCTTCGCCAAGGGCAGAGGTGAAACCTAACACACAACACGATTCCACTGGAAATGCTACTTAACCTCCTCTCTGTGAAAGGATCTGGTTGATATACTCAATAATACCGAGACACCTAATGTACGACCATTGCAGAATCTTCAGAGGGCTTTCACTTATATTTATAGGTTTGTACAGTTCAGAATATTTTTGGAGATGCTGGGTGGCATTTGAGAAACCATGTACTCGACATTTCTGGGGAGGACACTGATGGCTTTTGATGTGCAGAGCTCAGGAGAATGGCACACACACTTTATGTAGACAATATGAAAAAATGCAGTAAGAGAATTTCTGAATCTTCAGAGAATTTTCTATCCGTTGCATGACACATGCAATTCAGTATGGACAATTTGTTGTCATCCAGGAATTTGAACAAAGCATTTGCTCTGGTCAGTGAATCACCGGCTATATTTATATTTCCTGCAAAAGTGCTAATGATTCACAAGAGATTCTTCCTTTAATATCCGATGACTATGCGTAGTTGTTTCTGTTCTCTTATATGGATCTCTTAGTTTTTGATCATCATACAGGTGTTTTCATGTAAAAATCATCACAAATGATTCCATCACTCTTTTAAATGTCATTCAGATTGAGTGTCTTGAGTGCTTTTCTCTTCACTAACATCATTTCTCATCATCGTGTTTGAGTCTCTCGCTGTGGAATAGGTACTACATTCAAATAAAAAAGGTGTGTTCTATATAGTATTAAAGGGTTAGTTCACCCAAAAATGAAATTTCTTTCATTAATGACTCACCCCAATGTCGTTCCACACCTGTAAGACCTCTGTTCATCCTCAGAACACAGTTTAAGATATTTTAGATTTAGTCCGAGGCCTTTCTGTCCTTTGAATGTAAGTGTATGCCCACTTGCTGTCCACGTCCAGAAGGTAATGAAAACATCATCAGAATAGTCCATATGTGACATCAGTTGGTTAGTTAGACTCTTTTGAAGCATTGACAATACATTTTGGTCCAAAAATAACAAAAAATACGACTTTATTCAACATTGTCTTCTCTTCCGTGTTCCTCAAATAAAGAATAAAACGGTCATGATTCAAGATTCGGATCGCGTGTCAAACTGCTGAAATCACGTGACATTGGCGATATGAATCCCGAATCAATCTGCTGATTCGTGACCATTTGATTCTTTACTTGAGGTTTGAAAACAAACATGGAAGAGAAGACAACGCTGAATAAAGGCGTATTTTTTGTTATTTTTGGACCAAAATGTATTGTCAACGCTTCAAAAGAGTCTAACTAACCAACTGATGTCACATATGGACTACTTTGATGATGTTTTCATTACCTTCTGGACGTGAACAGCAAGTGGGCATACACCTACATTCAAAGGACAGAAAGCCTGACTAAATTCCGAGGATGAACAGAGGTCTTACGGGTGTGGAACGACATTGGGGTGAGTCATTAATGAAAGAAAATTCATTTTTGGGTGAACTAACCCTTTAATGAACTACGGATATATGTAGTTATTGTCATATGACCTGACTGTGGACACACAGGGCCCTATTTTAACGATCTGAGCACATGGTCTGAAGCGCACAGCGCAGGTGCACTTAGAGTGCGTCCGAATCCACTTTTGCTAGTTTAACGACGGAAAAAGCGATCGGCGCATGGTCCAGAAGGGATGTACCTATTCTCTTAAAGCTACACTGTGTAACTTTTTTAGTTTATTCTTAGCTAAAAACACTTAGTTCTTTCAAAAATATATGTGCTCATTAATGTATATTTACTTCTTTCAAGTAATAATGCATTCTCGTGATTTTATAATATACCATTGAAAATACATACGGGTGAGGGTTCGGATGGCGGTCGCCATGTTGCTCCTCCATCTTGAAAGTACATTTGCCAAAGAGGGACATACCCGTAAATTCAAGCTTCGCTTTTTGCGTTTTAACACTCGATGGCACTGTGTCGAATGTGAAGAGGAGGATTGCTTGAGGCTGCTATATGATGACGGAGGATCACTCTTAAGCCCCTTTCACACTGCACGTCGGACCCGCAATATTCCCGGAACATTGCCGGGTCGCCTTCTGTGTGAAAGCAACCACGTCCCGGAATTGATTACCGAATTCGACCCGGGTCGGGGACCTAGTAACATTGTGGGATATGTATCAGAGTCGCCAAGGAAGCGGAAAAGAGAATTAAGACGACAACGCAACAGGCAAATCAACAAGACAAAAGTAAATATTGGAAAGTAAATTATTGCTTTAATGAGTCACGGGTGTGTTTTGGGCGTAACATGCAATGAACCAATCAGAGTCTCATCTCCTATTGCCTTTAAAATCCAGTTGCTCTCAACTAAACGCTTCTCCAGAGAGAAATCCTTATGTTTAATATTTGGCATGCGCATCCCTGTGTGTGTAATAAGCAGAGTGTACACACGTTGTGCACCCATGTATAGGTGCATATTACTAATGCGCCCTTTAAATAACCCCCCCAAAAAATGTTGCTAGTCAATGGCACAGCAACACGACAACAATGCGCCTCAACACACCTGGTTTTCAGACCAGCACGCCCATGGAAGAACAGATGGGCGCCAATGCATTTTTTGTTTAAACAACATGGCGATGGAGTGAAAATGATAATTGTGTCGGGCTGAATCTAGAAAAAAAACACTTGCGTCACGCGTATGATAGGGCCCAGTGTCACCATTGCAAAACAAACTAACAGTACTAAATCATGCTTGGTTTTCTTAATTCATCGATGATGGTTTTTGGCTTTGGGGTGAAGTGTGAGTCCTCTTGTTGCTGTTGATGCTGTATATTAGCAGCTCAGATCTGAGCGTCTGTCACACTAGCTTTGCTGTTAGAGTAGAGCTTATGTAGGTGCTGGTATTTATAGCAGACATCAATCCGCCTGTCTCTCAGAGATTCGGTGCGCTGGCTGATTTCACACACTTTTTTTTTGTCTCTGCCTCCGTATCACGCCTCCTCCCCGTCTGTATCAGGCCACAGAAGAAAGAGGGATGTATTTCAGTTTCTCTGAACATCCCACACTGTGATCCTGAGCACTCACAGCTCCACTGATATCGGCCAGTGACACACGTGACTTGTCGAATGTTTCCCACTGTTCTGCGAACTTAATATCCAACCATCTAAGTGTCTCTTACACACCTGATCTCATTTATACATCTTTACCATAAGACCACTACTTATAAAACACACCAGGCACTATTCTTAATTTCGTTAATAAAAGCTGTGATGAAAAATGTTAGTTGAGAACCCTTTTCCATGACTAATAGACTCAGTCTGTGTCCGGCTTCGCTGTGACTCAATCTGCCATCAAACCTCAAGTGATGAACTGTAATAAATCCGAACATGATCTCGACTGTATTGTTTCAAAATTGTTTAGAACTAATGCACTTGTGTGCATGCATGTGTGTGCGCGTGTGTGTGTGTGTAAGTGTGTATATGGCAGTTCTGCTCTTGGTTTGTCAGATTGCAGTGAGTTAATCTCCGTTAAATCCCTGCTAATTGCAAACACTGTCTGTCTCTCTGTTCACACAGACAGCACAGCTTCACTCACTCACTCACTCACTCACTCACTCACGCACACACACGTTTCGCTCGTGAGCTGAAGAGCTTCACTGCAGGTGATCAGGGGTTATTCAGATGAGGCTGGAGTCTGTTTCTGCTGTTAATAGACAGCATTGTGTATCCTCAATATCAAGAACCACTAATATAGAAAATACCTTACACAAGAGAGTGATGTATTGTCAACAGATACATCATAAAAATATGATGGAATTTACAGTGATAAAGGTTCTATATGGAACCTTCAAGGGTTCCGCCAGTTGTTTAGGGCTTCCGTCATTGGATCATTTTATAGATTTAGTTTAATACATTTTTTTTGTATTTTTTTTAATTAAATTTGATGAATTAAGCAGCTTGTAAACATACTTCATGTGTAGATTTTTTGGTAACACTTTAGAATAATTAATGGAAAATATTGTTAGATCACTAGTAGTTCTTAAAAATGGTCCTTTGTTACTCTGAATAAAGTAATAAAATTAATTACTAATTACTCAAGTACCCAAACACTCTTCAAGGACTACTGGTGATCTGAACCATTATTTAAAATGAAAAAACATATTTTCCACTTTAAAATCATGGTCCAGGTCACTTGAAGCTCCTGCATAATGACTATGTGACACTTAAGTAATTAGCAATGTTTTATGACTTTATTCAGAGTAAAGAATATGATTAATTACCTCACAGACACACAATAATGTGATAATTGGTCAGTTCTCAATCTCAGTCATTAATTATTGATTACTTAATAAGGAACTATCTCCTAAATTTGATGTTACTTACTGATTAGTTCAGCTTGTTTCTATGTTAGTTACTAGCTGAAGTGTAAATGTAGTGCTATTAGTCCTGCATTACTTCCTGAATAGTTATCTATTAATAACGGACCATAAATCTAATCTAAAGTGTTACCTAATTTTTTTAAATAACCACTTAAATAACAAACTTTTATGCAATCATTTAAGACATTTCTCCTAATATAGAACCTTTTTGGAATAGAGTTCTTTAAAATTCAGGCACATAATGTCCCACTGAAAATAGACTGAAAAAAGTGGGTTCTAATGAGTGTACACAGATAGCTATACCCCCCATCATCATCTCAATCTCTTTTCTCGTTCTCACTAGGGCTGTAGCGATACACTAATCTCACGATACGATACGATACACGATATTCAGCCAACGATACGATTCAATATAATTCGATACTTACATCATTTTATGAAGGAATTAAAGGGGACAGGGTTATTTTGGTGACACCTTTTGAGTGTTCAATTTACTTGGATTGAATTAATTCAACTAAAAACTAAAAACAACAGTTACACAATATATGTCTCTGACTGGACAGAGAGCCTACAGCTTGCAAATACTGGATAAAATGAATCAAAGATGTGTTGAGAAAATGAGTTTAATGTAGCTTACAATCCTTTGAAAAGTAAATTGTTGTTTTTAGTTTTTAGTTGAATGAATTCAATACCAGCAGCCATATCACCCTGTAGCCCAAGATTGGTTTCCCACTGAAGCTAAGCAGGGCTGAGCCTGGTCAGTACCTAGATGGGAGACCAACTGGGAAAACCAGGTAGCTGCTGGTAGAGGTGTTAGTGAGGCCAGCAGGGGGCGCTCACCCTGTGGTCTGTGTGGGTCCTAACACCCCAGTATAGTGATGGGGACACTATACTGTCAAAGAGCACTGCACACCTTCGGATGAGACGTTAAACCGAGGTCCTGACTCTCTGTGGTCGTTAAAAATCCCAGGATGTCCTTCGTTAAAGAGTAGGGGTGTAACCCCGGCATCCTGGCCAAATTTGCCCAGTGGCCCCTGTCCATCATGGCCTCCTAATCTTCCCCCTATCCTGATTGGCTTCATCACTCTGTCTCCTCTCCACCATAAGCTGGTGTGTGGTGAGCGTTCTGGCGCAATATGGCTGCCGTCGCATCATCCAGGTGTATGCTGCACATTGGTGGTGGCTGAGGAGATTCCCCCCTTTTTTATAAAGTGCTTTGAGTGCCTTGAAAAGCGCTATATAAATGTAACAAATTATTAATTAAATAAAGTGTATAATTATGAGCGCTGTATACTCTGATGTGCTGTGTGTGTGTGTGTGTTTTCAATTCATACTGGCAGCCTGAGGGCGCCAATGACCTGTGCTAGTGCACATTCAGTCCATATATGGAACTAATGAAGAAGAAGTGACAAACCGGTGCTGCGTTCCAGTTCGTTTTTATCATGCCCTTCACTCGCAAACTTCCCTCCGTCTCGTTCACTCGGATGTGCGTCATGCCTACGTTGCATGAGTGCCCACTACTGGCGGAAACTTTTCAAATGGACTGAACTGGAACGCCCTAAGCCCTTGATCACTTGGAATCCACTATGGAGTTGATATATTATTTATTTTTTACCTCTACGAAACTGTTTAATGCAGCATTCTATATGTATATGGATGTGTTTGGGTTGTTTTAAATGTTTTTAAAAATAGTTATAGTTGTTTGTGGTGGGGTAAATTAAACGTGATATGTGGTGACGTCACAATCGCGTTGCATTGTGGTATATGAAGCTGCCTGAAGTGTACATATGAAGTAGACTCGCTCACTCGGTCAAAATCGAGGGAGCAAGGGTCTGTCCATACAAACTTCCCTTGTCCACTTCACGAAGTGGAACACACTTAAAAATGGCGGCAGGGATTCCCCCAAGGGGAAGTGCTTAGGGAAGTTTGCAAGTGCGTGTCTTAAAGTGGAGTGGAACGCAGCACATGTGCCATTGAACTCCCTCACATAAAGAAACAGCTTCCAGAGATCGCTAACATGCAGATAGACACGTTTGAAGACAATAAACTAGTGGTGGAAATTTTGATTCTTTTGAGAGAGTCTTTCATTTTCAGTTCGTTCACCAAAATGATTCGTTCAGATTCATTCATTGATTCGTTCAGTTAAATATTACATTACCGGTAATTATGACAGCAGGTGACGAGAAAGAGTGTTTTATGTGTAATGTCTTAAGTCAACGAACGTATTTACTTACAAAAAACTGATTTGGCTTTATTAAAATGTGCATAATCTACTCATTAAATAAAATATGTCTAAATAAGTGGTTTAGATGACCAAAGCATGTTTTCTTGCATGATTAACATTTAATTGTTTGGTCAGACATTTAGACATTCATATATCTGGGATTATGGTAAACATGGGGGTGCACATAACTTTTTCAGTGAGTTACTCAGGTGAGTACCAGGAGATGGTGTTTGGTACTCACATATGTAGCGTTGAGTTAATAAGTGCAGTCTTCCTCACTGTCCTCCTCCGTGTCGCCACCACTGTCCTCTTCACTGTCGCCTGCTTCACTGTCCTCTGCTTCAGCTTCCTGCATGGTAGATGAAGATGCTGCAAATGCACCTCCCTGTCCTTGGTTGAGCCTCCGATTAGCTGTCTCCATCCACAAGTCAACAGCTGGCTTTGGGTCAAATGTCTGTGTGGTCTGCTTTGACAGGTGAATGTGCATCAGGGCTGAGAGACGAGCATATGACAGACGAGATCGGTACTTGGTTTTTATTATGTTGAGATGTGAAAATCCCCTCTCACAAGCTGCACTGCTTAAAGGCAGTGTAAGAGACAGCTTAACCACCTTGTTGATGTTGGAGTAAGCATCTGGGTTACTTGTATTTACAATTTGGACCAAGTCATGCACAGAAGAGGCTCCCAGGCGTTTTCCTGCCTGCTTTAAGCGCATCCATTCTGTCACAGTGGTGTCTTTGTCAAGTTGCAAGGTGGCCTCATATTTCTTAAGAATGCTGCAAACTGTTGTGTTTCCAAAACTGTGGAGGTCTTGCATTTCCTGAGGCCACGTTGAAGGATCAAATGCTAAGAAATGATCACATGACTTGAGGGAGTCATATCTGATTTCGAACTCTTCAATTAACCCTGAGTAAGTTTATCTTGTCTCTGTCAGCATCAGCATTCGAAACAGTGTGTGCCCTGTGGCCTTCACCATCAAGCAATGCCACCATTAGTTCATCCTTACATTCTCCAATGGTCAGCTTTTCCTTCTGAAACCTAGTGGATGTGGTCTTCAAAATGTTGCCAATGTCCAGCATGTTTGACAGAAAGCACTGAAAACGCTCTGTGCATATATGCTGCAAATCACTGTTATCACTCGTAGCCAGTAGCGTTTTAATAGCTGGCAATAGTCTTGATATTTTTAACAGTGTTTCATGCCTCCATGCAGACCATCTGATATTATGAAACTTACCCAGTTTCACAAAGGAGATCCCGTTTTCTTCACAGAGCTTCTTCAGTGCAGCAGTTTTTTTGCTCCACCTTTTTGTAAATAAAACTGCAGCAGCTTGACCACAGAGCGATTAATGTCTCGCAGTAAGGAACGTTGCTTTCAGCTGATTTTGCGCAATTCTCCAGTGTGTGTGCGGTGCACAAAATGTGCACAAGGGAGTGTCCAACCCCAACGAGTTGCCGGAGTTCTGGAACAACGCCGTTGTACATACCGACGTTGACAGCAGCCCCGTCTGTGCACACAGCGACCAACTTTGTTGTCCAGTCATCTAAGCCTGTGTCCTGGAAAAGTCTCACAAGTCCGTCTGTTATGGCCTGCGCGGTTCTGTCAGCACCCAATTCAATCAGTCCAATAAAGTCCGAAGTAAACTCTCCGTTGCTGGACACAGACACAATGTAAACAATTTCCTGCTCAGTTTTTGTGATGTCCTCAGATCCATCAAAAAGCAGCCCCCAAAATTCAGCAGACTGTAACTTGACTCGCAACTCCCCGGTGGTGGCGCGAGCGATACTCTGCATGATCCGTGTGCCCCCTTTCACGTGAATGATATGCACCTCTGACATTTACTCCTAGCCACTTCAGTAAAGGAATATCCTCAGAATATGAAGACATGGGACGTGCGTGTTTAGCTTTATGGAAGGCGAGGAGAAAAATATTAAAGAGAGCTTGCCGCTGTTCTTCATTCAGCTTGTCTCGCCATTTGGCAAGTGGGCGACTAGACATTTCTTCTCGGCTAGCTTGTTTATTCGCAATGGCTTGCGCGACATTCGTGTGTTCCTTGCTCTTTTCATGTTTTTCAAATAAAGGATGATTGAAATTCTTTGAGCCCTTATAAAACGCACCTGTTTTGTCTGCTAGATGTGGATTTGAGCGGCAAATTTTGCACCACATTTCAGTGCGCTCATCATTAACTTCAAGCCACTGCACATCTTGAAGCCACTTTTCCGAAAAAAGTCTTTTCTTCGGCTCGGGCTCCTGTTGGCGTTTCTTTGAAGGTGGTGAAACGCCAAAAAAGCTGCTTAATGTCTGTTGCTTTTTGGACATCTCTGACTGTACGGTTGTACGATTAGATAAGAATCGGTTAAGTACGCAAAGGCGCGTAGTAACACACGTGGGCCTATGCATTTGTGATTTTTGTTGCGCATGCGTACCTGCGGACCAGTTATGTGCACCCGTGGTTATAAACATGAGGTTTGCCTATAACTGTGCTTTGCATCCGCTTTCTGCTGAACGAGACTGACACGCATGCTAAATGAATGAGGTATCCTGCCAGTTCGTTCACGAACGAGATCTCTCTCTCTCTCGTTCAGAGCTGGTTCATTTTCGTTCACGAACGAGAAGTACCAGTTTGTTCACGAACGAGATCTCTCTCTTGTTCAGTATGCATACGTATACATATCTATGTTTTTAACCATAGGCTACTGTCACATTTTTTATTTGTTTTACAGTTTTTAGAGAAGTGCATGACATGACTCAAACGTAATGAAGAAAACGGTTTCAAAACATAAAAACACTCTTCACTTTACTCTGTAATAATCATTTAACCATCAACCTGCATTATTACACTGTTTTCATTACAGTGGTAAAGTGTACATTTCTTTCTTTGCTGCCAAATATGTCACCTACACGAGCCGAGCTGTTCGCTATCAGTATCCAACTGGTTCATTTCGTTCACGAACGAACGACATGTACCAATTCGTTCACGAATGAGATTTCTCGTTCAGAGTCAGACTTAAAGCCTCTCAGTCAGTAAAGGGCTTATTCGTTCACTCAATTCAACAAATCACATGCTCCGTCACATCTCATACTCGTAAGCTATTGGCTTGAGGTTTTGTCATTCTTTGACAGAATGAAACAGTCGACAGCACTGCGCATGCGCTCACTGCTAATAGTGCCACGCTGCGGTGGAGGGAGGAATTTCAGTGAATGAGAAACATGAGTCAAAAGGTGAACAAGAACGATTCGTTCACCTAAAAGATTCGTTCAAAAAGAACGATTCGTTCACGAACGTAACATCACTACAATAAACACACAATCGCGACAATATGGTTTGTCTGTTCTTTATGCCATGTTGGGTGTTTTATAATAGATTAGGCCTATAATGCAATGCTATCAACATAGCTTTTATCATTGTGTATTTTCTGTCCGATTTTTGACCCAAAGTCACATGAGATCACAGAAGGTTATGTAAAACACTTGACTTATGAAGTATAAAGTAATATGAAGTTTGGAATAAAACATGATTTTAACCCTATGGGGTAAACACTGCAGATTTGAATGGGACTTAGTCTATGTATCGATTCTCGCGGCTAAAAAAAACAATACTTTCTTGCAGGAAAAATATAAAAATATCAATTTATGTTGCAGAATCGATAAAATCGCTCAGCCTTATTCTTACTTTACTAATCGCTCGATTGAACTGGATCTATTAATTATTTTGTGCATTAAGATTAAAGGGAAGATGAATCTGTATTTAAACTGGGTCATCAATGTTGTAGAAATGTGAAATTATTTTTGAATTTGGTGCTTTCTAGACTGAGAAAAGACAGAAAATGTATTCTTGTCTCATGGGGATGAAAGACTACAATTCCCAGAATGCTTCGCTGCCCTGTGAGGCCATTCCCAAAGCCACCTAATTGACTAATGTGACTGAGTTGAAGACACTACAATTAAAAACTGAACGTGTCTGTTCAATATAATGAGTGAGTCGTATAATGAGTGAGTCGTGTGAACGTGTGAGTATCACAGCACTGAGCACTAACTGCAGGACTCTGAATGAGCTCTCTCAATGAGAGCTGAAGTAATTGCGACTACACTCGCGACATACATTCACAACGCGAGTTCAGTCTGGCGCGTTTCAGTTCATGCCTTTGCAGGCTTAACTTTCATAGAAATTAATTTGAGAAGTTTAAAAAGAGTTTGCGAGCTGAGCTCTGAGTGTAATCTCCCATCCCCCATGCGCAGGTTCAAAACATGCGGAAATGGCTCCCTCTGCTGGCTGTAGTCTTTAGCCTTTGTCTAAACATTCCTCCTATGATGAAAATATCGTCAATTTGCGTCATAGGAGGAATTTTTCCAGAAATAAAATGCATAAATCTCTTGTCTCAGGGGGATATGAGGGGGGAAAGCACAATCATTTGAATGTACTCCAGGGTTTCTACTGATACAAAGCCATATGCTAATCGCTGAATTAACCCTTTAAGAGTTCTTCAGGATATACCCGCTAGCTGTTTTGTCATTTACCACATCACAACGGGTGCTGGATTTAAAGACTCTTTTGACTAAAGGTGAGTATTTGATTTAACATGGATATGCTAAGGTGCCCGCCCTAATGCAATGGATATCATGGATGGACATTGCAGGTGTCCTGCGTGTCTTGGATCATCCTAAAGAGCCTGACGGGTCTGGAATCAGGAAGGTTTGTTACTTTCTTCTAGGGTCACTGCAGTCAGTCGTAAGTGTATTTCAAAATGGACAAAAAGAATAAGTTGACTAAATCTTCTGATTTAGCATGCAGAGTTGACCAACTGTCTTCTGCAGTAGAGTTGTTACTGCCTCTCCTGGATGAAGTGCAGCCTAATGTGGAGGTACAAGAGAAGGCTCAACTTGAATCATGCATAACATCATCGCCTTTTTGAAGCTACTACAATAATGTCAGGAGCTGAGGAAAATTTGCCTGCAGATAAATCACATCACTCTGGCAGTAAGGTGGTGCCTGAGAAGTCAGGTGTGTCATCTTCATCCTCAGGATCCAGGCCACCTCCAACAGCCTCTGGTGTCCATTATCACAGCGTTGGTGCAAGATCTGCATATACATCTCCCTAGCATCAGAACCCACAAGCTCCTCCACCTCCTAGGCATGGTGGGACTCAACTGTGTGAACATCAGTCTTACACATAACACCTAATCCCACAGAAACGTCCCCCCACCTCTATAGAAAAGAGTCAATTTAGAAATGCAGACAGTGGGCTGTTTCACGGAAAGGGATCATTGGAGTAGAGATGGGAGGGAAATTTAAATAGTTTCTACCATTACAGATGTTGTGCTCAGCAGATGTTTTGCAGGCCATTATGGCATGAAACTGGTTTGTGACAATCGATTTGAAGGACGCCTATTTTTAAGTTCCAATTGTTCCAGAACACAGGCAATTCCTTCCGTTTGCATTCGTGGGTCAAATAGTCTAGTTCAGAGTCCTTCCATTTAACCTCGCTCTGGCACCAAGAGTTTTTTCAAAGTATGGCCAGGTGGCATTGGAACCACACCAAAGGACTGGCATGAGGGTGTTGCCATGCCTGGATGACTGGAACTGTGTAGCATCACCCCAGCAAGATCTTCATCTGTTGGACCATATTGCTGCTTTAGGGATTGCTTTTACAGTGCAATAACACATCATATTAATTAAGAATTAATAAACAGACACAGTGTTTGCCATTTTTTTGTGGTTGTATCAGACTAGTGCTGTGGTCCCTTTATGATCCTTGCTGCTCTTTGTCATTTTTGGAAGTCAGCAGTCGCGGTCACTGAACTGATGCTGCATGGAAAATGGTAGCTTTAGACCTTCTCGTTTGGCCTCTGACAAAAAAAAAAAAAAAAACTAAGCAGTTTGGGGTGAACTATTGTGTTACTGGACTGCATTAGTGGTTTCGCGCTCTGAATATTCAGCTGACTGTCTGATCATCATCTGGACTGACTTTGCACAGCACTTGAGCGGTCGTCTCTGTCCGTACAGTTGGTCATCTGATCAGTGGGTTTTAGTGCAGAATTAAAGCAAGCCCATCGGTTGAGTCCTGTCTGTGAGCGAAGCACTCGAGGGAATCACTAATCCTCAGCTGTTCACAGTAAACTGCACAAATGGTTTAGAGAAGTAAAGCTTGCGCTATTTTTAGCTACAATAAGCTCTGTTGTGTGTCAGTGTTTGCAGCAGATAGCAAACACTGCTGTCAAATAAAGCAGCAGAACACACACGCACACACACTCGTGTGAACTCAAGAACTGAAGCGAATCGCACTGAGGATTCGCTTCAAAATGACATTTGAAGTGTGTGAGAGGAACAGCTCTGATGATGAGTGTGTTTCGACTGGCATGTTTTATGTGTTTGTTCAAAGGTTTGTTTGCTGAACAACACAATCAACAAAATGCAAAATTCAAGGTTTAAAGACTCATTTATCAAGTGTCTTTAACTACTATGAATGACATTTATAATAATCATTTGATGCAATGCACTTATTGTATATGTTTTTACATTGTACTTATATGTTCAACAAAAATGTTCATTGTATTAACTCAAAATTTGAAGGCAACCAGGTGAAAAAAATTCTAAATAATTTTTTTACAGTGCAGAAGAGTTGAAGCTGTTATAGCTGCAAAGGGCCAACTCCATATTAAACTCTACAGATTAAGAATGGGATGTCATTAAAGTCCGTATGCATGTAAAGGCAGATGTCCCAAAACTTTTGGCACTATGGTGTAGGTCCATAGAGGACAAAAATGGCATTGTCAAAAAACTGTCATAAATATTTAAAGTTTGCACAGACTTAAGGGTCATTTTAAAGAAGACCCTTGGCAGACTATTGTTGAAATAAAAAAGTTTAATAAGTGAAACCAATTTTTGTTATAGATTTTTAAGTTCTATAGATGTTTAAGTAAATTATTTATGAACATTTATATATATAAACTATATATTTTATGAAACATGTTGAACTCTCAAAACTGCTAGAAAATCAAAGCTATAAATCTAAACAATTTGTTTGTTTGCACAGTAACAAATTTCCACATTAGATGCCAGCAAAACTCCAAGAGAGAGTTTTTTCTCTCTCAAATATTATAAACGCGCACGCACACATGTTGCGTTTTTGTGAATTGTGGGGACTTTCCATAGGTGTAATGGATTTTACACTGTACAAACTGTACATGCTATCTGCCTACACAGCCCCTGCCCCTAAACCTACCCATCACAGGAAACTTCTGCAAATTCTGCATTTTTACAGTTTCAAAAAAAACATTTACATTTATAATCCAGCCAGCCAGCGGTTCCCAATCTAGTTGATCTCAGGTTTATATTACATTGTGAGGAGATTTGGTCCCCACAATGTAATATAAACAAGTACACACAGACACACACACACACACATTTGTTTTTGTGACATATGAGGACATTCCATAGGCGTAACGGTTTTTATACTGTACAAACCGTATTTTCTATCCCTTTAAACTGCCCCTACTCATCCTGTATGATTTATAAGCATTTTGAAAAGTGGGGACATGGCCAATGTCCTCATATGTCACAACCCCCCACCCCCCCCCCCCCCCACACACACAATATTATTACATACATACAAACCACTCTGTCATCCACACACACATTGAATTATAGCTGAAGGATTTATCCAATGTATCTATCTTGCATGACTAAAGCATTTGCCATACCTGAGAAAATTACGCCATCTGGTTAAAAAAAAAAAAATTGTACAAAAACAAATATAAATGTTGAAGCCTTGCCAACAGAATTAAAGCCTATTAACAAAAATTGCATCATTTTATAGTTAAATGGCCCTGCGATTAAAAATTGCAGTTTCAATGGGAGGAAGAGAGGAAGTAATTTGTGTTAGTGTAAAATAGATTCATGAAAGGAAATGAGGGTGAAATAGTAAAATTCCAATAAAAATAAACACCTGTGCCAACATGTATGCAGGTGGCATTAACACATCTAAATGATCAAGAAAAACAACTATGGAAAATACGCAAATGTCCATAAGGTCGCACAAGGGTTAATCATATGATGCAACGTAAACATACGTTTTTACATTGTGCTTGAAAAGTACTTGTAACAAAAGCTCTCCTTGACTTCAACCATTGGGAAACAGGATTTGTATACAGTGTGTAGCATTTAAATTGTATTTTGTAAATGCATCTCATAAAATGCGTATTCTGGTCAGAAGTGTATAAAAAAAAGTACAGCTGTTTTAGTTTTTTGCTGCTCTGCACAAACACAGATGATGTCTGGAATGTTCAGCGTTGCATGATGGGATGTGCTCATGTATGTCATCTGTCAATGTATAGTATTGCAGTATCCACCTCTCTGGCTGTACGTGGCTCAAGGACGGCGGATGAAAGCGTCTCAATGAAGGGATTTACTGCAGCGCTGCGTGATAAACCTCAACACACCGACAGATGCTGCTCTCTTCCTCCTCCAGCTCATTTTAACATCCAGTAAATCACTCCGAAACTGAGGAAACTCTGAGGATCAGGACGGGACTGCAGAAAAACCACGTGAGGTTTGAAATCACTTTCTGCATTCATTTACCTTTTGTAATATCAAACGCATTACATATTACACAATCTACTATCTTTTTCTGGGCCTGGTGTCTATAAAAGCTTTTCTTTTACTAACAAGGACGTTTTCAGCTCCGAAACTTACAGGATATTCTTCAGTATATTAGCATGACCTTTTATACATCGAAAGCTCAAGGGAAAATTGATTTCTCAATTCATCACCCCTTTAATATTCACTGTTAAACTGGGACCAATTGTCTTTCATTATTATGTTTCATGAATGACATACAGTGTAAATAGTATTTTCTTTTTTACCTTCAAATGCCAAATTATATTTCCAAATGCACTTGAAGGAGCGATTTCCAATCTTAAAATACATGAGACAGATGATTTTATGTGGTTCTGTCATCTAACCATTCACCATCTTCTGTTCAACAACACAAAGCATACATATGCAACAGCGCAAATAAAACACACTGTTTTGTTTTCAAGGCAATGGTTTCACACCGCTGCCAGGAACGTGACTATTTTTAGCATCCCTGAAGTACCTGTTGAGGTGATTTTTCAGGCGAGATGAGACAGGTGTGAGTACAGGTGACAAATCCCAGACTAACACACCTGCACACATACTGTAGCATTCATATCACCTTCGGAAGACTTCTGGATCCTTTATGCTTCTCGTAATACTTACACTCTTAAAAAAAAAAAAAAAATAGATGGGTTAAAAACAACTCAAGTTGGGTTGAAATGGGTTGAACAATGGACAGTTTGAGTTGTTTTAACCGAGCGGTTGGGTTAAATGTTTGCCCAACGTGCTGGGTAGTTTTATTTAACTCAACTTACTATTTAAAAATGACTATATTGTTTGCTTAAAATGAACCCAAAGAATGTTGGAAATTCATATTTATTAATATGTTTAATAAATTAACATTATTAACAAGTTTAACAAGTTTAATGATTAATAATGAAACAATACCCCCCCCCCCCACACACACACACACACACAATATTATTCCATACATACAAACCACTCTGACATACACACACACACTGAATTATAGCTGCAGGATTTATCCAATTAAAAGCATGACTAAAGCAAGTATTTATTTGCCATACCTGAGAAAATTACGCCATCTGGTTAAAAAAAAAAAACGTAAAAAACACAAAGATAGTGAAACAGACGTGTGTGTGTGTGTGTGTGTGTGTGTGTGTGTGTGTGTGTGTGTGTGTGTGTGTGTGTGTGTGTGTGTGTGTGTGTGTGTGTATATGCACACACACACACACACACATATCTATCTATCTATATATATCTATCTATCTATATATATATATATATATATATATATATATATATATATATATATATATATATTAGGGGTGTAACGGTTCACAAAATTCACGGTTCGGTTCGATACGATACACTGGTGTCACGGTTCGGTACGGTTCGGTATGTTTTAGATACAGCAAAAAGAAAAAATTGGCAGAAATTACCTTTTTTTTATTATTTTTTTTATTAAAACTAGCAAAGTATGATTTTTTTGTTGTTGTATGATTTTACCCATCTTCTATGTAGTTACAGGAATAAGACATTAGCTCTTTACATTAGCATGTGCGTTGCGTGTGCGTTGCAGGAGCCCCACACCCTGTAGTGCTTTCACATATGCTGCGTTTGCAGTCCGTAACTGATCCGCTGTTGCATACCACAAACACAGCATTTATTCATTATTTTTTATTTAAAATCCAAAAGTTTTTTACTGAACATGCCTCGTCAGAATTCCAATTTTCTTTGTTTACTCTTTAATAGAAGTCAGGTTACGTAGCCTACTACATTTAAAAAACATTTTATTAAATTCATTTATTCATATTTATATACTTTAGATTTAGCTCACACAAGTGGCAAAACATTTAAACATAGTTTATAGCCTCACAAACATTTTAAATTAGAAACTTACAATAGTTTATTCAAAAACAGCCGACTCTCGTCTTTTCTTGCGTTTTTACACCCTTTTAAAAGAAATCCTGCAGGTCAAAAAGAACTTTGCTTTTCACCTCCAAGAAAGTACGAGTGCTCTCCATTATGGCACATTTTTTTTAACCTAAATGCCAGGTATGGTGTTGTTTTGTTGTTTTACTTGAGAAAAAAAAAGCCATGTGTTGACTTTGAAACAAGAGTATATTTTAAATGAGATGCATCTGTGATGAAATTACTAGATTTTCGCGTCAGTACATGTTTATTTTAATGCGAACAATGTTCTACCACTTTAATGCAGCAACGCAGCACAGCAAAAAATAGACTCGGTACGAAAACGATCCGTGCACTGCTGCAGACGCAACGCTCCTGGAACGGACTGACGGACAGCATCCGCGTGCAGTTTGAAAGCTCTCATCCCATGGGTACGGGAAAAAATACGCACCGCACACGCACTGCAGACGGAGTATGTGTGAAACGGGCGTTAGGTCTCATATCCGCGGCTATAAATGACCACTCGCCGCGGTGATGTCTTTTGCCATTTGAATAAGTTGGAAATGTCTGTCTAAATGCTGCGGGGATAGTTTGTGGGATAGTTTCTGGCTGTTTCTCCTTTTTATCGTCTTGTTGTCGGCGTAAAGACAACAAGATCGTCTTGTTGTAGGCTTTGATTGACATGAATTATTCCCGCTGCTGTACCATCAGCAAATGCGACATACCGTTGTTTTTTAATCCATCAATCTTGCCAACACCATCATAGCTTACCAAGAATCCAAGTTCACCCAAACACCAGACCTGTTGGTTATTGGAGGATCTTCTATTTCTGGTTTGTTAAACGCAATTGCCATTTTGCCACGAGCATTCAGCGCGTAGCCTGACTGAGCAGCCTAAAACATATATTTGGTGTTTTTTTTTCTTTCTTTCACTTCGGCGGTGTCAGGGGCATTGGCTGTTATGTCGTTTTGGTTATTGGGCTACCTTGTTGACCGCATATTATTATATTTCACACACTTTTTTATTTTCCAAATCTAATTAATTAGTCCAAGAACCGTTCGGTACATAATGCGTACCGCGTACCGAACCGAAAGCCTCGTACCGAACGGTTCAATACGAATACGCGTATCGTTACACCCCTAATATATATATATATATATATATATATATATATATATATATATATATATATATATATATATATATATATATATATATATATATATATATTGCCTAGATAGCACGCAAAGTGCACTCCCTTTATAATCACTAATAGCTGTCAATAAAATATGGAATATTTTAAATTAATGCAATCTCACAAAGTTCTGTTATATTAATCAGTGAAGCTGATAACATAATGAATCTCTTATTAATATAATTTCTATAGAAAGGATTAGCGCTCATGCAGAACTCAGCACTGGACAAAAACGCCTCGAGCGGTGAGTGGATTCTAATTTAAACACCTGTGATTTGCCATTGGGTTCTAGAAATCAACAAACATGTCTGTGATTGGGTAAATTATTCACCAAAGTGAAATGCGAAAACGCGTTGGAGATTGAATCATCTGATGAGTGCAAATACAGATACGCACTGGATCTTTTGCCAATTCTTTTCAAAGAGATCCTAGACCAGCAGTGTTGGGCAGCTTTTCCATCTAAAGGTAATCAGCAGCAGAAGCAGCCAGTGGCAGTGGTCTAAGTGAGAAAATTATACGATATTATATAGTCTTCCTTGGTCCGGAGGATACCCATGTGGTCCATGGCCAAGACTCCCAACGACCCCCCCCCCCCCCCCCCCACCCTCTGGTGTCCGGCCTGGTTTTGTCTGTTTTTCGTGACATTCCCGCTGAAAACCAATGCTGCCTTTCAGTCTTTTTGCTACTCAGTGGACATAACCGCAGTCACTCCAGCTGATGGTGATGTCACATGCATACCCTCTATAGTCATTTTTGAACATTAGTTGGGTTAACTGCACGCTGAGCAACACATTTAACAACTGCTGGGTTAAAACAACCCAATCACTGGGTTTCAATTGGTCAATTTTCAACCCAAGTTGGGTTGTTTTTTTGTTTTAGAGTGTATGCTTCTGATCTACAGGCTTCTGAACACAATTTGTAGACAAATTATGCCCAAGTACGACATTCTGTACAAAACTGAGAGTTTTCGTTTTCGTTTTAATCAACTCATTATTTGCAGAGTAATGTGCAGCAGAAGTGACCGAAACCTTTAATTAAAAAATTCCATAAATGTTCAGCTGTATTGACAAATCAACATTCAAGGTGACTGGGAAATGAGTGAATGCAAACAGAGAAAGATAACAGCAGAAGTGGAGGAAATGAAAAGTCTATTAAGAATTGCCGTGCATCAAATTGGCTTGATTGGCACTCAAACCAATCCATTAATCTTAACTTAGCTTTTCTGAGTAAATAATGCAAATTATGTCAATAGTTCAGATTACTAGATATTTACAATTAAGTTAAGACATTGAGGAAAGTTAAGTAAAAAGTGTTAGTTAGAATCCCTGATGAATTTTACAGTGGATGTCAGTACACTGCAAAAAAAAATGCTTTTCTTACTTAGTATTTTTGACTTTTTTTCCAGTCCAAACATCTAGAAATTCTTAAATCAAGATGCGTTAAGATTATTTTTTCATCTAACTGTCAAATTAAATAAAAATGAAGTGAGTTTTTGCTTAAAACAAGTAAAATTATCTACAAATGGGGTAAGAAAATTAATCTTGTTTTTTCCCAAACAGAAATAAGATTATTTTTCTTACAAGATTCACAGATCATTTTGCTTGTTTTAAGGAAAAACTCACTTTATTTGTATCTATTTTTTTCAGAAAACAAGAAAAAATAAATATCTTATGTCATTAATACAGCCTAGTAAAGGCATTGATTTTAGAATTTGTAAGTATTTTGACTGGAACTGGAAAAGACAAAAATAATTTAAAAAAAGCATTTTTTTCAGTGTGTTAAAAGCAGTTAACACGGTTTCCTGTTTTTCATGAAAGTAAAAACAACAAGTGTAGGCTGTAGATTCAGCACTGTGTGTGTGAATCGTGTCTGCCTCGCGTTGCTCCTCGGAGATCCGCGCTCTTGTCAATCAGCAGAATTATCGAGGCTCGCGTTGCGCAGGCGTGATCCAGTCTGAGCCGCGCGAGCTCGAAGCCAGTCTCTCTCTCTCTCTCTCTCTCTCTCTCTCTCTCTCTCTCTCTCTCTCTCTCTCTCTCTCTCTCTCTCTCTCTCTCTCTCTCTCTCTCTCTCTCAGTTCCGTTCGAACGAACCAGCTCTAGCTCTCCCGCCAGACATGCCTCTGCACCACCTGCGGATCGCGCGTCTCTCCGGCGCGTGAATGGCCCTCGCGCCATGGACGAATTGCCGTTCCAGAAAGTCAAGACCCGGCGCCGGAGGAGCCACTGCCCGCCCGGGGTCATCGCATGCGAGGACGAGTTCGACTGCAAGGAGCTCGAGTCGCTCTTCCACAACTACAACCTAAAGCTCGAGCAGACGTCCACGCTGAAGGCGCTGTCCGTGCTCATCCTGCTGTCCTCCGGACTCAGCCTGCTGGAACTGCTGCTGTCCGGCACCAGCCTCACCGTCGCCAAGGGCTCGTACCCGGTGCACTTCGTCGTCTTCATCTCGCTCTTCATCGTCAGCAACGTCAAGTACCTGCAGGTGACCCAGCTTCAGCAGATCGCGCACCTGAGCCTGTTCTTCAGCTTCACCTTCTCGGTGCTGTGCTGTCCGTTCCCCCACGTGTCGGGCGCCGCGGGTCCGGAGCAGGGCGTTTGGCCGCTGCTGCTGCTGACGTTCGTGGCGTACGCGCTGCTGCCGGTGCGGACGCTGCTGGCGCTGCTCTTCGGGCTGCTGGTGTCCGTGTCGCACACGATCGTCGCGGCCACGTCGGTGACGGCGAAGACGCAGCGGCTGTGGAGAGCGGTGAGCCTTTGCTTCTCTTGTACTCCTATAGTTCAGCACTGGACAGCGAGCGGCGCGCGCTCACATGCGACACCGGACTCGCTAACTCGTCAACAGGCGCTAGGACGTTGCATGTTAATTCTCGCAGGAAATCTACTTTCCAAATCACCCAAAGCGCGTGTTTAGTGCGCTCTTTTCTAAAGCGCATCCGTTTGATCATCGCGCATCAAGATTATGCTTGAAAAGCTCTGCGTCAATCTGTTTGTTCGGATGTTTAAAACACGAGACGAATTAAGCTGAATGATTTACAGTTTACTCTCTTTCTCAGATTAAGTGCATGCATATTTTCAGGAATTTCGCAGATAGGCTAAATACGAAGAAACGGCAGGTAACAGACGTTAAGGAGAAACACAATAATAGTATTTTATTGTCAATTCACTGCAATATTTTCAACATCAAATTTTTTTTTTTTTCACTGGGTAAATCTGAATCAGACGTTCTACCAACTTAACCCCTGAGTTTATTGTAACTGATTATTATCTGCCATTTGGACAGATTGTTTGGAGAGACAAAATATGCAGCATCATTTACTTTTCTAAGAGGTTTAATGATATCTGTTGATTTGAAAGAATGTGGAGGGAAAGCACAGACTGTGATGATGCATTAACACCATCAATCTAGTAAAGCTTTATATTTACATTAAAAATGTATGGACATTTATAAAACCATATTTGTGCATTATTATTACTACAGTAAACCAGTTAATGCTGCTGCCTTACTGTTTCTAATTCTCTCTTCGGATCTATCTAATCAATCTCTTGATATTCCTGTCCTCTAATGGAAAGTCAGAAACGCTACATTTTATTTTTTTGAGCAAATGGGAAAACAGAAATTACATTTGTTGCAGTTTCCTTTCACCAATATATCATTTTACCAAACGATAACCTCCACAAATGTAAACCGGGTGGAAAGGTCAGTTTTAAAAAACATCAGTGTTTAATGCTGAGCTATAGAGCTGATTCAGCTGAAATCCAGTTTATGAGAGAACAGCCTCCACGAGAAAGCGGCCAGTGAGTCTGTTTATTTGGTAATAAGACACATAGACGATGACAGGCGTGAGAAGTAAGCGGGTGTGCTGCAGGTTCATGTGTCATACATTAGTCAGGGACGATATTCATCTTCAGCAGCGGCTCTCGCCTCAAACGCAGTCGGAGGGAGCGTCGGGTCCAGATTTACCCAGAGGCTCTAAGTAGGACGGCTCTGAACAGAGACCAGACACACTTCTGAAAGCTATTTTAGCACAGAAATGGGCAACGAGGCTTCAGATGATCCATTCACAGACGTCTATAGATGTAACTGTGAAATAAGCGTTAGAGCTGGTCTCCTGTGGGACACTGTAGGACTGAGGCAGACAGCCATAGCACTAAAAAATAATGAATGGAAATATTGTCAGGAATGGTTGGTGCCACTCTTGCTGCTGCATTCTGGATCAGTGACAGAGGTTTGGCAGTGAGGCTGGAAGGCCTACCAGGAGAGCAACAATAGTCCAGTCTGGATAGAACAAGAGCTTGGACAAGGAGTTGTGTGGCTCCGATAGGAAGGGCCTGATCCTCCTAATGTTGTATAATGCAAATCTGCAGAACCGGGCCATTCTAGCAATGTGATCTGTGAAGTTTTACTGATCAACAATCACAACTCCAAGGTTCCTGCTGTCCTGGAGGGAATTATGGTTGATGAGCCTACCTAGATGGAGAAGTTGTAATGTTAGTGTTGGGTTAGTTCTGTCTTCACAAGGTTTAGTTAAAGGTGTCGGTCCTTTATCCAGCCAGAAATATCTGTCATACAGGCCGAGACATGAGCAGCTACCGTTAGATAATCTGTCTGAAATGAGAGGTAGAGTTGTGTCATCAGCATAACACTGATAGGAGAAATCATGTTTCTGAATGACAGATCCTAGTGATGACATATAGATGAAGAAGAGAAGTGGTCCCAGCATCGAGCCCCGAGGCACTCAGGTAGCTAGATGTTGCGACATAGACACCTCTCAACTCTACGACACCCTGAAAGAGTTTTTATGCGGTTAAAAATATGAGACGTAAGCCAGTGTAAGGATAAACACTACTGACTACAGCCACGTTTCTAAAGGGTACATAACACACACCGTTTCTGCATGTTAATCTTGAGTACCTATGGAGTAGTTTTGCATCCTTCATATCTACGAAGAGTGTTTAGTTTGATCATATTTAAAAAGTCAAGTGTGATGTACCGATTCTTTCAGAAAATAACCGAGCTGTTGGAGACGTGCAGTTTTATGATTTATAAGCTTTTTAAAAAGTGGGGATATGGGAAATGTTCTCATATTTCACCCTCTTCTTGTAATACCTATGTCATACCATATCGTTATATAGATTATTTGTGTCATGATATTTCACAAAAACAAGCACACACACACACACACACACACACACACACACACACACACACACACACACACACAAACACACACACACACACACACACACACACACACACACACACACACGTTTGTTTTTGTGACATATGGGGACATTCCATAGGCGTAACGGTTATTACATATTTTCTATCCCCTTACACTGCCCCTGCCCCTAAACCTACCCATCACAGGAAACATTCAGCATTTTTACTTTCTAAAAAATCTCATCCTGTATGATTTATTAGCATTTTTGAAAAGTGAGATCATGGCCAATGTCCTCATATTTCACCCTCTCCTTGTAATACCTGTGCCATATGTAATTATATACATTTGTGTCCTCATATGTCACAAAAACATGCCCCCCCCCCACACACACACACACACACAGCTCTGTTATGATTGCCAACAAAACAGAGACATTTGAAGCAGTTTCGCTCACCGCCTGCGGTTATGACTCATGACCGGGAACAAATAATCACACTTGCAGAACTCAGTTGCTGGTCCAGAAAAACAAACCGGAAAAAAAATTCTTAACGTGGGGTTATTTTGGAAGCTGAACAAGGTTATATTTCCTTTGCAAACAAAAACACACTTCTTTAGTGACATTGTTGATTTCGTGGTCTAAAAACAAAATGCCAGCGCTGCCGACGGCTCCCATAACCTAAACAAAGCTGGTTAATTTGCATGCTCTTGCTCTCACTCTGGATGGTGTGTGTGTGTGTGTGTGTGTGTGTGTGTGTGTGTGTGTGTGTGTGTGTGTGTGTGTGTGTGTGTGTGTGTGTGTGTGTGTGTGTGTGTGTGTGTGTGTGTGTGTGTGTGTGTGTGTGTGTGCCTGTTTATGTGGTTTATGAGGACACAAATTTGTATAACTACATGGGTATTACACTGGTATTACACTATAAATGTGGTTTATGAGGGCATTTCAAATGTCCTCATAATTCAAATAGCTTTAAAAACATACTAAATTATGTTTTTTGAGAAAGTAAAAATGCAGAATGTTTCCTGTGATGGGTAGGTTTAGGGGCAGGGGCAGAGTAAGGGGATAGAAAATACGGTTTGTACGGTATAAAATCGATTACGCCTATGGAGAGTCCCTGTAAACCACATAAACAAACGTGTGTGTGTGTGTGTGTGTGTGTGTGTGTGTGTGTGTGTGTGTGTGTGTGTGTGTGTGTGTGTGTGTGTGTGTGTGTGAGCCTGTTTATGTGGTTTATGAGGACACAAATTTGTATAACTACATGGGTATTACACTGGTATTACACTATAAATGTGGTTTATGAGGACATATCAAATGTCCTCATAATTCAAATGGCCTTAAAAACATACTAAATGATGTTTTTTTGAGAAAGTAAAAATGCAGAATGTTTCCTGTGATGGGTAGGTTTAGGGGCAGGGGCAGTGTAAGGGGATAGAAAATATGGTTTGTACGGTATAAAAACCATTACGCCTATGGAGAGTCCCTGTAAACCACATAGACCAACATGTGTGTGTGTGTGTGTGTGTGTGTGTGTGTGTGTGTGTGTGTGTGTGTGTGTGTGTGTGTGTGTGTGTGTGTGTGTGTGTGTGTGTGTGTGTGTTTGTGTGTGTGTGTGCTCATCCGGGAGTGCCCAAGAAGAGCCCATACAATGAATTCCACTGATTATGACCTCATACAGGGCCATAATCAAAATAAAATTCTAAAAAGTATTCAAATTCTGAAGAAATGTATTTAGCACAGAAATACTCTGTCATACTTTTAACTTGTTTTTTTAATTTTGACCATGATTGGCATGAGAATTTAACTCTTTAAGAGTGCAAATAAGTCAGAATGCATGACATATCATTAGACCCCCCTTTAAGGTTAATTTTTAGATTGCTGCATCACGTGCGAGACACTGGAAAAGATACGAAAGGCGAGAGCCAGTCATAAACGTCTGTCTAGCGCTCGTTTACATAGAAACGGAATGGGAAAGCAGTGCAGTGGAATGGAAAAACACAGTCACTCACATGAATGTTTCATTTCCACGAATTAAGGAGTGAAAGGGCCAAAGATTTCCACTCACAGATGTGAATTCACTGCCCTGAGTGACCTTTTTTTGCCTGCTAAATTTTACATTTCAGCTAAATCCAATTTTCGTTTATTTGTATAGCACTTTTCAAAATACATGTCAGCTTTACAGAGTGATCTGTTGTCAGAGATGACTATGCCGAGGATATGCATTTCAGAAAAGTACACATACAAACCACAAAGTTAGCTAACAATGGATTAATGAAAGCAGAAACAATTAGCTAAGTAATGAATGCATGTTTGTTAACAAATGATTAGGATATATAGAAAGAATTTAGCATTGTAACTAATGACCCTTTAGATTATCAGTGGTGCGATGAGATAAGCTAGAGTAGACATGAACTTTCACTGTCTCCTTCTGCAGTCAGTTTCCTCTCTCAGATACATAAACGTAATGATGGTCAAGAGAGTCATGCTGAGGAGCTTAGTTAAAGCTAGTTGACATGCTTACATGAACAATAACACATCTGGTATAATGATTTGATCGCCCCTTGACATTTGAGCTTTCTTAATCTTTTTATTTTCAGATGAGAACTAGTTTAGTATGTGGGACTGTGCATTTGCAGTGTTGTCTCCGTTTGCGTTCTTGCGTGATGAGTGTTTCTGGGCTCATCCTGATGCTTTAAAAGACAGAAACATGCGGCACTTTATACTGTAAGAGTCACACACTCTTAGAAGAAAAACTTCTATATGCAATCTTCAAGGGTTCTGTCAGGCACTTTATATGTAGAACTTTTAGGGGTTCAATCATGGGATCATTCATAGATTTAGTTTTTTTTAATTATTATTATTAAATTAATTATTAAATTTTGTTTTCATTTTTAATTAAATGTTTTGAATTTAACAGCTCATAAACATACTTCATGAGTAGTAAACATAACCCGCCAAGCATAAAATTGTTTTGCAATCATTTAAGACGTTTATATGTATATAGAAAAGTTTTGGCCAAAAAGGGTTCTTTAAAATTGGGTCCAGAACCCTAAAGATCTACATAAAACCCCTGAACCTTTTGCTCATGCTGGTCTGTATATCATTGGGTTTTCAGCATGTGCATGTGCAGAGTAAGGCAGGCTAAATAAAGGCGTTGTGCGTGTGTCCTCTTAAGAATCTAATCCAATAAAGAGCAGATAGACTCACGTCCCTGAACTCTACTATCTGAGGACGAACACAAAACCAGCACCGATGGACAAACACATGTCCAAACCCAACCACACTTACTGGTGTCGTTCATATCAATCGCTCCACTGACACAAACTGTACTAGGGCAGTCTTACAAATCTTGATCTTGATATTTTTGGCTCTACTGCAAAAGGTTTTCATGCCCGAATGTCCAAAAAACAAAACATCTTCCCCATATTTTACATATGATTTTTGTTGCAGCTCCTCTCTTCCCAAACTGTCAGTAACGTCTTTTAAGGAAAGTCTGTTCACTTTGTGGCCTTATTTGCAACGCCTCTGGCCAGCTATTTCGGGCATACAAGTCCAGGTCCTCTCCATTTGAATGGGGGAATCATGGAATCTCAAACACTATTTTCAGAACTCTCAATTAATTAAAACAAAATAATCAAAATCTAAAATTAACTTTCCCATAAATAATGTTTCTTATGATCAAATAGTGTCAAAAAAGCTTATTTTTCAGGCTAGATGAGCCAATGCGCATGTGCAGTCCTAAGCACGAGTCTCAGGTTTCTATGGGAACCGGAGCTTCTAACGGCAGCTGCAGTGAAGCAAAGGCTTTTCCAATTGGCAATTGGCTCTTTGACTTTAGAAGGTGGGACTATTCCGTCATATTGCGTGTCTAGGCCTGTCACAATAACTACTTTTTGTTTTGCGATATATCGCCCCAGAAATAATTGCGATAAACAATATTATTGTCATTTTTTCACTCAGTGAGCTTTTATGAGGGTTTACAAATGCACAGTAAGGTGAATTAAGAGTTATCCAATAGTGTGGATGTAGAGCGTTTTGAAATGAAAACTCAGTTTTCAAATCTATCCGGATTAACTAAACCAGGCCTGAGTCCTTTATTCTACATATGAATTATTATAATTAGGAATATTGTGACGTGTTTATTCCCGGAAGAAAACTCAAGAGTCAAGACTACAATGGAGGTGTTTCAGGGAGTTCAGAAACACTGACACTGATAGAGTCAAGAACTGCCTTTGCAGTGCTTTTTCATGCTCTAACAGCAACAGGCGTCATTTTGAAGATTGTATCATGTCAACATGTGTTGTAATAACTGATCTGGTCTGTCTGTTGGCAGCTGGTGGCGAACACGCTGCTCTTCACCAGTGTAAATCTGTCCGGTCTGTTTGTGCGGATCCTGACGGAGCGAGCCCAGCGGAAAGCCTTTCTACAGGCCAGAAACTGCATCGAGGAGCGACTGCGCATGGAGGACGAGAACGAGAAGCAGGTCAAACTTCTTCTGATTCCTTTATTCTTCAGAGATGGTTGTGGTGTTCTGTTTCATTCTGATGTGAATGTCCACTCATGCAGGAGCGTCTGTTGATGAGTCTGCTGCCCAGGAACGTGGCCATGGAGATGAAAGAAGACTTCCTCAAACCACCCGAGAGGATCTTCCACAAGATTTACATCCAGCGACACGACAACGTCAGGTAACGCGCTGATGTGATTGTTTGTACAGAGCGTTGTGGTTTACTGTTGGTAAAGAGTAATGGTCAGGGTGTTTGAGCATAAAAGATGATCGCTAGTGTTTCTCTTTTGTACACTTTTCACTATTACTAAATCGATAAAACTCATAGTACTGATCTCCAAACAGATCCTTAACTTGCAATACACAAAAGCTGTTCATCAGTACACAGTCAAAGAAGTAAATGTACTTAAAAGTGCATTTTTATAAACTGGTTTTGTTCCGTTTGTCTAAAAGCAAATGATAATCCCCATAGATAATATTAAAATAAACTATTGCGTTTAAATAGCATTTTGTCTTGATGTGCAGAACACACACTTACTAGTTTATGACAGCAGAAATGATTATGGATTTTATTATTTTTTCTGGTGTTTTTTTAAGAGATAAAATAAAATATGATGCAAGTTTTAAAAAGGCATCATAATAAACATTATAGTATTTCAAAGTTGTTTTTGTTTATAGTAAGTAAAACTATTAAACAAGCTTTAGCTTTTTTTATGGTAAAATTAAGAAGCAAACCTTTCTCCCAAGGTTTATTTTTCTCCATCATGCCCTGATGGGAGTTTCGGTTCCTTGCCACTGTCGCCTTTGGCTTGGCTTGCTCAGTTGGGGACACTGAAATTATGATCCAAGTTAGTAAAGGGGGGGTGAAATGCTGTTTCATGCATACTGAGCTTTTTACAGTTAAAGACTTGGATTCCCATCCTAAACATAGACAAAGTTTCAAAAACTAATGTTGGACGTTTGATGGATTTCTGTGTTAAAACTCCTTCCGGTTTCTTACAAGTTTCGGAGAGTTTTTTTCGAGTATGGGTCGACTTGACGTTAATAGAGCGGAAGGTCCTTGTATGGGCTGTACGGGCTCTTCTCCCGGTAGGGTGCGTGCGCGCGTGACTAGAGCGAGAGAGGAAATGCTCGCCGATAAACACTCTCTCAGGTGCAGATCCAGTGATCCGTGAACACTTCTGAGGCGCCCTATGGTCGCGCCGCGCTCCAATTTATTCCTATGGGTGACATCAAGCGACTTCAACGCTTCAGCACAGCATTCCGGGAAGGCAGCGCTGCATTTGAACCGATTTGAACGCAGAAATGACGGGAAGCTTCACAACATCGCTTCAGTCGCATCGCAAAGTGGATCTCCACCGTTCACTGCTGTCAGGACTTTACCAAATCATACCAAAGAAGTGTGTTTTTGACGGAGCGGTCTCAGCGATAAAGGTTTGGTCCTGCTTTGGAAGCAGCCGGTGAGTAAAACTGCTTCAAATGTCTATGCTGTTGGCAATCGAGTAAACATCAGTAAACGACACGATCGCGTGCTTCGTCATTCAAATGCGCTAACGGTTAACGTTACTCCATTGTTGTTCTATGTATAACGTTATACTAGTCTTACGTGCAAAACCGTTTTGCTTGCTCCTGCTAAGGTTTAGTCGCATACAATAGTCCATAAACCGAATCATGTCCTCATAAACTGCGAGTAAACACACACAAATGTTGACATTCCACTAAATACCGTCCATACCACAGAGACGGACGTCCTGCTGTTGCTGTTTCTCCTGTTCAATTTATTTCAGCCTCTGAATGATTCTGGATCATATCTCTATTAGCTGAGATCGATAGCCATGGGTTTCTCCACGCTTGAGGACGTCACCGCTTTGTGTGCGCATTCGTCATTCTTTAGCTCCGCCCACTCGATACGCCTCCAGGCGCTCGTTTTTTTCCAGAAAGACTCGGTACAGCCCATATTTCTTTTATAAATATAATAAAACTAAAGACTTTTCTGAGATATGAAGGATGCAATACTACTCTATAGGTACTCAAGATTGACATGAGATTGACTGAAACTGAGTGTTTCACCCCCCCTTTACTAAGACAAGTTGATACATACCTCTCTCATCTCAGTGTGTGCACTTAATCGCTCTGATGCACGCTGACATTCTGATAGCATTTAGCTTAGCCCACTAAAGCTTGGAACATGCATAAAAAGAAATGTGTTTGTTTTATCGAGGTGGCAAAAACAAGAACAAAGTTCGTCCTGACCAGTACATTCCATACTTTACTAGAAAAGCAGGTGCCTATCATCTGCGTTTCTCCGCATTAACCACGCCCACTTTAAATGTATGACCAATCACACAATAGTTCTCGGACACCAGCAAGAAAAAAGTTCTGCTCAGGTGATGCGAGAACTCCCAAACCAGGGCTGCGAGAACAAAATTACATCATTTTGTTCTCGCAGCCTGGGGAGTGAGAACTTTTTTCTCTGTTCTTGCGGAGTATGTTGCAGCCTTAAGCCCAGTTCATTCACTATGGTACCAAACAGAGATCAAGTTAGATGCGACCAAACACCTCCACGTTTTCCCTAATTAAATACAGTCACATCTCACATCTCCCCCTCCCCCCATTGACAGAAATGAGAGAGGGATGGGGAGATGTGAGGGAGGATTTTTTAGCCGGGATTTTATACTGCGCCAAGTCGAAGTTCTCTCAGAAGTGCTATTCCGCCATACATTTTAGTTCTCCTTTTTAATCCACTTAGAAAAGCGCCATGTTTTATTTTGTGTCACCATATTTGATCGTTCAACTATTCGTGTAACTGTATTTAAATAATGAAAACATGGAGGTGTTTTAGTCGCTTCTAACTTGATCTCTGTTTGGTACCATAGTGAATGAACTGGGCTTAGTGGGCTAAGCTAAATGCTATCAGATCATCACCGCACGTCAGAGAGATTAAGAGCACGCACTGAGACGAGAGAGGTGTGTATCAAATCGTTTTAGTTACGGTAATAACATAGTTTAAAATGGAAAAGCGGTGAAGTATCCCTTTAACTAAACCAGGTTACTGACACCATTGACTGACTGATGGACGTTAAGTCAACATGAATTCTTAACTGACTAGAGGTTGACTGACATATTGATTTAACAGCGCTGAGAGTTGCTACTGGTTCCATCAACAAAGATCAGTGGCAACAGTTGCTGATGGTTTGTTATAGTTATTCCTCAGTAAACTACACACATTCACCTGGAACACAAGTTCACGTGGATATTAAATAAAAGCAGCGTTTCCACTGGAGGAACTTTCCTCAGGAACTAGGGGTTTTGGGTTGGTACACTGCAGGAACCGTGGTCTAAATTAATTTCCGGGTAAAAAATTCCCCCTCAAAATGGCCCTGTTTGCAAGGTAGTACTTTTTCAGAGTTCAGGAAAGTTTGGGGGAGGGACTTGTGCACTGAACATGCTAATTAGTTGAGCACACACTGCATTTTATTTTAAGCTAAAAGTCAGTCTATATTGATAAGTCTACTCTGCTCTGATTGGTCAGATGGCCCAGACTGTTGTGATTGGTCTGCTCTGCTCTGATATGTCATAGGGCCCAATCTGTTGTGATTAGTCTACTCTGCTCTGATTGGTCAGATGGCTCAATCTGTTGTGACTGGGCTGCTCTGCTCTGATTGGTCAGAGGGCTCAGTCAGTTGTTATTGGTCTGCTCTGCTCTGATTGGTCAGATGGCCCAATCTGTTGGGATTAGTCTACTCTGCTCTGATTGGTCAAATGGCCCAGACGGTTGTGATTGGTCTGCTCTGCTCTGATTGGTCAGATGGCCCAGACAGTTGCGATTGGTCTGCTCTGCTCTGATTGGTCAGATGGCCCAGTCTGTTGTGATTGGTCTGCTCTGCACTATTTGGTCAGATGGCCCAGACTGTTGTGATTGGTCTGCTCTGCTCTGATTGGTCAGATGGCCCAGACTGTTGTGATTGGTCTGCTCTGCTCTATTTGGTCAGATGGCCCAGTCTGTTGTTATTGGTCTGCTCTGCTCTGATTGGTCAGATGGCCCAGACTGTTGTGATTGGTCTGCTCTGCTCTATTTGGTCAGATGGCCCAGTCTGCTGTGATTGGTCTGCTCTGCTCTATTTGGTCAGATGGCCCAGTCTGTTGTGATTGGTCTGCTCTGCTCTGATTGGTCAGATGGCCCAGACTGTTGTTATTGGTCTGCTCTGCTCTGATTGGTCAGATGGCCCAGACTGTTGTGATTGGTCTGCTCTGCTCTGATTGGTCAGATGGCCCAGACTGTTGTGATTGGTCTGCTCTGCTCTGATTGGTCAGATGGCCCAGACTGTTGTGATTGGTCTGCTCTGCTCTATTTGGTCAGATGGCCCAGTCTGCTGTGATTGGTCTGCTCTGCTCTATTTGGTCAGATGGCCCAGTCTGTTGTGATTGGTCTGCTCTGCTCTGATTGGTCAGATGGCCCAGACTGTTGTTATTGGTCTGCTCTGCTCTGATTGGTCAGATGGCCCAGACTGTTGTGATTGGTCTGCTCTGCTCTGATTGGTCAGATGGCCCAGACTGTTGTGATTGGTCTGCTCTGCTCTATTTGGTCAGATGGCCCAGACTGTTGTGATTGGTGAAAACGAGGTTCAGGCTTTATTAAGTGTTTATGTGGAGGACAAAATCCACTAGGCTCTGAAAAGTCACGTACAGTCCTACGCCACCAGACTAATCTTCACGGTATGTTACACCGCGATGAAAACGGAGACAGCAGCAGGTATGGGGGAAAAAAGGTCCTGGGACAAATTGTTCTGGGTAATTTCGGTGGAAACAGGGCTATATACAATATACAGAATTTATTTTACTGTACAGTGGACATTTGGCAGTAAAATAAATATGATTTACAATTCTCTACATGCTAGTAGCTATTTTTATGTATTTGAAAGCATTCTCATGGTATAGTCATTATTGTGATTTTTTTATATATTTTAGATTGTGTGAAACATTTTCAAAACCCATTTTTCCACACGTTATCACTGGTGTCTGACCTCTATGATTAATTTTACTACAGGACATGTTCTGGTCTCATTGTGAACAACACTCTTCTAAATAAATACATGTGTGTTTGTCTTCATTATCTTTTATCAAAGTTTCATGACTTGCTCTGCTGCTGAAACATCCCCAGACAGCAGAAGAATGAGATTTGAGAGCGGCCTGATCTCTAGTCAGCTTCATTATAGGGTGAATTACTGTAAGTGTTGGTTCTGATGGAGTACAGGATCATGTGATCAGTGAAGGTCCTTCAGCTGTGCCTGTCCTGCGGCGTTTCTGAGACACTTCACTGGCCTGCAGATTAAACCTCTGCAGGGATTTACTGCAACGGACACTAAAGACTGTTGCGTAACACTGGCACTGCTTAAAGACGCACACACTCGCAGACAGAGATCTGCTCACGCTCAAGAGTATTTCTGCTCCAGATCAGAGTTCCTCCACCTGCCCTGTTGACTCTGAAGGATCTGACTGACATCACTGAAAAATGAAAGCCAAATATTTTTTCAGTATTTTTGACAGTGATATACATTTATGTATTAAATATTTATGTATTTGCTTTAAAGGGTGATTCATGTTTCGCTGTGAGAGGAAGCATCATTCAACCGAACAGTCATCAGCAGACAGGCTGTTTGACTTTGAACTTTACAGATCAAAACTATAACTTTAAAGTGATTGTTGTTGTGAAGTTGAGGATGTTTTCAGCAAATGGTTTGCTTTGTACATTCAGATGAACAGCATTAAAGAGGGCAAATGTTATCACCATGCATTTTAACACATTATGGTCTTCGCCCATGCAATTAAAGCACGTCCTGCGCGGTTTTATAGCGTATTTAATTCAACGGCTTAGGTAATGTTTGTAAGGAATTGATTCGGATCAAATAAATCAAAGGGAATTACAGTGAAAGGAACCGTGATACATATTAAATGATTCAACATTAATATTTAACACTTAATCAACTATTCGTTCAGCGATACGTTGAAATTAGAGTACACTATCAATCCTGAATCGGAATATTACCCGTTACAATGGCAATAATATCAATTTTATGTTCACTGTTTGTGAGCTTAGGTAACACAATGAATCAGTTTGAGGCAGTAACTTAGTAAAGCCCTAAAACATAGTAGAGCCCTGCGCGGGACTGTTTTCTTCATCCCGCTCCCGCCCGCCAAATTTCTGACCATTACCGCCCGCTCCCGCAACGTATGTGTTACACTCCCGCCCGCTCCCGCAATGTGTATGTCCACTCCCCCCCGCACCCGCAAAACTCTGAGAATTTATTCCCGCACAATAATAGAGATGCATTGATTTTTTGTCTTCTCCCGTCCCGCAGGAAAAAAAAAAACCACGTATTTGTATTGGTATTATTAAAGAGATTCATGGGTTTGTTTGTTTCGTTTCCCTGGCCTTCATGTAAAAAAAAAAAAAAAAAAAAAAAACACAATACATTCAAATATAATTTCGTTTTTATCAAAAACTTTGCACATAAAAATAGACTGCTTTGCAAAAAAACAAAACAAAAAAAACCAATATGATATGATAAACTAGGCTACATGAAAACTTTGACCGGGGAGAACAGAGCAGGTGTGTCGCCTCAACCCAGACGTGCCGGATTTGTGCCCATTGTAGATGAGTATTTTTGCACATTTGTCACAATCAACAAAGTCCAGCTCCTTTCCATCTTTATCACAAACAATTGAGAAACTTCTCCAAATGTCAGACTTTCCTTGCTTAGCTTTTGTGCTGTAAATACCTAATTTGAGGTTCTTTTCTACATCATCTATTAACATCTTCTCCATCATGGCGCTAGGCAACCTCCCTATCCCGCTGCGTTTTTTTTAGCCGCCCATTCCCGCCCGCAGCAAAATTCAAACCACCCGCTCCCGCGAGATTTGCGTTGGGTCCCGCGGGACCTGGCGGGACTCAATCCCAATGCAGCCCTCTAACACAGCCATAGACACTTGTATAGATGAAAAAGGTAAACAAAAGTTTATTGGACTATTCTAAACACACACAAACTAACAAAAACACACATTCATACAGTCACTGGGAAAGGGAGGTTTGTTAATGGAAAGGAGTGAAGTCCCAAGGATTTCTTAACCACAATCTGAGAATCAATATACTAGTAGGTCAACCTTAGTTTGCTCGATTAGATATGATTTTTACCAGTTCAGCCAGAACGAAGAGTCATGTACTTGCGTTTGAATGCTCCTACGAGCATGGGTTCCTCTTAGCACGGCGTTGCTCGGCTGGTGGTCAGTTGTTGTGGTCAGGGGGACGAATAGTTGGTTTTGCGGGGTGAAAAGCCGGATCCTGGATGGTGTTAGATGGTTGCTACGTGACAGGCATCTCTGTGGCGCAGCTGTGCGGACTCCAGGAAGTTTTCTTCGGCGAGGTTCAGACAGAGTTTTGGAGTGTGGTGATGAAGAGCTCTGGGTAGCTCGGAGGACGCTGCGTGCAGGCAGGAAAGGCCCGCACGATCAAAGCAGAAGTCACCGCAAAACCATGGCAGTCAGTAAAGCATGAAGCAAAACAAAAAGCAAAGATATCTTGTTGCCAGGGGGTTTTAAACAGGCCCCAAGGTCCCTCCTTGGGGGCGTCTCCAGCCAATGAGATATTGTTGTGGGCAGGTGTCCCGCCTACTTCTCCTGTTCTTGCATATCATTAGTGTAATGTCTGATTAAACACTTTTAAGAAACCAACTTTACTATTGTGATCACAGTAAATTTTACACAAATTTACCTTGCATCAAAATGACGAGAATCATTTATCCATCACATTGCTATTCCCATGATGGGAGTAGGAGATAGTAAAGATCCATATGTAACACATGTCTCACGTACAGAGAAACTTTACAAGTTACATGAAAATATATACATAATACCTTAGTATATGTTTAAATCGCCGTTGGGTGGATTAATTCATGTTGAATGAATGAATGAATGAGGCATTTATATAGATCTTTCAAATGTACTACTGTACACCCAAAGCGCTTCACACTCATGTCAGGGGTCTCTCCTCAACCACCACCAGTGTGCAGCATCCACTTGGATGATGCGACGGCAGCCACAGTACAACGGCGCCAGTGCGCTCACCACACACCCACGATAGGTGGAGAGGAGAGAGGTTGATAGAGCCAATTCAGTGGATGAGGATTATTAGGAGGCCATGATTGGTAAGGGCCAATCGAGGGAATTTGGCCAGGACACCGGGGTTACACCCCTACACCCCTACCCCACCCCTGTTATTGAATCTATGGTTTAAGTCAACTGCTCATGTCTGCATTGGTGTGAGGTCTTTGTGTGATGTTCAAAAAGCCTTTGGAATGCGCGGGTCGAGGAAGGAGGGGCACGGCGAGGTGTCCTGGATGGTGTCAGGGTTGATTTTGGGCCTTTGAAAAGCTCTTAGCGACTCTGTGTCCCGATAACATTTCAAATGATTTCCTGTCTGTAATAAATGCTTCCCTTCTTCGTGAGGTTCTACCCGCTGTTACGCTTGTAGAACAAAGAGGAAACATGTCATGTGACTCGTGTCCTTGTGCTGGTTTTGAGATAACGCAGGTAATGGAGAAGAGATGTTGTCTTTGGGCCAGTTGGGCATCCTTGATTAGTTTTACGATCGGTTCAGGTTTCGGAGAGGGGGTCTCTGGAATGCTTTGTTGTGTCGACTCACTGCTGGAATATACATATTCCTACATGTTAATGGTTAATGATATATTATATTGTGCAGCGCTTGTCCAGTCTGTTGTGATTGGTCTACTCTGCTTTGATTGGTCAGACCGCCTAGTCTGTTATGATTGGTCTAGCCAGCTCTGATTGGTCAGATGGTCCAGTCTGTTGTGATTGGTCTACTCTGCTTTGATTGGTCAGACTGCCTAGTCTGTTATGATTGGTCTAGCCAGCTCTGATTGGTCAGATGGCCTAGTCTGTTGTGATTGGTTTACTCTGATTTGATTGGATTGGTCAGATGGTCCAGTGTGTTGTGATTGGTCTACTCTGCTTTGATTGGTCAGACTGCTTAGTCTGTTATGATTGGTCTAGTCAGCTCTGATTGGTCAGATGGTCCAGTCTGTTGTGATTGGTCTACTCTGCTTTGATTGGTCAGACTGCTTAGTCTGTTATGATTGGTCTAGTCAGCTCTGATTGGTCAGATGGTCCAGTCTGTTGTGATTGGTCTACTCTGCTTTGATTGGATTGGTCAGATGGCCAAGTCTGTTGTGATTGGTCTAGTCTGCTTTGATTGGATTGGTCAGATGGCCAAGTCTGTTGTGATTGGTCTAGTCTGCTCTGATTGGTCAGATGGTCCAGTCTATTGTGATTGGTCTGCTCTGCTTTGATTGGTCAGACTGCTTAGTCTGTTATGATTAGTCTAGGCAGCTCTGATTGGTCAGATGGCCCAGACTGTTGTGATTGGTCTACTCTGCTCTGATTGGTCAGATGGCCAAGTCTGTTGTGATTGGTCTACTCTGCTCTGATTGGTCAGATGGCCAAGTCTGTTGTGATTGGTCTAGTCTGCTTTGATTGGTCAGATGGTCCAGTCTGTTGTGATTGGTCTGCTCTGCTTTGATTGGTCAGACTGCTTAGTCTGTTATGATTGGTCTAGGCAGCTCTGATTGGTCAGATGGCCCAGACTGTTGTGATTGGTCTACTCTGCTCTGATTGGTCAGACTGCCTAGTCTATTATGTTTGGTCTACTCTGCTCTGATTGGTCAGACTGCCTTGTCTATTATGTTTGGTCTACTCTGCTCTGATTAGTCAGATGACCCAGTCTGTTGTGATTGGTCTACTCTATTCTTATTGGTCAGATGGCTCAGTCTGTTGTGATTGGTCTACTCTGTTCTGCTTGGTCAGATGGCCCAGACTGTTGTGATTGGTCTACTCTGCTCTGATTGGTCAGATGACTCAGCCTGTTGTGATTGGTCTACTCTGTTCTGATTGGTCAGATGGCCCAGTCTGTTGTGATTGGTCTACTCTGCTCTGATTGGTCAGATGGCGCTATATAAATCACACCAATAATAACTGCCCATAATGGCAGGAACCATATAGCAATCACTGAGAACAACCTGGCAACCACATAGTAACAAGACTCTTCAGTTCATCATGTGTCATAACTCATTAAAAAAAAACCGGATCAAATGATGTGTAACTCTGTCCTGATCTGTCAGTCATTATCTTTACTGATTGAAAGGTTCTGTCACTAATGCTCATCTGAATGCTCATCAGCAGCATGAACTCTGTCACAGATGGACGCGCATTAAGATACTCACAGCAAACTGAATTTATCGCACCAGTCTTACGGAGGCATCTGTGATTTTTTCTCAGAGTGGCATTTTGAGTGGCTCGATCCACAGACACAGTGTTCCCGCGCGCCTCCACACACACGCTGCAGGATGCCTCGAACGCCTCGCTCTCATGTGTGTCGCTTCACAGCTCAGATGGAGCTGGACGTCAGTGTTCATGTGTTTCTGGACAGTCAAGGTGTGTGTGTGCATATCATCGTCAGCAGAATCTTCATCATATCACTATGACAGCGGGAGGCAGTCAAATGACAGCTGGCCAAACCGTCATCAGACCTGGTTTATTAACACTCTTATGAGAACCAGAGAGACTGAAGCCTTTATCTCAGTTACTGTGATCTGTCCTTCAGATCTGACTCATATCAACCATTTCCTACTCTGGAGAAATTACGTTTTATAGTACCTAAACTATAACTATCGAAATATATGAATATCTAGATACATTTGCTTGATATGCACAAAGACATAAGATAACAAGTCTTGTTTAAAAAGTTAACATAAAACACATAAAACAAGAAAAAAATGGGGACAGAAGTAGAAACAGAGTTTGCGATCAGCTTCACTTCTATATTGTGATATATTTCTAAGGTTTTAAACAGGAAACAAGTAGGATAGTTTTATCAAGCGTTGGTGATTGGATGGTGAAGTGAGCGCTGAATGCTGGAACATATTAATGGAAAACAACAGGGAAAAAAAACTATTCAGTCAGTTGGTGACATTTTATTTTAGGGATAGCTAAGATTTGAGAATAATACTGAAGAAATATCAATAAACAGATGTATTTAAACTAGGGCTGGGCGATATGGCCCAAAAAAATTATCACGATATAATTTAGCATATCAGTCGATATCGATAAATATCACGATAAATGTAAAATGTTTATTTCTTTAAAGTTTAAAGGCATATTTTTGCTCCTGAGTGAAATATGTAGAAAACAAACAGTTAGCTGTGGTTTTAAACTATTCTTTATTGTCAAAACATGATAAACACTTCCCAAACAAATGAACAATTTATTTAAACTGAGGTAGATGTATTTATTAAAATCTTAACTGTGGCCAGCATTTTTTTACTCAACACTATATATCAATAATATATCATTATACAGGGCTTGACATTAAGCATGTTCATGTACTTGTCCTTCGAACAAGTACATCGTTCAAGCTTGTCCAAGTAAAAGATTAGCTTGTCCGGAAAAGTGTGTGTGTGTGTTTGTGTGTTGTATTCTGAAGCAATATTCTCACCAGTGTTCAATCAGCTTTGACATATTTAAATCTGCATCATTTGAAATATGTGATATTTTCACCTTTTATAAAGGGCATTTTCCCTTAATCTTATTAAATATAGGCTAAGCTTCATGTTTCATTTTATATTTGTAATTTTGATCAATACATTTAATTAAAATAAAACACTATAAGGGCTGTTACCATTCAAATTAAATAATTTACACTGAAAAATTACAACAGCATTAAATAAAGTTTTGAGATTTGTAGTTTTGAATAGACAAATAAGACATGTTGGAAAGTATGTTTAAAGATCAAATTAAACCACCAGTAGGTGGCCGTCTTAATGAGCGAGTCATTGAGTCGTTAATTCAAACGATTCATTCAAACAATGAATCGTTCATTTACACAGGTTGTTGTGAGACGCGTTGCGGTTCTGCTGTGAACGATTTTCGCAGCTTAAATAGAACAAAAACGCTCAATATTGCATCATATATATTTAATTGTGTAAGTAAACACTAAAAACGCAAACGGTCAAAAAAAAAGCGTTTTAAGAAACATTTTGAGGCCCTCTTCTCTTGCCTCACAGTGGATTGGTCCACCGTGCATCTCACCGACACACACACACAAACACACCTCACCGACAGTGGGCTGGTCGGGAGAGAGAAAAGTTCAGTGTTTGTGGATCTACAGTAAGGGCTGTCTAGTCTATTTTATTAATTTTAAACACCAGATGACATTATTTCTCTTTTGATACAGGCGATGCGGAGTCATTAATACATCACCAAAGACAAACAATTATGATAGCGATGGACAAGTCCGATGTTTTAGTGATTATAGTTTGGTAACGTTAGCCTGTTGTAAATAAGTCACCCACTACAGCTAACAAGGTAATAAGCCGGTGTGTGAATGTAGTTAATGTAGATTCTGTGTTGGGCTGCATGTTATATGGAAGGACTTTGAAGAAACACGATAATTTAATAATTAAATTCCGTGTGGTGAACGTGAACCTATAGCCCCGTTTCCACCAAAATTACCCGGAACAATTTGTACCAGGAACTTTTTTACAGGAACTTTTCTCCCCCCCAGACCTGCAGCTGTCTGCGTTTCGACCGCGATAAAGTTCCGAGAAGATTAGGCAAATTAGTCCGGTGATGTAGGACTGCGCGCGACTGCTCCTCCAAATCAGTGAAGGACATGTAATCATTTTTAAGTGTACCGATTGAAAGATTTAGTGAACTGTTTACATGAGACGTTATCTAAACCGATCTGGTGTTTACATGTGATGACTTTCAATCGCAATCATTTTGTCACATGCAGTTTGTCTGCCACATCAAAAATGTCAACGCTGTTTTCTCCAGCAGCTGGAGTGTGTTAACTGAAGCCATAGCAACTCTTAACGGCCACCAGGACTAATACAGTATTATTTATAGCTATTTGTTGTAAAGTGTAATAATCATCTCAGAAAAAAAAACAATTCTGTCAGGCGCAGTTAAAGTAAAAACTGCCCGGGGCAATATACGCTGTGTCATTACTCCAACATTATCTTCATAACTTACGAAATAAAAAGTTTACCCCTCAGAAAAATGTACTTTCCTCTCTTGTCAACATGAGCGCGGCGCGCGCCGTCACGTCATGTAAGGACACACACTTAAAAGTAATCGGTCAGGTCGTTTACATGGTGAAAAAAAATGAATAACGAGTATGGAAGAGATTCAAGCTTTGCTGCTTTTGCTGGTTATGTATAGGTTTACTAAAGAGGTAATTAACAACGACAGAAAAGAGCACTAATATGCAGATACAGCAGCATGCAGCATATTCAGAAAGCTTGTAAAGCTAGATTTAAAATGACAATGTATATTATTATCAGCTATTACGGACATTGAACGTGAGATGGCTGAGACGAACGCGTGCCACCAGACAGAGAGCAAGACTGATATTTACTGAACGCAGAACGAACCTCGCAAAAGACTTTTAAAAATGCCGGTTGAACTGCGTGAGCTCAACCAATCAGCATGTTCAGCGCCCAAGTCCCGCCCTCGAAAGTTCCTGAACTTTGAAAAAGTACTACCTCGCGAGCAGGGCCGTTTGGAGGGGGAAATATTTACCCGGAACTTCAATTTTACCCTGGTTCCTGCGGTCTAAACACACGAAGTACCACCCAAAGTTCCTAGTTCCTGGGTAAAGTTCCTGTGGTGGAAACGGGGCTTATGATAAGCAGTCCACGCACGTCGCTCTGTTATATGTCGGATGGGATCGCTAAAATATCTCCAAACCACTCAAGTTGAGCGAACTAACTTGTCAACGATATCTGTGTCCCCCGAGCTGGCCGTGAGCGCTGCATTTTCTTCACTATTGCTCATTTTTATCGCTCCACTTATCTCCGATCCTCCAAGCCTGTCAGCCACATGGTCAGCCACAGACTGTAAACATTACCGCGTGCAGCACGCAGACGCCCGGTCTGCAATACGCATGCGCAGCATTACGCATAGCGCGTAAGCATTATATCGAGAATTTATCGACCTGTTGTTATCGTTTTATCGAGGAAAATTATATCGTGATAATTATCGTTATCGTTTTATCGCCCAGCCCTAATTTAAACTGTAACTATAAAGGGGCCGGGTTGAGTTTGATTGTAGTGTGTTGTAACTGGCGGTTATGGTAAGGGACAGGACATTTCCCAAACATGCTGGAAGCCCTTAACCATTGATACAGCCGACCAATCAGAGCACATTGAGCTTTTCAGAAGGAGGGGCATCATAGAAAAAGGAACTAATTTGAGTGTTACTGACAGACTGGGAAGAGAAGAACTGCAACTATTGAGAATATGAGAAAATAATCAACATTCAAGCAGAAAACCTGCTTTTAGTAGAGACCAAAACCAAAATCAAGACTGTGAAAAGGGGGATAATGTGGCATCTTTAAGTGAGAACACAGTTACAGAAATATACAAAAATGAGGCTTGGTGGTCATATGGCACATTTGATGAAAGCACGGTGCAGTGACAATAGGGATGTTCCAGTCCAGGGGTCCCCAATCTAGGTCCTGGAGGGCCAATGTCCTACAGAGTTTAGCTCACAGTCCAATCAAACAAACCTGAAACAGCTAATCTATAACTGTGTCTCATTTCATTCAATTTTGAAGGCTGCGTCCTCCGGAGGACACGTCCTGTGTAAGATGGAGTATACGGAGTGTCCTAAATCAGAATTAAACGAGACGTCCTTTGTAGGACACACAGGCAAGAAGTATCACGTTGCTATGCCAACACCTTCAGCCTTGTTGTGCTCTCACGCCAGTTATATGAATGAAACTTATTCATAACTTGAAAATGCCTATGAAATGTTTAAACGTTTTAATGTCTAAACATTTAAAAAGCACTTGTAATCCTGTTTACCACAACTATCTGTTTCAGGTAGCCTAATAAAGCTTAAAAAACAAGCTTCAAACTGTTATGCATGTATGACTGGCGGTGGTGCCGTTTTTTCATATGATATAAAAAAAATATGACGTTGTTAACGGCAACGCAAAGAATTGTGGGTTATCTGCAGCAGCGAAGGCTATACTTCATGCTCACTCCGAATTCCTGTAAAAGAAGGGCGCATTCGAAGGTCGCATTTGGAGTGTCCTACTCACTTTTTTTAAATGAGATTATGACGTGTGCAGCCTTCAAATGCTACCTCTGGAGGATTCTTTCTTCCAAAATGAGACACAGCTAAGGGCTTACTAGGGCCTATAAAGACATTGATTAGCTGGTTCAGGTATGTTTGATTGGGGTTGGAGCTAAACTCTGTAGGACAGTGAACCTCCAGGACCGAGTATGGAGACCCCAGTTCCAACTTTTCTTTAAAGGTTGTGGTGTGACAGGCAGCGGGGCGAGGGACCGCGAGAGCGGGCCGGTGATTAGTGTTGACGAGTGCCAGCTGCATGGCACACCGGTCTCGTCTCGCAGCCATGTGACGGGAGCATAAAATGAGGAGCAAGGGCTGCGGAAGACGAGAGAGGACCAGGCCTGGACTTTATGTTATGTTTTGTTTATGTGTTTGTGGGCAGTCGTCCGTGAGGGGCTTTATCCACAGACCTTGTCCTCCAGACTTGAGATGGTCTTGATAATGGCGTCTAATTTTCTTACTCAAACCACTGCCACCTGTCATGCTGCTTCTGCTTTTAGAGTGAAACGCTGCACATAACTGCTTATCTGTGATCTGTAATCCTCTGTAAGAATTCTTAATAATAGCATATTATTAGCGAAAAGGAGCTAGCAAAAGATCCAGTGTGTATCTGTATTTGCACTCGTCAAATGATTACATTTCCAACGTGTTTTCGCTTTGGTGGGTAATGTAGCCAATCACAGACATGTTTGTAGACTTCTACAACGCAGTTGGCCAATCACAGGTGTTGAATTTGGAATCACTCACCTTTTGAGTGCTTGTCCAGGTGCTGAGTTCAGTTAACACGCGCAGCAATCCTCTGTAAGTGCAGACATTGTGAAAATAAGAGATTAATTGTATAACAACTTCACTGCGGAACTTTGTGAGATTGCGTGTGACAGCTTTTAGTGAATATAAAGTATATTACCACCACTACACCCTTCAAAACAGTGACCCATCCGCATATACATGTGGGGTTCACTCGAAAAATGTGATGAATGACAGTAAACATTCATGTTGAAATCAGGCTTTTAAAAATGTCAGGAAAACTCGGTTCCTGGCTGCATGTCATTATCCATGGATCACTGAATCTTTGGTAAGTTGTAAGGATCGTTTGCGCTACTCGCGTTTTCCTCCACTAACTCCAGTCAGGCAGCCACTCTTCTGCCACTCAGCCCCGGCTGATGGGGGGTGTTATGGCGGGAAAGTGACGTCGATGCATTCCCTCTATACGCTGGGTTTTGGTGGGCGTGTCGCAATGGAGACTTGGAAGTAAACGCCCACGGCTAGGATTGGATAAGATTTAATATTTAATGAGCTTCAGCTCCACTTTCATATCTATGCCCCTGTCAGTTCAAATGAGGGAGAGATTATTTTGAAAGCAAAGATTCTCTCAACCACAGCTCGTAAAACGTCTTTATCAAGCAAACACAATGATTAATTTCTCATCCACCCGCGATTGATTGGAATATTATTTCTGTATTACATGGCCCGTACGATCGGTCGATATAAGCGTGAATCGCGCGCACGTGCACACACACACGCACACATGCACAACCAGATCAAGAAAAAAATTCTGCCGGCGGGCGTACGTTTTGGTAGCCCGTCTGGAAAACACACAGCCCCCGGACTACTATTATTACATATAAAAAAGACGTTTTACTCACATAAGTTTGTTGCACCATTCCTGTCGCATCCAATATAGAAGGCACAACATTGTGTCTGCAAATCCAGCACGTGAGGCTTGTTTAGAAATTATTTCGCAGTGACTTGAATAAGAATAAATGAAGTATCACACATTCCTAATATTATGATCCGAAGGAAGCTTATGCAGCGACTGTGTTCTTCCACAATATCTTGCTATCTTCTTCCATATTGTGCTGGCTTGTGATCCGAACAGCTCCATGAGTCGGTGGGCGGGGTTACTGAATTACACGTTCTGTAGAGGCAGTATTTTGTCATGCAATTATGTCAGGATGAAGCACACAATCGTTTTCTGGGCCTGGTGACTATAAAAGAAAAGCTTTTCTATGACTAAAATGGAAGTTTTCAGCTCTGAAACTTACATGATAATCTTATATTACCATGATCTTTTATATAACAAAAGCTCAAGGGAAAGTTAATTTCTCAATTCATCACCCCTTTAATATTTGCTTTATATGGAGATGACAATCATTAGTGTACACATTCACAGTGTTTGATGTTGTGCTCCATATGTAATCTATCAGCTGGCATTCCCCCCAGATTCACACTGAGGGTTTCTGAATCATCAGTAACAAAAGATTCATTCCATCCATCTTTAAAAAAAAAAATTAATAACACCCTGCCTGCCAAATAATAATTATATACACCACACTGAAACCACTTGAGCACTATATAAGATAAAACATCAGACTCATAATGAACAAATCAGACCTGTTTAAATGCTCACAGCAGAGGATCAAAGCAGAAATTACACCTGCTCATTGTGCGAGAAATCAATGCCAACACTAGGGGGCAGATTTACTTAACAGGGCACATTAACATGAGAGCATAATACCCGCCGATTGGAGTGGAAAGCTCTGCGCGTCATCTACTGACAACGTGCAATTTAAAGAACACAGACGCAGCCAGAACATTTCCAGAATGGAATCTACTAGTTAGAATCTGGTTTAAGGCATGCTTTTTTGAGATAAATAATTGCACAAACACCAGTAAATTGATTCATTTAAATACTCTCCTCCTATAAATACTGCTCCTGAAACTCCTTCAAACAAATGCATATGCAATAAGACCAGCTGCAAAAATAACCATCCATGCCTTTTTTGTGCTAACTCTTCACTGCGTGTCTGTCACAAATCCTGACAGTAATTTTTAATGCCAAAAGAGTAAATCTGTCTGTAAAGAGTGTAAAAACTGCACAGATTTATTTTGTCTTTGTGATATATTTAGAAATAGCCTAAAGCTTGCATAATAAAACCTCATTGCCTCTGACGACAGAGAAGTTGCACCTCTGTGAGAGAAAAGAGAAAGCTTCCACTCGTGTCTAATGAACTTGTGCACAAACAGATTTATTTTCATCACAAAGCATGTTCAGGGCTTCAGCTCGGCCTTTGTTTCGATTAACCCCAGCAGACTCGTCTCTGTCCATTCATTATTACAATCAAGGTGGGCAGACAGATACAGGCCAGTGCCTCTGTGTCTGGAGCTTTAAACAGACCATAGCTGACATTTTCTGACAGTTGTCATCTCACACTGAATAATTTAATCTGAATCAGATGAAACATTCAATAAAATTGTGACACCCAGATTAAATGAAACAGCATATAGCCTTTTCCAGTACAGTAGTGTCTAAAAGTGATGTCCGGAGGGGAGAACTGTTTCTAATTACCCTACAAGTTAAATTAAACCATCAAAATATGAGAAAATTAATGTTAATCAACTAAACTTGGTTAAGGTATTTATCTAACAAAATTATTTGGGAAACTACAGCTACAGGTTTGCAAAAAAAATGCATACACTTAAAGCTGCTGTCCATAACTTTTTTTGTGTTCAAGATTTACAAAAAATATATAATGAGAATGTACAACATGAATCCATTTTCCAAACCGTGTTTTTGTCTTACCCTGAATCATTATGGTACACTTATAATAAGTGTTTATATTAGGACTATTTCAGGCCAGACTAGTAGGTACCGCTGCGGAGGAGCACAGTCCCTGCGTGATCGGCCATAGACATTAACAGAGAGAAGTAGCTCCGGCTGTAATGTTCTTCCGCAAGATGCATGCAGTTCTGTTTATTAACCACTAGAGAGCAAGAAGTTACGGACTGCAGCTTTTAAAAAAATGTATTATATGTTGGATTTACTTAATTTTTATTTATTTTTCGTCAACAGGTTCCACTAACTGGTTTATGTGGAATTTAATTAACATTGTTTATTTCAGTAAACATATTTTTTTTACATTCAATGTTATTTAGTTCAATCAGGTTAACATTCTTAATTGTGTCCAAAACTATTAAGTTAAATTATTCTCAAATGAATATCAAATAAAAACCATAACAAGTAATCCAGTTTAATTACAAAATTACAAATGTTATCTAACAAGAAAATCTTTTACAAAATCTTATTGGCTAGCAAGAAGATGGTTTTGTTACATCAATGGCATGCCAAAAGTAGTTGTTTTTTATTATTAAAACAACTTTATTTGTTATCAGCAGGTCCTCACCGCAAGCACATGCTCTACACTTCACCACAATGATAACCTCTAAAAACACTAACAATACACAAACTTTAAAATACACTGTAAAAAATTATTTAGAAAAAAAGTTACCCGGTTGCCTTAAGATTTTGAGTTCATTGAAATTAAAATTTTGAGTTAATAAAAAGAAGATTTTTTTTTGAGATTCGACAACCTTTATTAAAATATTATTAAAAGGTTTTGTAAGCATATTGGGTAATAGTGCTATTTTCATGATTTATAAAAAAAAAAATTATGTGGTTCAGATACAATAATATTTTGAGTTTCTATTTATTAAACAAATTTCCTTCATTGTATCAACTCAGATTTTTAATTTCAATAAACTCAAATTTTAAGGCAACCAGGTTACTTACTTTTTTAAGTTAAACCAACAAAAACCAACATTTTTTTTTTTACAGTGTACCAACATTAAAAAATCTTGTTAACAATACATAAAATAGCACTTTATTTAAGCATTTGCTCTTCGAATTTACTCAGCCTCTTTGCTAAGCATGATGGCAAGTGGATGTCTGGTTTGTTTGGGTTACTTGATTGAATCATGTTATTTGAAAATAAAAACATCAAGTTATGTCAAAGAGTAACGGTTTTAAGTAAATATAACATGAAGCAATTACATTTGAACCAGAAACCTGATATAATGGTGTTAAATCAAGATGTATTGCTTAAATAAAGTGAACAGCATCATACATGTTTTTTTTTTTGAGTGTAGAAAGACCAAAAGCTAACAGAAAAAGCATACTTTGACTACAAAATAATCAGTTATTCATATTTCATTGGTTCTCACTTGTTTTTGCATGTGTTCATAATTTCTTTGTATGACAGCCAATTTATTTATTTTTTTTGTGCATAATTTGGCAGGGAATATGCTCTTTAAATCTGCAATAGGTAACTTTTGTAAAATGTCTTTTTTACATATTTGTTAAACCTGTCATTATGTCCTGATAGTAGAATATGAGACAAAAAATCAAGCTCCCCTGGCTCCTCCCAGTGGTCCCATTGCCATTTGCAGAAATACACCGCTCCCGGTAAGAAACAACCAATCAAAGCCAGGAGGAGTGTCTTAGCAGTGTCAATCAAGCTCGCCGCTGATCACAACCCTCACACAGTGTTCGCCCTCATATAGTGTTCAAATTCAAGATCACTGGTGTGCCGCAGCTTTGCTTATGGCGGACAAACAATCCAAACTACCAATTCCTCAGGTGACATCTGCTCATAAAATAAAACCGGGCAAACAGAAAAAGACAGATGGCGATTATAAAAAAGACAAAAAGAAAGAACTCGATAGAGCCCGAAATAAACTAAGGGTTAATATCGGAGCGGCTTTTCCGAGGTGGAGGGAGCTAACGTTACATGTCCTGATTAAAAATCGATGCAGAGTTAGCCACATTTCTGCTTGACAAGTAAGTATCCCTGCTTGATTTGTTTCATTCCTCAAAGTCGCTGTGGGTGTGAATTCCTCGTCGGAGGTGTCAAAACTCTAGCCGCATATCATACAGATAAAATGTCACGCACTGTGCAAAGCAACTATTGAAACCTACTAATTCACTGGCATGTCATGTTGCGGAAATAATGTACTAGTAAACCTTATTTAGCATTACATATCGATAGAATATTTACTTGCATACTCTAACGTTAGTTACCGTTATATTATCTTACTAACTATTTATTACTTATAGAAATAGTGCAACGTCAAATAGTTACATTATATGTATTGCAAAATACGTAATGTTTTGAGGGTTTTTTCCATCGTCATCGGTGGGCCTGCGTGTTCCCGGCAGGCTGCGTTGTGATAGGGGAGGAGCTATGGAGGGAGGACTGTAGCGCAGCAGAACGCAAGGGGGAGTGACCTGTGAGTTTTTTTAAAAAAAAACTCACTACTGCACCTTTAAAATATTTAACACAAATGTGGATAAAGGGTGAAGATGTCAATTTACCCAAAATTATCTCTTCCTTTTTGAGATCCTTTATGATGTAAAGTGACAATAAATATCAAAATTCATGTCTAAACCACTTTCCCTCCTCTCTTTTTCTCCAGCATCCTGTTTGCTGACATTGTGGGCTTCACAAGTCTGGCGTCGCAGTGCACGGCGCAGGAGCTGGTCAAACTGCTCAACGAGCTCTTCGGCAAGTTTGACGAGCTGGCCACGGTGAGTCGCTCCCGCTCTCTCCTCTCATTGGCTTGTTCCTGTTGCTATGGTAATTTCCGTGCAACTGCAACAGGAGGACAGGTCTGCATAATCAAAGAGTTATACAACTGACATGACGATGAAGCGATGTGATCCTGTCAGGCTGGTCCCTGAGGAGTTTGATCAAACTTGTGTGATCTGAAAGTCAAGAGCTGATGCCATGTACGTATGTGTGTCTGAAAGAGCTTCACGGATCCTTTTTTTTAAAGCACAAAGTATCTTGATTTTTGTATGTGGGAAACAGTCAAATATTCACAGTAATACTATGATAAAAGAATCAGTGCTCAAGACTGTGACTAAAACGGTCGCACTTATCACCAAAAATATTAATCTGCGAGTGATATTTTTGCTGAGATCGCCATTGGCAACCATATAAATGTACATGCTATGATTAAGAAATTGCATGCCTTTTGACTTGCATTTTCTGTGATGAGTAGCCCATCACATATTTTGTTGTATTAGCGTAAAAGCATGAGACGACGCGCAACAAAGTGGCAGCGGGGAAAAAAACTCACTGACCTGAATGCCAAAATACGAAGGGAGACAGCGATGATCAGCTTTTCATGTCTGAAAGCCGTCAAGTGTGTTCCGAAGATGAACAGGTCTTACGGGTGTGGAACGACATTAGGGTGAGTCATTAATGACATCAGTTTCATTTTTGGGTGAACTAACCCTTTAATGTGGCCTGACAGAGCAACATCTCAACCTTGGAAAGAGCTTGTATATCATATAACATCAAATTTACCTCAGAAAAGACATTCAATGCTCAAACTCGTTAGTCAGCTAGAAAAATAACTATAGAAACAGGCATTTTGCTACATAGTAAATGCAGTGCATATCACTGTATGTAACAAGTCGGTCTACTGGATGCAAGTTCACTGAATCCAAGTGCAGTTTATTTACAGGTGCGTGAACAGATAAAATGCAAACGATGACTTGAAACTAGGGGTGTCGGAATTAATTGATTCTTCAATGCAACGTGATGCAGATGAGGACGATTTGGTATCGTTTCAGTAATAGACCATAACCGATTATAATGTTACTGACTTCACACATGTTATTTGTCACGTGGGTGCTTTGTCGTGGTAACATACAGGAAGAGGGAGACGAGAGACGCGAATGCAAGTGATTCAAAATGCTGGGAACATTCCGGCTTTAATAAACTGCTAAGCACAACCGGGAGAATACACGTGCTGTGTATAAATCAAAGCTATGATTTATCAAAACAATTTCATTTACACTTGGGCACATAATTGTGTCTCCGCGAAATGGATATAAATCTCATCTTCAATTCCCGCATCTTTATGCAGATTTAATGTTCATGTCACATCAAAACAAAAGATATGAGCTGCATTTTATTGATCATCAGATAATTTCAAATTCAAAGACATGAGCGATATGAGCGAGCATGTGTGAAATCATTCAGTTTCTTTACTTTTAATGAAGATGATTGTGTGTTAGGGTGCTTTCACATATCTAGTTTGGTTCATTTGGTCTGAAATTGGTCCGAACCAAGGGCAAACAATTAAACATTGTTGCATTTTTCTAGCCTGACAAGCCAGACCCACATCAAGATGTTTGGTCTGGAAATTCACCTGGCTCAGTCCGAGGGGCGGGATAAACGGTTGTCTTTCAAACTCCCTCTGCACGCGATAGGATAGCGCTACCACCAACCAGAGCAACGAAGGTGAAACGGAGCTTGTTGACGGATTAAACATTAGACAAATATTACATTTGCTGCCGCTAGGGTGCGTCTAGATTTCTAGGCTAGCATTTTTCAGCTTTTTTGGTTCTTTTTCACACCACACTGATTGCTTTGGTCCGAATCAGTTAAAATGAACAAAAATGCAAGCAATTGACAACTGTCCACATCACTCATTGATAATGGCGTATCTCCTAAACTGCTTTTCGATTGGTCAGAATTTACGCGTGGGAAAATTCCAAAAGTAGAGGAAATGCCAGAAAACTACACACATATGGAGAGACGACTGCACGGGATGGTTTGGTCCCAGGCCATAATCTACTACACTGTGTGTATTTACCACAGTATGCAAACAATACATTTCTATAATGAAGCGCCGACTTGAAATAACGTTCTAATGCACTGCAAACGGCAAGCGCTCATCACATTAATTATTCTTAACTCTGACACGCTCATCTTCCGAAAATATTGACAACGATCTATCAGGTAATGTCATGCACATACTATCAGCGCAGCTGGTTTAGTCCAAAAAATGATCAGTACTTTTGCAGTTGGTTCTGTTTGAGGTCGGATCACTTTCTTACCACAAACGAACCGCTCCAGAGTTCGTTTGAACTCCTCTTCAAGGAGGTCTCGGTATGCTTGTTTGGTCCGCTTTTGATGTGCACCCGAGTGCGATTGCTGCACCAAAGAGGGAAACAAACTCTAGTATGATTGAACTAAATGAGGCAGATGTGAAAGTACCCTTAAGCACCTACGACTTTACTTTCAGTTTAATTTGCGATAGTTTGTGCGTTGGCTTGATGAAGAGATAAATCTAAGTCTGTGGCGATGCGTGCTGCGGTAGTGCTGTCCCATCTGCTCTAACATGACATAATTCTCTTATACATTTTTTTTAGCATTGTTGGGATTAGTAAAAATTTACATATGTGGTTTCAAAAACCATTTAGTTTTGAAGACCCAGACCACCTCCTAAATATTTTGTGTATTTGTTATGCTCCTGTTTTCTTCTGTGCCCGGACTTGAGTTTTGTTTGATACATTCAAGAAGCGCGTTTTCTTTGAAAAGTTTCAGTTCATAAGTGACTGACAAAATTGTATACATGACGATGAAGTGAACCTATGTGAACCGATGATATGATAATCGTAATCGAACCGAACTGTGAAACCAGTGTAGGTTCACACCCCTACTTGAAACATGAAAAGACTTGAACCATGACACTCACCAACAGCGGATTACAGGGAACATTACTCGGCAAAGACACATGGCAAACATGAGGGCTTAAATGCACAAGGACTAATGACTAGACAAAGGACACCTGTGAACAATGATTAAACAGTTATCCAATAAGAACATGACAACAGAACACAAGACAAGGGAGCACATGGCAGGATCACATGAGGGCAAGGAGTAACATGACAAGACCAGGAAGTGCATGGGAGTAAACAAAGCAAACTAAGAAACATGACAGTGAACATGGCAAAACCAGGAAACATGACTGTAGAATAAACTTGAAACTAAAAGACATGAAGCATGAAAAAATAAGGGCATGAAACATGAACAAACACACCGTGACACTATATTATGCGCTAATCCTTATATTTTCACTTAACCTGTAAAAATTGTATTAAACACCGTCTATAGAATTGCATGTGGAGAGCTGTAACGGTTTGGGGAACCAGGAACAAACTGAAGAATCAGAGCCTGTTCCTGTGAAAATCTTCACGTCACAGGAACAGGCAGACAGGCAACGGAAAAACACACACTTAGGCTGCGTCTACATCAACCCGGATACACTTGAAAACGCTCTCCGTCCACACTAGGGTTATCAAGTATTTTCTAAAAGTTTCTTGTCCGCACTGAAATGTCGGAAAACACTAAATTCACCTTACTGTGCATGCGTTAAAAAAAGATGACAGACAGAACAAGACATTATCAGATTATTACACAATTCATCTGGCAGGATCATTTTATTAAAGGAACTGTATGTAAGAAATGTATTTCAATTCATCATAAAATGGCCCTGATATGTCTCTAGACATTAAGAAATCATGTTCACTTCAAATACTTATATCACTGACAACAGTAGTCCGGCCAGGATATTGTCATTTAAAAGTTGTTGTTGCAGCTCTCAACTGATGTTGATGTTGACATTTTGTGTTTTGGCCTGAAGCTCCGCCCTCCACCTATTGACCAATCATGAAGTTAGTAGTGTTTCGGCATCCGGGTTGCCAGATCTGCTCTAGTTACCTCAGCTGCAGCTACAAACGTTCCTGCTGGATTCTGCAGCCGATCTGGCAGCCTCGAGTCAGGAGGAGAGGGGAGGGGATAGGGATTACAGTACCAGTTTTCACCATAATCTTACATACACTTCCTTTAAGCAAAATATCTGATACCTTTTTACTGATGCATACAGTTCACACTCAGTCACCATTATATGCATTTTTTGCCACAGGACAGCAATTACGAATACATTTTGTGTCATCTTTGTTATGTTATGAAAAGTGTACAAAGTAACATTTATACATTATACATACACATAACAGGCACAATAGCGGTATAAACATGAATACCTATTGATACAATATGCGACACATGACTAAACATGCATCATTGTTTTCAAACACCTCTGTTTTCACAGTCCACACTACAACGCCAACGTTTTCTACTTTTCAAAAATTGATGTCTCAGTGTGGATGGAAGGCCAAAACGGAGAGAAAATTGTACGTTTTCAAACAAAACTATATTAGTGTGGACATGGCCTTAACATAGCAGTGACTAGACAAAGACTAAAGGTGAGGGTGCAGCTTAAATGTGCACTATGTAGTATTTTTGCAGTAAAATATCCAAAAACCACTAGGCCAGTGTTATATATTTTATATATTTATTTTATATATGGTATATATATTTTGTTCAGTTGAGTACCTACAATATCCCAAATGTTTCCAACTATTTGTAAATTGTGAGAAAATTGCTATTTTAACTAAGGACCGGGATGTGTCAGCATAGTGTTTGAGGGAGTCGCCTGTCAATCGCGTCATATCTGCGTTACCCTGTTTTATTTGGCAGAAGCGCTTTTCTCTTAGCATTGTGAACATGCCACAGCAGCGCCGAGCGAACACTCAGAGTAACATCATAACATCATTTTAAACACACTTAAATGTATCTAATATGATAAACAGAGCTGCTTTACCTTAAACTCATGAAAAGCGTAAATAGTGCAGGCGCCCGGCGACGATGTCCCGTCCCGTCATAATAAAAGCCCCGGTGCTTGCGAGCCGTGTGTTTGTATTTCATCGCTCCAGCAGCCGTACTCAGCTCCACAACACTCTGTCCTGCTCTGCTTCATACTACAGTAACATTAATAACCGCATCCATTAACATGATTTCTGCCAGTGTCCTATTTTCCACCGGCTGTGAGGGGAAGACAACATGTCCCAAGAGACAATAGGCGCCCTCTAGTGGACGGAAAGTTTAGTGCATAGTGCACCTTTAAGTTGAGAACAGAAATAACATGATTAAAGGCGGGCGTACACTGTGCGAATTCGGACACTCGGAAGGTCGTGAGATATTGCAGATGCTACGAGTTATTTAATTTGATCATCGCATCAAATCAGCTGGTACACGGCACGACTGTTTGCCCCGCGAGCCGGCCGCGATCACACGAGTTTTCATGTAACACAGACACCGGAGCTTTCAATGTTGCTGCTATAGCTTCAGATACAAAAAATAAAGAAAAAAGGTGTGAAAATGATTTGTTGAAAAGCAGAGAACAGCCATTCCTTTTAACGGAAACAACCAGAGGGAGAGAGAAGAGTGCACGTGAGAGAGAGAAAGTGTGTGTGTGTGTGTGTGTGTGTGTGTGTGTGTGTGTGTGTGTGTGTGTGTGTGTGTGTGTGTGTGTGTGTGTGTGTGTGTGTGTGTGTGTGTGTGTGAACGCAGTATGTGGCAGCCACTGAGCTAATAATAGTCATTTAGATTGAGCCTATGTGACGTGCTTGTGCATGATTTGGCAATAGGGGACAGTCATATGCTGGTAAAAATCGGGCCGACTCCCCGAACTTTTTAAACATGTTTAAAAATGATCGTAAGGTCGGGAGGTGCTCTTAACGTGCTCGGCTCGTCTCGTATTTCCTCTCACACGGTGCGAGCCGCGACCATACGAGCATCCACGATGTCCACGCGATTTCTCCCGAGAAAAAAAAATCGTCTGCGAGTTCGTACGACAGCAAAAATCGCACCGTGTACGCCCGCCTTAACTAGACCAGTGGTTCCCAACCACATTCCTGGAGCCCCCCTAACACTGCACATTTTGCATGTCTCCTCAATCAAACACACCTGATTCAGGTCATCAACTCATTAGTAGTGTCTCAAAGACCTGAAATGGGTGTGTCAGTCAAAGGAGATATGCAAAATGTGTAGTGTTAAGGGGGCTCCAGGAATGTGGTTGGGAACCACTGAACTAGACAATAACTGGGACAAATGAACTAATGAGGGTAACTATGAAAACAAAAGGTTGGTGGGAAAATTAACAAAGAAACACATGAATGAATCAAAACAGAAACTTCCAGATCAAAACAAAAAACAGAACTGTGACAAGAGTTGCTTTTCACCGAAGTGCCTCAATTTATGATTCTTTGTGACTAGTTCTTACATTGGAAAAGCAATTCAGTCCCTACTTTAAGTGAATCCTAGTTCCCAGGACATACACAGGATGGATGAAAATGCTAAGGCGGTAAAAGGAGGGCAGATGTGACAACACATGACAAAATTAAAACCCATTTATTTTCTGTGGCACTTAAAAAAATAATTTGCCACCTGTTTTTCGCCTTATAGGAGCCAATGGCTCCTTTATTGATTTTTAATTTTTAATTTGAGCCCTGAGCATATAATTTGATAAAATAATAATAATAATAATTAACCACCACCAATGTGCAGCATCCACCTAGATGATGCGACGGCAGCCATATTGTGCCAAAACGCTCACCACACACCAGCTTATGGTGGAGAGGAGACAAAGTGATGAAGCCATTTAGGATAGGGGGAAGATTAGGAGGCCATGATGGACAGGGGCCACTGGGCAAATTTGGCCAGGATGCCGGGGTTACACCCCTACTCTTTAACGAAGGGCATCCTGGGATTTTTAACGACCACAGAGAGTCAGGACCTCGGTTTAACGTCTCACCCGAAAGATGGTGCTCTTTGTCAGTATAGTGTCCCCATCACTATACTGGAGTGTTAGGACCCACACAGACCACAGGGTGAGCGCCCCCTGCTGGCCTCACTAACACCTCTACCAGCAGCTACCTGGTTTTCCCAGTTAGTCTCCCATCCAATTTGAGGTTTCATTGATTGCATTACAGAAGTGGATATTCCACTCAATCTTTCTCCTAGTTTACCAGTCATTGCTATTAAATACATATAGCTGTGCACATAGCAGTTATGTGTGTATAAAAGGAACTTACTGATGATAATGTGGTCTTTATTAAACAATACTGTACACTAGGATTTATGTGGCAGTGGCTCAGTGGTTCATGTAGGTTGGCTACAAACCGGAAGGTTGGTGGTTCCATCCCGGTTTCACCTGACCAAGTGTTGAAGTGTCCATGAGCAACACACCTAACCCTAGCTGCTCCTGACGAGACCTTACATGGCTGACATCGTCGTTGGTGTATGAATGGGTGAATGTGAGGCAATAAGTCAAGCACTTTGGATGGCCATAGGGTCTGTTGAAAGCGCTTTATAAATGCAGTCCATACATATGAAAGCACTCGAAATGGTTATTATTGATAACTAAAACTAAGTTATTTTCATTATAATAAGCATTAACTGAAATATAAAAATCAATAATAAAAATATAACTTATTTAATTTAATTCACATTTAGTCTAAGTTGAAGTACTACTGTTTAACTAAAACGAATAAAAACTTTAGACATATTTAACATCCTCAAAACTATGTTTTGTCACACTTCAGTCATTAAAAGACATTCCATAAGCTTAATGTTTTACACTGTACAAACTGTATTTTCTATCCCCCTACACTACCCCTGGCCCCTAAACCTACCCATCACAGGAAACATTCTGCATTTTTACTTTCTCAACAAAAACAAACAAACAAACAAAAAAACTAATTCTGTATAATTTATAAGCATTTTGAAAAATGTAGACAAGGGTAATGTCCTCATTTTCACCCTCTCCTTGTAATACCTATGTCATACCTATGTCATTATACAAATTTGTGTCCTGATATTTCACAAAAACACACACACACACACACACACACACACAGAGAGAGAGAGAGAGAGAGAGAGAGAGAGAGAGAGAGAGAGAGAGAGAGAGAGAGAGAGAGAGAGAGAGAGAGAGAGAGAGAGAGAGAGAGAGAGAGAGAGAGAGAGAGAGAGACTGGATTCAAGGATTTGTTTTTTTTTTGGTTTTTTGGTTGTTATAAAAATAGTAACAGATCATGTCCTCGCAGATTCCCTGGAAATTAATTGGATAAAATAAGGATTTTGTTTTGTCAATGTAAATAAAATCTGGCTCACACACAAAAGAAGGGACGAAAGCATAAAACATGCATTTCGAAAGTCCAGTCTGGATAGAACAAGAGCTTGGACAAGTAGTTGTGTGGCTCCGATAGGAAGGGCCTGATCCTCCTAATGTTGTTAAAAGACAAATCTGCAGGACCGGGCCATTCTAGCAATGTGATCTGTGAAGTTTTACTGATCAACAATCACAACTCGTCAACAAGGGAATTATGGTTGATGAGCCTAACTAGATGGAGAAGTTGTAATGTTAGTGTTGGGTTAGTTCTGTCTTCACAAGGTTTAGTTAAAGGTGTCGGTCCTTTATCCAGCCAGAAATATCTGTCATACAGGCCGAGACATGAGCAGCTACCGTTAGATAATCTGTCTGAAATGAGAGGTAGAGTTGTGTCATCAGCATAACACTGATAGGAGAAATCATGTTTCTGAATGACAGATCCTAGTGATGACATACAGATGGAGAAGAGAAGTGATCCCAGCATCGAGCCCTGAGGCACTCAGGTAGCTAGATGTTGTGACTTAGACACCTCTCCCCTCCATGTCACCCTGAAGGACCTACCAGATAAACTAGACTTGAATAATTGGAGTGTGGTTCCTGAGATGCCCTTCGTCTTGAGAGTTTACAGGAGGATCCGTTGGTTATCTGTGTCAAAAGCACCAGACCGAGAGCCATCATACTTTCTCAAAAAAACTAATCCTGTATGATTTATAAGCCTTTTGAAAAGTGGGGACATAGGAAATGTCCTCATATTTCACCCTCTTCTTGTAATACCTGTGTAACAACAATGACTGAGTTTAATATCTCGGGGAATAATTAACTCAAAAGGGATTTAATATTCAATATTCATGAATTTATGAATATAATTTGCCAGTTGTTCATTACGTATTAAGATTTTCCGATAGGGAAAAATGTTTAATTAAATACAAGTAACCCTTTACGGACTTGCTTGAAATTATCCGACTAAGTTTGTCCACCAAATTAGTTATAGACTTTTCAAATCAATTCTCAATAATGGATTACTGCTTTACGAGCGCATAAGAAACATTAACTTTACTGATCAGGACAAGTTCAATATTTCAAATGGTCATACAGTTTACTTTACTAAAATAGTAGCATGAGCAGTTAGGTAACGTTAGATCGCAAGTTTCATTGACTTTGTGTATGTGGGAGAACAACAGACTCAACTCATTAAAATGTCTTTTGGAGGTTTAATAAACACAGACTAAAAATAACACTACGATTCACACAGAAAGTACACACTAAATATGCATCAAGAGAGTAGAAATATAGATATTAACGAAAGACTATATAAAAGAGAATAATGAATAAACTAAAATTAGAGAGAGATAAAAGAGAGAGAGAGAGAGAGAGAGAGAGAGAGAGAGAGAGAGAGAGAGAGATGGGACAAAGAATTAGGGGTAAGAAGCAGCTTTCCTTCAGTTCATCAAATACAACCTTCACGGAGTTAACTTGTCCCAACGGGAAAATAACACACCCTCTTTACAGCAGTTTGAATTTGGAAAAATAAGAATACTTGCTTTCGTTTTGGTTTCGTTTTGGCTTCTCGCGTGTGTGCGTGTGTTCCGAGTTCAAAAGTCCTGCGTGTCCGGTGGTTCTTTCCGAGGTTGGAAGGGAAGCAGCTGTTTTCTCTAGCGATGCTTCGTGTTCTCCTCCTGAAGAAGGCCCTTTGGGGCTAGTAAGTTGATGAAGCGAGGAGAACCGGATTGTAGAAGAGAAGATTTCGGAAGAAGGAGATTTTCAGGAGAGGAGTTTTTCAGAAGAGGAGTTTTTCAGAAGAGAGCGATTGTGGTCTCCACTGGTCTTTTAAGACAGTTAATCCACGCCCCCTTCTGGGTTAGTTCACCCAATCCAGAGGGTGAATTCTGAGCGGGAAAAGTTCTCTTTGTCTTGGTTTACGACCTGTTTTGCATGTTTCTGAGGTGTCGTAAAGGGGTGTTGATTTTGTATGGTTTTACTCCCAAGTCGGCTAAACATATTAATGATACATTTCACAATCCCATTTTGTGCATCGTTGAGTAAGTCAAAGAAATAGGAATATTTAGATATCAAACACCTTATGGCTGGGAGATATTACAACAGAGATACAATTTTACACAGAAATACAAGCATTTAAAATGAACTTACATTGTTTCTACGCCATGACTGAGTAGGCATGAGTCAAGGAGCATGCATATACACACCAAGCTACCTCGTATACAGTCTAGAATAGTCTTAATTAAAGCTTCATAAGGAATGTGTGTGTGTGTTTGTGAGTCCGTGTGTATTGACAGGAGTCTTGGCGCCTTTCTGTCTGGGGAATGAAAGGGGGGGGGGGGGGGGGAACAGGGTTCGAGTCATGTGACCCGATCACTGCCTGTTTTATTTGGACATTTGGACTCTGTGGCGTGGCTCTTAATTTACATGGGGCTAAAAGCTATCCCCCCCCCCCCTTTTTACAATCAACATTGGGTTCATCTTTGATCCTCATTGTAAGAGACCACAGACGCTACACCTGTGTCATACCCATGTCATTATATATATTTGTGTCCTGATATTTCACAAAAACAAGCACACACACACACACACACACACACACGCACACACACACACACACACACACACACACACACACATGGCTTCAATAACCGAGAGCAGGGCAGTCTCAGTTTAGTGAAGCTTCTGAAATCAGACTGAATGATGTCCAGGAGATTGTTCTGTGTTGGAAAGCTCGAGACTTGTTTGAACATGACTCGTTCAAGTGTTTTAGCAATGAATATAAGAAGGGATGTCGGTCTGTCATTGTCTAGAAGTGCTGGAGTTTTACAAAGCAGTGGAGTGACCTGAGCCTGCTTAAATTCTGTGGGAAAGGTACCAGTGTGAAGAGAAGTGTTGATGATGTGAGTGAGAGCGGGTACAACTACAGAAGAAATAGCTTAAAGGAGATGAGTGGGAGAGGATGAGGAAAGGATCAGTTTGGAGACTTCTGCCTCCGAGACCAGAGAGAAAGAGGGCAGAATGTGTGTGCCAGCTGTTAAGATATGTGTCGGTTTGTGGTGTGGAAAATTGGCCACTCATGGTTGTTGTTTTATTTATACACACACAGACACACACACCTAGAAATATTTGACACATCCGCCTGTGAATCACCGTGGAAAGGTTAAAGCAAAGTTGTTTTAGTCTCCTGCACACACACACTGGTTAAATCTCTCCCTGTCTGTTTCCGTTAGGGTTTGTGAAGGTAAAGGTGCCTTAAAGGTCCCGTTCTTCGCGATTCCCTCTTTCAAACTTTAGTTAGTGTGAAATGTTGCTGTTGGAGCATAAATAATACCTGTAAAATTATAAAGCTCAAAGTTCAATGCCAAGCGAGATATTTTATTTAACAGAAGTTCCCTTTCAAAGCCTACAGCGAACAGCCGGTTTGGACTACACCCCTGCACTTCCTTCAGGAATGACGTCACTAGAACCGTTTGTTGACTAACCCTCCGCCCACAAGAACACACAAAATAGGGGGCGTGGTCTTGTTGCTCTCTCACGTGGAGAAGAGCGCGCATTCAGCGCTTGGATCTCCCCGTTATGGTAAGAGGCGGGACCTTTCCGGGCAAAGTGCGCTAAGCTGCTGTCCAATCACAACACGGGAAGCGCTGGCCCAATCAGAACTCGTTACGTATTTCTGAAGGAGGGACTTCATAGAACAAGGAAATCATCAGGCCGTTTTTAGGACAGAGAAGACAGTGGTGTACAGATAAGTAAATTGTGTGAAAAATACTGTGTTTTTTACACGTGAAACATGAACTCATGTTATATTGCACATTGTAAACATAATCAAAGCTTCGAAAACATGCGAAGAACGGGACCTTTAATTTAAAGGCCGTGTGTCTCTGTACAAATAAACATGTAGATGTATCTCAGTGTAATCTAGGCACAATTACTTACATTCACATGTGCCTGTGAAATCCTTTAATCCAAAGGATTACACCAACATGTTTTCTGTCCAGCTTAAAAAATCTTTCAGTCTGTGCTCGATGTTGCAGCCTGAGTCCCGTTCTGCGGTGTGAATTTTTTTGTTGCATGGTCAGTTTGTTCACATGTTTCATTTGATCCACTCATGCTCCTTCTGTTGGACTGTCTGTTGGATCATATAAATGCTGGTCCACACCATCGCTCTAGACTCTGTTCTTATGCTGTGTTTGTACAATGTGATTGTGTTTGTGATCATATTGTTTGGTTTGCTTATTTTGTTTATGTTGTGTAATGTGTGTTAAATATACAGTATTTCACTTACATATAATTTATGGAGAGTAAATTTAAATGCATATTTGGCATGCTGTTTGGGGGGAGGGCTTCGAGCTCGGAATTTGGCCTTAACCCAGAGTACACCCATCTAACCCTACACCCCATATAGAAAATATTGAACATCTTTCCCCTTGCAATTAAAACATTGTGTGCTATCATTGTCTTCCATTAAGTGCAATGCATACATATTTATTAACATCTTTAAAAAAATACTTGTATTGTTTCATGACACTTTAGGAATTATTATGTGTAAACTGTATAGAAACTAAGACTTCATATTTGTCTGCAGTGTAAAAGTGAAAACTTGTTTATTGAGGAAAAATAAACTGCATGTATCTTAAACAGAAGCTTTTATCCAGAGTGAGGAGAAAACACAATCAGAAGCTATTTAATTGTTTTAAAGAGTTAGTTTACCCAAAAATGAAAATTCTCTCATTAATTACTTACCCTCATGTCGTTCGACACCCCTAAGACCTCCGTTCATCTGAAGACACAAATGAAGATATTTTTGTTGAAATCCGATGGCTCAGAAAGGCCTCCATTGGCCACAATGTCATTTCCTCTCTCAAGACCCATAAAAGACACTAAAGACGTCGTTACAAAGCCCATCTCACTACTGGGATTCTACAATAATTTTATGACGCGACGAGAATAGTTTTTCTCGTCGCGTCATAAGGGGGGGGGGGGGGGGGGTCCTATATAAACGACTTATATAGTGATGGGCCGATTTCAAAACAACGCTTCAAACCGTTATGAATCAGTGTATCGATTCATGATTTGGATTGCCAAAGTCAGCCAGAGCCATCGAATTTCAACAAAAATGTCTTCATTTGTGTTCCATAGGTGAACAAAGGTCTTACGGCTGTCGAACGACATGAGGGTAAGTAATTAATGACAGAAGTTTCATTTTTGGGTGAACTAACCCAGTGTTTCTCAACTAGTGGGTCGTGGATCATTTCATAGGGGGTCGCGAGACTTTCTATGCTTTCTCCTATTTTCGAATTTCGTATGTTAAATCATTATTGCCGTAACTTTCTAATGCTGATTCTAAACTGTCCTATCACAATAATGTATTACTGCCGTGAACGGCTCTTATTTGACAAGGCCCTACTCTCTTTACTCAAGTGTTTTACCCCATTGCTTGGTAACGACAGCACGCTCGAGATGCCAGACCTATACTGTACGCAGCCATGGCCTATTAGCTTGAGACCTGAATTCCTTCTGGAATCAAACCAGACACAAATATATCCAGAACTCGCAGATCGCGCAACGAAGTTTCTCTTGCCATGCAGCACCATCTATCTGTGTGAGTCGGAATTTTCAACAGTTACTGCAATGAAAACAAAAAGCAGGAATAGACTGACAACAGCTAGTTTGAGAGCAACACTACGAGTGGCCCTTTCCCCAATTCCACCGCGTCTGGATATCATTATTTCAGAGGAGCAGTCTCAAATGTCACATTAATGTGAGTAAAAATCAGTTTGCCTTTAGTCTGCCTAATTATTGAAAAAAAATGTGTTTTCGTGAATTAATGGTAAAACTTTACAATATGGTTCAATAGTTTACATGAACTAATAATGAACTGAACTAATCAATATTTACTAATGCATTATTAAAATCTTGTTAACATTAGTTAATGCACTGTTAACTAACATGAAAAAAAACACGAATAGCTGTATTTTTATGAACTAGCCTAGGTCTAAAATGTATGTTATTTATTTCCAGCCTTAGTGGGTCGTATGACCGGCATACAAAAAAAAGTGTGTCGCAGTAGGCAAAAGGTTGAGAAACCCTGAACTAACCCTTAAAGGTGTCAAGACCACAATGAATTTCCATGACCAACCAGGAATTGTTTATATTCACTTTATTTATATGTTTTTTTTAGCACTTTGAGATTTGTTTCAAATGTAAAGTGCAATACAAATAAAATGTATTATTATTATTATTATTATTATTATTATTATTATTATTATTATTATTATTATATGGACAATAGCAACGAACCAAGCAGCGAACCTTGAGGCACCCCAGTGTTTACCTTCCTCCTCAGAAAACCCTCACACCAGTGAAGTGCAGTTCCTGTGAGAGGCAGCAGGACCTGATGATTCCCTCTGTCAAAAGTAGTGGACATTTCTTGGCTATTTCAAACTGTGAATGATTTCAGAGTTTCAGTTACAGCCAGATATCCTGAATGCCCACTTTTAAAGCTGTATGTTATGTGAAAGAAAAGAAAGAGAGAGCTGATTAAACACAAATTGACAGAACATTAGGAATCTATTACTGTAAGGATAAGTAGTTTTTTTTTTTTTTTTTTTAGCTGTTCGGTTAACTGAGTCCATATTGAAGTGATGGAAAAGATGGCAGTAATAACAAGAGATGTAAGAGGATTGTGGAGTGGAATGCTTTTCATTCAGCAAAACCACTTCAGGAGGTTCAGTTTGATCCAATTAAGTGTTTACATGGTGTGACGTGCACTGGCTTGGCATTGTAGGAAAGTAGTTGTGATCGTAGCTGGCCCGGGATCAGTTTTGTGTTAAATGATTATGATGGTTTGGGATTATACAGTGAGGATAAGTTTCATTAGACCGGTTTAGTATGCACAAGGCCTGTGAGTGGACTATTTATAAAGATGTAAATGTTTTGCTGACCACCCATGTTATTCCAGTAACTGGAGTCCACGTGGGTTTACAATACTGTAGTTTAGTCACAGGCTTTTACAACACTTGTATGACCCATAGAGAAGACTCAATATCTTGCGACGGCTTATACTCTCCATCCCGCCGAGGTTGTTCCACTCTGTAATACAGTTCATTGCAGGAGTGAAGGTGCTTGAACATGATGAGAAGGATGATGATATTTATATAAGAGCAGCAGTAGATTGTGGGGAGTGTCACTGGGAAGAATAGGCACAGACAAGAGTCCTTACCTGGATGGTCTTTGTCTTGTATATCAGTACGTTCAGGGGTGGAAATGGCCGAGATTTACGGGGGGACCTATTTTTTGGTGGGGGTATAAATGCCTTTATTATATATAAGGGCAATACACTCACATTGACAGTTCTGGAGGTTTCACAAGGGAGTACTTGGAGGTCCACAGAAGATTTCAGAGAAAGAAAAATCTTGCTTTTGACCACTATTAATTATGAAGGGAGCTATACAAATTATTTTAATTATTAATAATTATTTTGAAATAATATTGATATATTCCAAATAATATATATATATATATATATATATATATATATATATATATATATATATATATATATATATATTTTTTTTTTTTTTTTTGTCTTTTAGTGCAATGACAGCATAAATTGGCAATTCTTTTGATTCACATTGTCTTCGTAATATCACATTCACCATTTTTCCACGCACATATACATGATGCTTTTTTTGGGACTTCAGACAGACATCTTAAAAGTAGAAGACCAACATAAACGGTGCAGTGTGCATTTGTGCATTTAATTATAAATACTTGTGCACAGCAAAGAAACTGTATTTGTGCATCATTTGTGAAGTTAAGTGTCCGTGTGTGGATCTGTTGCAAGTATTTCTGGATTCCCTGTGCATTTGTGGCTCAGTTGCATCCATGTGTTGGAAATTATGTCACTTTATCCACTCAATTCGTGTCTCAATGGGAGCTCTCCGGCCAGACGTTTACATGAAAACCTGGCTCATTTCACGCACGTACCCAGTACAGTTTCATCCTTTGATGGACTTGCCATCTGTCCAGGGTGTTTCCCTCTCCTGTGGCCAGAGATGGTAGGCTCCAGTAAAAGCCCAATCCTAGAGAGAATGAGTGCTGTGAAGAATGGATGGAAGAAGCAATATTCCCAGGGGGAATAAACGTTCAAATGACATTATACTTGGGTGAAAATACAGTTAGTTGAACATTTTAAGAATTGGTCTGGTAACCTTTAAATAACATTCTAATGAGGATATTTTAACATTTTAGGAACATTTCTAAACACTGTTCCCACAACCTTTATATGTGTTTGCTGGGAGAGGAGCTGCAATAATGATATGGGGTAAATAATGTGTTTTTTGAACATTCAAGCATGAAACTCTAGTAGAGCCCAAAAACCAAATCAAGACTGTGAAAAAGGGTATAAAATGTCCTCTTTAATACATTTCAGTTCCGGTTCAGTAGCATTGGTGTCTTTTGTCATATTGCTGCTGCAGTCAAATCAGTTGTTGCATTTTGCAGTCATGTCATGTTCCCAAAAACAGCAGCTGCCAAGCAGGGAAATTATTGCGTAGTAAAAACATCAGAAACAAAACGTGAAAGGTATGTTAACTAAAGAGCTTATTTTACTCATAAATAATAAACCTCAGTCTGTATTCTGAGCAGCTCAATTCACAGCCTCAGATAGCGTACTGGTTTATTTCGCTATCATTTCTTCTTGGTTGGATTTAAATTAAGATGCTAAATTGACACAGATTTGTCCGCGTGCGATCTAATAAGGCTAAAGAACAGATGCTCAGTTGAAGAGCTTTGGCTCCTGAAGGGCTCTTGTTTGAATGATGCAAATGTATGCAGTGTCTATGATGATGGTGATATACTTTAATCTTACTGTGCTTTTTATGCTCCCCTGTTTCCATGGCAGATGCACACACTCTCGTTTTGTGTTTCACATTAAACACTCTGCCTGCTGTTGCTTCAGTGTTTGACTCGCTCCACTTTCCCTTTGAGACGTCTCTGAGATAAATGAACCCTAACTGTGAAAGAGAGACACTTCAGATTTGTTTTCTTTGACTCAGGCAGTCAGATTAGACAATAAGACTTTATTGGTCTAAATGACTGAATTAAATTCTCGTTTTCGAAGAAATGATTACATGATCAGGCCATTGTACAGAGTCATGTAGGTCAGGAATACTCTGAGTAATACTGAGTAGTATACTTCAATAGCCTTATTCCAGCTAACACTCACATTAATTTATGAAAACATAATTTCTGACTGTTCTCTGAATGTCCAGTTTTTCTTTTTCTTGGTTAAGTAAATGTTAAAGGGGGGTGAAATGCTGTTTCATGCATACTGAGCTTTTTACACTGTTAAAGACTTGGATTCCCATCCTAAACATAGACAAAGTTTCAAAAACTAATGTTGGACGTTTGATGGAGTAGTTCTGTGTTAAAAATACTCCTTCCGGTTTCTCACAAGTTTCGGAGAGTTTTTTTTCGAGTATGGCTCAGCTTGATGTTAATAGACCGGAAGGTCCTTGTATGGGCCGTACGGGCTCTTCTCCCGGTAGGGTGCGCGCGCACGTGACTAGAGAGAGAGAGGAAATGCACGCCGATAAACACTCTCTCAGGTGCAGATCCAGTCGTCCTTGAACACTTATGTCGGTTATAGTCCGTGCCGCGCTCCACTTCATTCCTCCACTTTGACATTAAGCGACTTCAACGCTTCAGCACAGCATTCCGGGAAGGCAGCACTGCATTTGAACGCAGAAATGACGGGAAGCTTCACAACATCGCTTCAGTCGCATCGCAAAGTGGATCTCCACACTCCCAGAAGTGTGTTTTTGACGGAGCGGTCCCAGCGATAAAGGTTCGGCCCTGCTTTGGAAGCAGCCGGTGAGTAAAACTGCTTCAAATGTCTCTGCTGTTGTCGCGTGAGTAAACATCAGTGAACGACACGATCGCGTGCTTCGTCATTCAAATGCGCTAACGTTACTCCATTGTTGTTCTGTATAACGTTACACTAGTCTGACGTGCAAAACAGTTTTGCTTGCTACTGCTAAGGTTTAGTCGCATACAATAGTCCATAAACCGAATCATGTCCTCATAAAATGCGAGTAAAGACACTGAAATGTTGACAGGCCACTAAATACAGTACATACCACAGAGACGGACGTCCTGCTGTTGCTGTTTCTATTTCAGCCTCCGAATTAGATTCTGGATCATATCTATTATCTGAGATCGATAGCAAGGGTTTCTCCACGCTTGAGGACGTCACCACTTTGTGCGCATTCGTCATTCTTTAGCTCCGCCCACACGATACGCCTCCAGGCGCTCGTTTTTTTCCGGAAAGACTCGGTACAGCCCATATTTCTTTTATAAATATAATAAAACTAAAGACTTTTCGGAGATATGAAGGATGCAATACTACTCTATAGGTACTCAAGATTGACATGAGATTGACTGAAACTGAGTGTTTCACCCCCCCTTTAAAGAAGCATTCCATTATCAAACATGATGTCTTCAAACATGATGGGAACACTACTTTTGAATGCTCTCTTTTAATGTTCTGAAACAAGTAGTAACATAATATAAAAGAAAAATGAAGATGAACATGCAACTAAACATTTAATAAAAATGCTCAATGAATAATGTACAGGTGCTGATCATGTAATTATAATATCAAAAAGTTGATTTATTCACTAATTCCATTCAATATTATATGAATTCATTACACACAGACATATATTTCATATATATTAAATGTTTATTTCTTTTAAGTTTGTTGAGGAATATAATATAAAACAAGTTTCACTTTTTGAATGGAATTAGTGAAATAAATTTGATGATATTCTAATTATATGACCAGCTCTTGTATATAATCAGTGCTTGGCATTAACTTTTTTTTGCTCAGCATCCACTGTGGCTAGTGGTTTTTCAAAGTTACTAGCCACTAAGCACTGCCCCAAAACTGTTGTTGGCTATATGTAAATGACCACTGTACAAACCCAAATTACTCTACATGAAATGTGTAACATGGCAGGTCATCAAATTTAGCCAAAGTCAGGCCTATTTAAATCCAGCATATATTGTGTATGAGTCCATTCAGTACATCCATATTTTCATGTGATTTGACAGTTTATTGTATTACATATCAAAAATCTAAAAGGTGTGCATCAATACCCGACCCCTAGATGAACACTTTACAGTTGGTTTTATGACTGTAAGTCATTCTATTCAAATGCTATTGAAGGTTGAAATGTGTATACGTCGTGTATGTATATGTTGTATGTAACTTTAGAGAGGGTCTCTAAATTTGCGGATCTCGAACGTCCAACGTCAAGCCAACTTTATGCCAGTCACATCAGATGCACTGTGGTTCTGTTGTGATCTTTGTTTGAAACTGTTTTCGCTGCTGAAATAAAACAAAAAGCACTGAAGTCAATCGATGATGAATTAATTTCACGAATGAATCTCTGCTGTGTTGTTTATGATGAGAGTGTACATTTCAGTAAGTGAAAGTGCACTGAACAAAACTAATCGGAAAGCCTCGAATTATTAGACATTGCATTCATCAGCTCAATAGAATCATGTGTGATTGGTTATAATGCATGACAAAAGTGGCTTGTGGGAGTGACTGTTACACACCAGAGCTGAAATACACCCACAAATTACAGTTTTGGTGGGTGTTAAAGTCAAGCCCTGCAAATAATTTATAAATAACGCTTCTGAGCTAACATTATTAAAGACATAAATAATTGTATGTTGTTCATAACTTTGAGAGAGCCTTGCCAGAATGTTAGCTTAAGTTCTGAGAACGTTCCCTGTTAGCTTCGGATGGAGTCTGGAGAAATCAAGAACTCAATCAATCTAGTAAGCAGGTCTCATCCATTACACCTGACACATATTGATCCGTGGCTTTGCATTTATCCGCTGTCTTACTGTACACTTGGGACATAGGGATGTTCAGTGTGTCATGCACCTCAGTGGAGGATTAACTAGATCAGAGGAGTTAGATGAGAAGATACATGTTGCTATTGAGCGTGTGACAAAGTGCTGGATCATGAATTCCTCTGGGTTCAGAGAGTGTCATTCCATCATGTGCTCAGGAGGAAATGTGTCAGTAAATATAATGGCGGTTTCTCAATATGCGTTGTTTAGTGATCTTGCGTCCTTGTGTTATCGCTATACGTCATCATTACTGTCGACGTTCAATTCCAATACTCAAGAACGCAAGTAAAGAGGACGCATGAAAGAACCCAGATGTGGTCTTGATATCGAGGATGCATCGAATGCAGAATTGAGAGAATCGAACTGTTAGAAATTCCAGAAGATGCTGCAGGTGGTTGACATACGAAAGCATGTAAGCTTTAAACTTCTCGTGTTCACATATATTTCCAGCTGGCAAATGTCAATGTTAATGTCAATGTCAATGTCAGCTTTATTTATATAGCACCATTCAAACAACACACGTTGACCAATGTGCTTTACAACATCTATATATAAAAGAAATAAAAACAATAGTAATGACACATATACACATATTAATAATCATAATAAAAATATTCTCTATCTCTATCTCTATGTATTCATATCTATTTCAATACTAGGGATATGCCATGGAAAACAAGTGTGTCTTAAATTGTATTTTAAAAACATGTACGGAAATCAGCATCCTTGACATTTATTGGTAAGCTATTCCAAAGTCTAGGTGCTACTGCCGCAAATGCACAATCCCCTTTCCGGCTTAATTTAGTCCTTGGAATTTGTACATACATTACATTTTGTGTAATTTTATTAAGGCGAGACTTTACAGGCAAATACAGTTTTTTCATGCATCTGTCAATTTGTGCTTTTTAGCTTTTCATAAAAAAAAATTCAGATTAGTGGCAAGGAAACATCGAAAATTATACTTAAGTGTATCTTTTATAGCACTTTATCTATTTGCATCTGTAGATTTCAATTACAATACATATCTTTAACACTTAAAGACAGAGAGCGCCGGCTAAAAATAACTATAAATCTAAAATGTTTAATAAGTTTTAAACCGCTAATCCAATCTGTATGCTGTAAACTGCACCACAAAAAAAGAGAATCTCCCCTTATGCAGGTATAACATGTCTAGCGATTGATCATTCAGAGGCTCTCTAGTCAGTGTATGCAGCATTGATTTGTCAAGGAAACCCGCGTGGGATGGTCCCCTGGGCCAAACAGAAATATTTTTTTATCCCCCCGTGTCCAGATTCGTTGAACTGTCATTAACTCAACCAATAAACACAGTGTTTGGTCTTTTGAACCACCAATCACGTTTCTCTGAAAAATGTATGTGAAAGTGGTTGTGAATTTGCATGCATGTAAACAACAGAAATAAGCGCGTGCAGAGCACTGTCTCACAGTGCACAGCACACAAATATAATAACACATTATTTAACATAATAAGCTATACTCATTTAAAAAAAAAAAAAAACTGCATCTTTATGAGTTTATTCTTTCAAGGTCACCTGGCAAGACCATTCTCCACAAAAACGCAAGTCCATTCTTTGCATTCTTGGAATTGAGAAACAGCCAATGTTTCCTGAGGTGCACTTATAATGTTAATATGACAAAGCTCGAATCATTTCAGATTGGTTTCTTGAACATGACAATGAGTTCACTGTACTAAAATGTCCCTCACAGTAACCAGATCTTAACCCAATAGAGCATCTTTGGGATGTGGTGGAATGGGAGCTTTGTGCCCTGGATGTGCATCCCACAAATCTCCATCAACTGTAAGATACTATCCTCTCAATATGGGCCAACATTTCTAAAGAATGCTTTCAGCACCTTGTTGAATCAAAGCCACATAGAATTAAGGCAGTTCGGAAAGCGAAAGGGGGTCGAACACAGTATTAGTATGGTGTTCCTAATAATCCTTTAGGTGAGTGTGTATATATATATATATATATATATATATAATATGGTGTTTATGTTATTAGAAATAAAAAAGGTGTAATATTGTAAAATGTTATTAAAATATAAAATAACTGTTTTCTATTTAAATATATTTTAAAATGTAATTTATTCCTGTGATGCAAATAATGAATAAAAAGTTCCAAAGAACAGTATCTGAAATATAAAGCTCAAAATTCAGCTTTGCATCACAGAAATAAATTACATTTAAAAATATATTCAAATAGAAAACACTTTTTTTTTTTTTTGTATTTCTAATAACATAAATGCAGCCTTGGTGAGCAGAAGAGACTTCTTTAAAAACATTCAAAAATCTTACCGTTCATAAACTTTTGACCGGTAATAAATAAATGTTATATATATATGTTATATATATATGTTGTCAAACTGGTATTCACATTTAATATTATGATCCTTACCTGTGTCTTGTTTAGTTGATCACTATCCCATTTTTAGTGCTTAGTTTGATCTGTTAATGGTCAGTTCTTGTCTATGTTGTGTATGTGTAAGTAGTTAATTTCCTTGTAAATGATCATATTTTATTTAGCAGACAAACCTGCGGCCTCTATCTTTTCCTCCTGTAATGTCAGTGACAGTTATACATGACAGAAGTAACTGTAAAGAGATTATAAGATGTCTCTTATGTTTTTAAACACTGGAATTACAATACAATAAGATAAAAATACTAAGCAAGAATTTTTTTTTGCTGTGTAACAGTGGAAAGGTGGTTCGTGTTCTTTATAACGTAACATTTATATTTGCAACCTTTTTGCACACTCACTCAGTTCATTCATCCATGCAAGTGACCTTCAGGTTCATGTGAAAGCTAATAAAGATTTGATATTTTTCCCACTGTGTGAAGGCTGTTTCCTGGAGCAATAAAACATGTTGATCCATAAAAACTAGGTATCTACTTCCTGCTGGGCAGAGTCCTAGACACAATACATACATCACACACGTCACGTTTTGTGTTGCTGATCCTTGTGTGTGTGTGTGTGTGTGTGTAGGTTTCTATGTCCTCAGAGACCTGTGTCAGTAATAGACGGGTGAATATGGGGTTGCTGAGGTGTCCTGCGTGGTTTGAATCATGGTTCTGTGTAGTTGTTGGGGTGTTTTCCTCCTGTCTGGTGTGTAAAGAGTCGCTCCTGATCTTCTGGTCTGCATCTCATGTTCCTTCTGTGCGTCTGTGTTTTTTTTAAGCTGTTTTCAGGTAAAAAGTTTGTGTCTGATCACTTAGTTCAACACACATGATCTGATCTTCTGTCCGTATCAGTAATTATAGGAAAACTACAATCAGTGGTCATGAATAAATGGCTTCATGTCCATTTGATTGATATATTTAGAGGTTGTGACTGTTTAAATTAGTACCAATACAATATTTGTGGGCCAGTGAGCATACTTGTTTTTACATTTGCTGTGTTCCAGTTCGCCTACTTATTCTATGCCCTAAAAGTATATGTTTTTGTGAAGTAAAAGTACACACTTTTGAGTGTGTAGCAGGGTATACAGCTTTTGGACAAACTAGTACTTTGTCATAGCTGCGTTTTAATGGACGCTCTGATGCTCAGTTACACGCATTCTGTCACCGATTAAACTGCCCTGTCAATCATTCTGTCACAGTTAAAATCCTCCACATTCAATCTGATTTAATTCTCTACCGTTTCAGAGAGAACTGTAGCAGCACGTGGATCTGCCAGTCGTGGGTCTTTCATGCGGAGACTCTCCTCATGTGTTTGCAATTTGCATAATGATGCATTTAATTACCAAACGCATTATTACAAAAGCTCACAATGCTGTTGCAGATTAAATATAATGTGGATAACATTGAAGAAATATCTTTTTGTCAGCTTTAATACTGATAATTAATCACCCAAAACCCTCTATCTAAACCTCTCTACTTAACCATCGCACTCACACACCCGTTATGTTTGTATTTTTCTAACAGTTTTTTTCCGTGTTTGTAGTTCTAATCAAATTTTCGTCCGACCTGCACTTCGGATTCTTAAAAGGAAAAAGTAGACCATCCGGATATCTTTGGAATACTTATTTCAACATACTTCGATTTGGGACAACTAATTCTAATTTCAAATACTATTTAGGGCAGACCGTATGTGAATTGGGATGCAGCAATTGTACTTATATTTAAAAATACCTTCATGTAATTACAGCAGTGATTCATTTCTGTAATTACATCTATAATTACACTGTTGTCCTCATAATCCCTAAAAACCTTACCCATACCTGTCCTAAACTTAACTGTATCCACCTCAATAGCAGCACAAGTACAACATCAACACGTTTTTTTTTATTTTTTTTTTTATGTAACTATTAAGACATAGCCTTACAAGCCAGACCTACATCAAAATGTTTGGTCTGTAAACTCACCATTGTAAGACTGAAAAAACTAGTATATGCCGAAATGTCTGAATGAAGAACAAGGACTCTCTGAGAAAATAAAGGAAATTAACATCTGAACTGTCCCTCACACACCACTGGAGACGCAAGTCTCACCTCAGTATCAGCTAATCTACATTTTTCCCTATATACCCCGTCTCCCCAATTCCTTCCCTGTCTCATGCTGAGATCACCTGAAAATACACACAAAATCTCTATATTACAATGTCAATCTACACGATACAGTATTATATGTGTTTGATATCATTTGAAATGTTTCAGTGCGACTGGTACAAATATCTCAACTCCACAGAAGTTAACCAAAAGATAATCAATGTTTTAAGAGTTTAAAGATATCTTGTCTTAGTTTGGTGGGTGTGGCTTTCAGCCATTTGGCCTTTGGATCAATACAAGTCTTGATCAATGCAAATTCCCATTGTGAACTTGTGTTTACACTTCAAAGAGTTTGTGCATTTGTTTCTGGGTATTTAAGGGAATGTTACAAATAGCTCAGGGCTTGACACTTTAAACTGGTCAGCCCGTAATGTTGGATGTCTCAAGATAGCCAGCATTATGTAGTTTTCAGAAGTCAGGTATACATTTCATTCTTTACTTCAGAGTATTTGATGTTATATATGGATTACCTTTTAATTGACTATGTAATTGGCTTTATACATTTACCTGACTGTTAAATAAATTGTTACACTTTGATTGATTCTGACTTGCTCTGGAATTATTCAGGTTGGATATAATTTCAACAAAGGGTTAAACGGAATAATTAAATGTGTAGTTAAACTATTAAAGAATGACCAAATAACCAATTGGCATTCTAACCCAAATTCTAAATTATAATTAAATGGAGTCAGATAACGAGGAATTGGAATAAAATCCCCTTTTCCCGCTGAAAAGACCGAACGCGCAGCGACCTTCACCCGCCGATCGTTAGCCTCCATTGGGACGATTTGGGCGGCCTTACACCATTGACAGCTCAATCCGAGGGGCGGGATAAACAGTTGTCTTTCAAACTCCCTCTGCACGTGATTGGATAGCGCTACAACTAGGGTTGGGAATCGTGAGAAATTTTCCGGTTCCGGTTCCGATTCCGCCTAACGATTCCGGTTCCGATTCCGGTTCCATTAAAATTATTAAACAAATAGTGGTAAAGGAAAAAGGCACAATACGCAACTTTAAACAATACTTTTTTGGGTTTATTACTTGCTCTCAAATTAATTTACAGGTTGGCAATGTCAAAAAAAAAAGTCCTGTACTATACATATATTACAGGATTAATCGAGCCATATGGAATTTATGGAAATTAAAATAAACATGTTCAAATTTACACCTCTGAAATTGTCTTATTACATTTTCTCTCTCTGTTTTAGGGATGTTAACCGATGACCGTTTGACCCATGGTTGACCGTATCAACGTTAACTGATCAAAGTTGTCGGTTAAATAAAAAAGTGATCTCTAAATTAGGCTATTATAGACAGTGGACTAAACGCTACTACAGTTAGCCATCTCATTCCAAAATCTTTTTGTGTGAAGTGAACATATCCCTCGCGCTCAATTTTTCATAACTCTCCTGTTTGTACTTAATAAACCAATAAAAACATTTGCCGCGAGGTCGCAGTGTTTGCGCGCTCACAAGGTTTGCAAAAAGTAAACAGTTAGAGCCAGAGCTGACGACAGTATGAAGCGTGCATTCCGCATAAGATGGGCTTACATTTGGAATATATATATATATATATATATATATATATATATATATATATATATATATATATATATATATATATATACATTTCAGTGGTAACACATAAGGTGTTGATCGTCTTTCTTTATTATTGTTAGCACTAACTTACCTCGAACTAAAGCGGCGTCTCTTCAGAGCTGTCATTTTCTTAAATGAGCCGCGGCAATGTTTCAAATGAGCTCATAACGCTAGACAAATGCCTTTATTTTCAACACGATCACCTTGTACCCAAACCATTTCGAAACTAATGAGCCATTGTCCTCAGATTACAAACAAGCTCCTCGGCGCCGCGTTTGCGGGACTCGCGCTGTGGGGGATTTTAAAAAAGTGACGTGAGGGGAAAGGAGGCGGTAGCGCTAGGACAGTGTGTGGGTGTGAGTATGTGTGTGTGTGTGTGTGTGTGTGTGTGTGTGTGTGTGTGTGTGTGTGTGTGTGTGTGTGTGTGTGTGTGTGTGTGTGTGTGAGAGAGAGAGAGAGAGAGAGAGAGAGAGAGAGAGAGAGAGAGAGAGAGAGAGAGCGGGAGCGCGGCTCGCGGCTATGCTCCCAGCGCTTCGCACACACATTACACCAGAACCGTTTTCGGAACCGACACTCAGGAATTTCGCGTGGTTCCGGTATTTTTCAAAAATCAGTATCGGTTCTGCATAAGAACCGGTTCTCGGTTCCCAACCCTAGCTACAACTAACCAGAGCAACGTGAACCGGAGCTAGTTGATAGATACAATTTTTGCCATATCAGCAAATCAGCAAAACTCAGAACACATCTTCCCTTCTTAAGAATTATTTCAGTGCTGTTCTTTGTTCTTTTCTCAAATAAATGCTTAACTCCAAGTCTTCCAGAGTCACGGCCAAAGCTGATTCGAAAGACCGCCGCTCGCCAGCTTCTTTGTTTACAAGTACCACGCAACTCTGCCGTCATTATGTTAAGCCCAGCCCACCGACTTAATACACGATGTGATTGGCCTGACCAGGGTTTTTACAGCTCAGAAGTGTATTGAGAGTTGCTAGACTACACTCGTGGCAGATTAGATTTGCTGCCTCTAGGGTGCGTCTAGATTTCAAGGCTAATAAAGACACCTAATATGAGCCTTTTAAATGTGAGTCTAAAAATGTGAATACATAAAGCTGCAGAATCAATGTGAAAACACTTATTTTGGACTGGTTTTTAATGTTCATGGTGTAACACCTAATAAACACAGAACTAGAACTCTTCCGTTAAAATCAACAAGCCCTAGACACAGAGTGAATGAGAGAAACGTCTTCACTGATTTAGATGCAATTGAGCATTCAGTACATTTAAATGAACCCTGAACAAGAAACTCAAGACTGGATTGGTAGCAGTTGCAATAGATTTTACTTTCATTATTCTTCAAACATTATGGGAACGTTAATTTAAAATGTTCTCTGAACATTCTGAAAGAAGTAGCAACCTTTAAAAAGCGCTAGACAAACATTTAAATGGTTAGTTTACCCAAAAATGAAAATTATCCTATAATTTACTCAACCCATCCTAGTTGTATATGACATTCTTCTTTTAGACGAATACAAACAGAATTATATTTAAAAAAATATCCTGGCTCTTCCAAGCTTTTTAGTGGCAGTGAATGGGGCATTGGTTTGTGAATCTGAAAAAAAGTGCCCTCATCCATCATAAGTAATCCTTATGACTCCAGGGGGTTAATAAAGACCTATGTTTGTGTAAGAAAAATATCCATATTTATAACTTAATAGACTAAGGCGAACGAAGTTCACACGAAGTTAGAACTTTCCCTGTCCAATCTTTTTTTCCCCTCCTTCTTTTTTCCCCTCCTTCGCCTCTCGCTGCAAAAACGCGTTCTGTGTGATCTGGGCCTAAAAAACGGAGAAGAAGACTTGGAGCATGCGTCAAGACGTCAGACACTCCACACTGCATACAGAATATTGGATAGGGAAAGCTCTGGCTTGGTGTGGATGTGGCTAAATAAATAGCAGTTTCAGGCTCCCAAAACACCGGATCCATCTAGACAAAATGTCGATACAATACAAAAAATGTCTGTATGCAAAACGTGTTTCCATGTGTACGTAGCTAGCTTCTGATAGATGGCCCACGTAAGTCGACTAACTGTGGGAGTGTAACCTCTGATGTAGGATTTAGGAGTAGCGTACGCTTTGAACGCCGCTCGCTGTTCAAACAAACTCAAGCTCCTCATATCAAAATCCTCCCACATTTCTCTTTAAAACTTCATGAGCAGTTTTTTGTTTTGCTCTATCCTCTGCGCTTCCCCTTTCGTCAATGCAAAATCTAGATATTTTTCTTACACACGATTCGGTTTCGATTTGATTTCGCCCTGCAGCTCAGGCTGGAAACCTGTACATTCATTTACCCTGCTTCTTTTACACCTTTGTAGGAACTAGGGGTGTCCCCGACTAAGGATTTACACATTCGAATCAGAATTTTCGAATCTCTCTATGGTCGACCAAAAGTCGAATCATATGTGTGTGTGTTAACCATAGACTGGGAAAAAAAAAACGGTATAAACGGGTTGGGAAGGGCAGGACACTAGTCATTAGGAGGCTAAGACTATTTTTATTTTACTTTACACACGGCACACAGCCACCACTTTTAATAAAGTGATCAAAACTGGCTACACTACATTCGTAAATTAACCGTTCTCTCATAACATTTAAAAGCCACGATCGAAACACAAAACATCACACAAATTTATAAAAGAACATTTTGATAAATAAACCTAAAAAAAATACCTGCCTAGAGAGGAAAAGACCACTTTGAGGGCGTTTATATGCAGGTTCTTAAGCCGATGGTGCCTGAAGGGGGTTGCACACCGGACTGAAGCTCAGCGCCGTGTCTCAGGTAACATTATCTCACTTCAGGCTGACGTGAACATTGTATACGGGCGAGCTCAATTTTGAATCGACTTCTGACAGAAGAGCTGCACGATGAGTGTATCTTGTAGCACAGGGTGAAATCAGTATGTACATTCACGATTTGAGGGAAATATACATTTAATCGCCGCGGAGAGGCGTCCAATGCCGCCGTTGGTGTATGTGTTCGAATTTTAAAGGCGCGGCGCGTCTGGTGCGAAGCTCAGTGCCCTTAAAGGGGCGATTACTCAGCGCCGCGACACGTCTTTATAACACTAATATTGAGCACCCCCATATTGCCAAAATGGTATGATCCTCGTTTCATAACACCTGCGAAGATTCGACCATGAGATCGGTGGTCGAATCCGGTCCTGCATATCGATGCATCGAATCTTCGACTATTAGGGGTCACCCTTATTAGGAACCAATCACAGACCTGCTTATCCACCTGGCGCGCTATTGGCAGGTTTAACACAGTGACCGATAAAGAAGGATGGATCTATGCCCGTTGAACACGCCTCTTGTGGTCTGATTGGTTGAAGGACTATCCAATTACATACAGAGTCATTTGAATTATGCCCGTTGATCACGCCTGTTGTGCAGTAGAAAATACAGAGCAGACTCCTCAGACCAGTGTTTAATCTTAAAAGATCGAGTATGGTTTGGTGGTTGCTAGACAATGAACTATCCATTTAAAAAACATTCCATGAACAATCTATATATTTTGATAACATTGTTAAAGATTACATTACGTTACTGGGAGATTGTTGTTCATAACTTTCACATGAACCTTGCCAGAATGTTCTGAGAATGTTCCCTGTTTGAGTAGATATACATTTATACTAAAAACCAGTGACGGTGTCAGAAGAAATGACGTGTCATTTTTTTCAGAGGCATGTGCTGGGAAACCGTTTGATGTTGAGGTCTAGTTGTAAAGGTTTTGCTTCTCCTGTGTTGGTCTGCAGGAGAATCACTGCAGGCGAATCAAGATTCTGGGCGACTGCTACTACTGTGTGTCTGGCCTGACGCAGCCCAAAACAGACCACGCTCACTGCTGTGTGGAGATGGGCCTGGACATGATCGACACCATCACGTGAGTGTGTGCATCCTGCTCTGTGCTCAAGGGCAGCCGGCTGATGAGCTTTGCCCATAAATCTACTCTTCCACCAAACGCCCTGCGTTCTCAACAGACTGTGTTCCTGTGAGGGTACACTGAATCTCCAGAGGATTGTTTTTATTGACAGTTATAGTTACAGCCTCATACATTTCAATTATGATTATGAATTTTCTGCAACATAGTGATGATTGAGTTTTCACCAAATTTGGCTCATATTTTCATAATCAGATCATACAGTGTGCACAAAGAGCTTTTGGTATATCAAACTGTCCTTGTGTATTTTTAGGAGCACATCTGATCTAGTGAGACTGATCTTTGAAACCTTCTGAGAAATGAACATGACATGAGCATGCACTGCAAAAATACTCTTTTTATTTAGTATTTTTTTTCTTGCTTCCAGTCCAAATATCTAAAAAATCTTAAATCAAGATGCAATAAGTAAAATTATCTGTCAATGGGGTGAGAAAAATAATCTTATTTCTATTTGAGATGGAAACAAGAAACAAGATTTCAATCAGAAACAAGATTAGTTTTCTCACGCCATTGACAGATAATTCTGCTTGTTTAAAAAAAAAAAAAAAATTCTTATGTCATTTTACTGATCTAGATATTTAGACTAGAACCAAGACAAAATTACTAAGTAAGAAGAGCATTTTGCAGTGTGGCAACACTGACACCTGCTTGGATTAGATTTTGTTTTTTTTTAATGGTCACCAGTTACCCAGTCAACAGGGTACATACTCTCAAAATTGTGAACAAAATTCTTCCTGTAACAAAAATAGAATGTTTGTTCAAAGTCATCTGGTCTCTTATGCTCTCAAAATGTTAGCACAAAAACATTTATAAATCATTCATGGAATTATGGAACGTATTAGTTTTTAAATGTTGTTTCTTTTTTCAGAACATTCAGAGAACATTTCAAAGTTACATTCCCATAATGTTTGAAGAAGGATACAATGGAATGTTCCCTTGACGTTCACATAACCAAGAAAAATGTTTTTAAAACATTAAAAAAACTGGACGTTCCAAACGTTTAGAGAACCTTCGGAAATAACGTTTTCTTAACTTAAAGGTGCACTATGTAGTATTTTTGCAGTAAAATATACAAAAACCACTAGGCCGCTGTTATTTATTTTGTTCAGTTGAGTATCTACAATATCCCAGAAGTTTCCAACTATTTGTAAATTGTGAGAAAATTGCTATTTTAACTAAGGACTGGGACGTTTCAGCATTGCATTTGACAGAGTCGCCTGTTAATTGCGTCATATCTGCGTTACCCTCGGTTTCGGCTTTTATTTGGCAGGAGCGCATCACTCTTAGCAGTGTGAACAAGTGAACGCACGGAGTAAAGTCATAACATCGTTTTGAACATACTTAAATGTATCTAATATGATAAACAGAGCAGCATTACCTCAAAATCATAACCGGAAGAGCTGATCAGTGCAGGCGCCCGGCGACTGTCTCCCGTCCCGTCATAATAAAAGTCCCGGTATTCGCGAGGCGGGTATTTGTTTAACAATCGCTCCAGCAGCTGTACTCAGGTCCATAACACTCCATAACACTCGGTCCTGCTCTGCTTTAGACTACAGTAACGTTAATAACCGCATGCATGAACGTGATTTCTACCCGAGTCCTATTTTCCTACGGCTGTGAGGTGAAGACCACATCTCCCAAGATGTTGCGCTCACACTTTGCGTCATCAAACTACGATTTGTTTTGAATAGGTGCCCTCCAGTGGACGGAAAGCTGCATAGTGCACCTTTAATAGCAACATTATAGTGAAACATTCTTTTTAGCTAGAAACTCACCCATGAAATAAAGTAATTTTACCCATTTCAAACAGGAAAAGAGGCTAATTCGAAGAATCTGAATACTTTTTATATACCTACAACCATGATGTAATTAAAGCTACACTGTGTAACTTGTTTAGTTTATTTTTAGCTAAAAACACTTAGTTCTTTCAAAAATATATGTGCTCATTAATGTATATTTACTTCTTTTAAGTAATAAAGTATTCTCGTAAGTTTATAATATGCCATTGAAAATACATACGGGTGAGGGGTTCGAATGCTGGTCGCCATGTTGCCCCTCCATCTTGAAAGTACATTAGCCAAAGAGGGACATACCCATAAATTCAAGCTTCGCCTTTCGCGTTTTAATACTCAATGGCACCGTGTCGAATGTGAAGAGGAGGATTGCAATGTTAATCTTGGACTAAATCGGCCACCGTAGGAGTTAAAACGAAATTAGAATTGAGAGGAACAGAAAGTATTATTCACTGGATGGTCATATACCTTTTCACCGCTAGATGGGGGAAAATATCACACAGTGTAGCTTTAAGGTTTTTTAAATAACTTTGTGTAACGTGAGATAGGGAAAGGGTTAATTTACCCAAAAATTACACGTAAGACCTTCGCTCATCTTCGGAAAACAAATGAAGATATTTTTGATGAAATCCGAGAGCTCTCAGATCCCTCCATTGACAGCTATCAAATTAACACTTTACAGGTCCAGAAAGGAAGTAAAAACAATCCAAAACAGTTGTTAAAATAATCCATGTGATTCCAGTGGCTCAACCTTAATTTTGACGAGAATACTTTTTCTGCGTAAAAACAAACAAAAATAAGGACTTTATTCAACAATTTCGGTTTTCCATGTGCCAGGCTTTCAAGATCTACGCGGCAGCCGATGCTGTTCATGTGAGCACCATGACGCATGCAATGTAAACAGTGTAGGAGACATGGTCATTGTTGTTTTTGCACACAATTAGTATCTCATTGCTTCATTAAATCAAAGGGGTCATTAATTGAGATATCAACTTTCCCATGAGCTTTTGATATATAAAAGGTCATGGTAATATAAGAATATCCTGTAAGTTTCATAGTTAAAAAACGTCCTTGTTAGTCAAAAAAAATTAAGTTTATTGACAGCAGGCCCAGCAGAGGAGAGATCTCAGAATGTCCCAGGCTGTGACGACGTTGTGTGGTGAAACACCGCCTCAACAGAAGCTGTAGCCCCGCCCACCGACTCGTGCCTGGAGCTAAACCGGATCGAACTTCCAAGCAATAAACATGCTGCATAAGCTTCATTCGGATTCAAATATTATGACTGCATGGATGAACTTTATTTTTAATGAATATCCAGCTCAGGTGGGGAAAATATTGTGCGTTTTTTCTTTCATTTCACCACAGATTAATTTGTAAACAAGAGACTGCAGATTTCTCAGACAGGATGAGATTACATGAATGAATGAAGCAACATACTTATTATGTGAGTAAAAAATGTTTTTATATGTGATAGTATTGTATTATTACAGATCGTTTGATCTATTGATTATGTGTACGCATCTTACTGAACATAACTTAGAATGCTGTTACATGTTTGGACCAGGGCTTGCAAAGCCCAAAGTCCCAGGGCTATGTGTTTCCCAGACGGGCTACAAAGTGTGTTGTTCAATTTTTTGACTTGATTTTTGAAGGACAAATACAGTCGCGGAAGTTTTGATCATGCTTTGATTTGTCTGTCTCTGCAGTGAGGCTTGTGTGTGCGTGCGTGCGTGTGTCAGAGATGCATGGTTTGCAGTTATTGACATTTTGCGAGCCTTGTGGGACAAATCTTTCAAAACAAATCCATGTGTACAAACCTGAAGCTTATTAATATGCAAAGCTTATCCAATCGTAGGCATTGGATGTTACTTACATGTCTTCAGTGCGGCACGACCATAAAAACCGTATTCATTATGATGTTTTTTTAATGTAAAGAACAGCGAACGTCATAAGTTGACCTCAGACAACAATATAAAAAACAAAAACAAAGCCAGTTCCTGACAGCTTTAAGGTTAAACTGCTGGTGTCACGTGGACCATTTGAACAATGTTTTACTACCTTAAAAGTGTTAATTCGATAGCTGTCAATGGAGGGGCCTGAGACTGAGAGCTCTCGGATTTCATCAAAAATATATTAATTTGTTTTCTGAAGATGAGCGAAGGTCTTACGGGTTTGGAACGACATGAGGGTGAGTAATTAATGATAGAATTTTAATTTTGGGGGTAACTAACCCTTTAAATGAAACATCCCTAGCCCAAAGTAGGTGCCACTTTATCTGAGAAAGACCTGGAGATCGGGGAGGTGGAGGACGTGCAACATGCCTGCTCTGATTGGTTCCATCGTCTTTCAAAGGCATACATGATAGAATAGGTGTTCTTATTTGTAGTTGGTGTATGAAGGAGTGTCATTTAAAAAAGTGGAAAAGCTGTGCAGTTTTACTGAAGGGAAAAAACATTAGTCTGTTACTCGCAATGTCCCTGAAATGATTGTTCTGCAAAATCAAGCTTGTCTTTAGGCTAACGCACGGGCAACCCCACAACATTTAAATACAAATGCTTGGTTATCCACAGTAGGAGGGTCAGGTCTTCAGGTTGAGGAATGAATTATGACTTCAAGTATTTATGACATTTTGATTATTTCATATCACCATAGTATGAGAAAGGACATTAAAAGGATGTATCAGTATCTACCCCAGGTGCATCTCCTCCCAGAGCTGCAGGCTGCAGCTAGGTGTACATGCTTTATCCTCCAGTTTTACTCTTTGCATATATTATTCATAACTGTTTTGATATATTGACCTGTTCTCATCTAACCCACAAACAATTTGATCAAAGTGTCAAAAATTATCAGATTCTCTACAACTTCACACAAGCCTCTATATTTGCATATCAGTTTGATGACAGCACCACCTGCTGGTCAACAGTTTGACATGCATGCATTGCAATATACACAACCTGACAAAAGTTTGGAATAATTACGATTTTTAAATGTCTTTTAAAAAGAAGTCTCTTTTGCTCACCATGGCTGTATTAATTTGATCAAAAATACAATAAAAACTATGTGAATATACACTCACCTAAAGGATTATTAGAAACACCATACTAATACTGTGTTCGACCCCCTTTGACCTTCAGAGCTGCCTTAATTCTACGTGGCATTGATTCAACAAGGTGCTGAAAGCATTCTTTAGAAATGTTGGCCCATATTGATTGGTAATCATCTTACAGTTGATGGACATTTGTGGGATGCACATCCAGGACACGAAGCTCCCATTCCACCACATCCCAAAGATGCTCTATTGGGTTAAGATCTGGTGACGGTGGGGGCCATTTTAGTACAGTGAACTCATTGTCATGTTCACATGTTCATTTTGAAATGATTCGAGCTTTGTGACATGGTGCATTATCCTGCTGGAAGTAGCCATAAGAGGATGGGTACATAGCGGTCATAAAAGGATGGACATGGTCAGAAACAATGCTCAGGTAGGCTGTGGCATTTAAATGATGCCCTATTGGCTCTAAGGGGCCTAAAGTGTGCCAAGAAAACATCCCCCACACCATTACACTACCACCACCAGCCTACACAGTGGTAATAAGGCATGATGGATCCATGTTCTCATTCTGTTTATGCCAAATTCTGACTCTACCATCTGAATGTCTCAACAGAAATCGAGACTCATCAGACCAGGCAACATTTTCCAGTCTTCAACTGTCCAATTTTGGTGAGCTTGTGCAAATTGTAGCCTCTTTTTCCTATTTGTATTGGAGATGAGTGGTACCCGGTGGGGTCTTCCGCCTCAAGGTTGTGCGTGTTGTGGCTTCAAAAAATGCTTTGCTGCATACCTCGGTTGCAACGAGTGGTTATTTCAGTCAAAGTTGCTCTTTTATCAGCTTGAATCAGTCTGTCCATTCTCCTCTGACCTCTAGCATCAACAAGGCATTTTCGCCCACAGGACTGCCGCATACTGGATGTATTTCCCTTTTCACACCGTTTTTTGTAAACACTAGAAATGGTTGTGCGTGAAAATCCCAGTAACGGAGCAGATTGTGAAATACTCAGACCGACCCATCTGGCCCCAACAACCATGCCACGCTCAAAATTGCTTGAATCACCTTTCTTTCCCATTCTGACATTCAGTTTGGAGTTCAGGAGATTGTCTTGATCAGGACCACACCCCTAAATGCATTGAAGCAACTGCCATGTGATTGGTTGATTAGATAATTGCATTAATGAGAAACTGAACAGATGTTCCTAATAATCATTTAGGTGAGTGTATAGTAAAATGTTGTTTATTCCTGTGATCAAAGCTGAATTTTCAGTATCATTACTCCAGTCTTCAATGTCACATGATCCTTCAGAAATCATTCTAATATGATGATTTGATGCTTATTACCACAGTTTATGGAGCATCGCAGTTTTCAACATTAATCAGATTTTCTGACAAATCCGCATATTAGCTGATTTTCATTTATTGGTTCTCCCGAAAATGAAAATGTTATGTTTATCTGCTTACCCTCAGGGCATCCAAGATGTAGGTGTCTTTGTTTCTTTGGTAGAACACAAATGAAGATTTTTAACTCCAACCGTTGCTTGTATAATGCATCTCAATGGGGTGTTTTTCTATGAGAGCCCCTATGAGAGTGAAAAATAGACATACAAATCCATATTAAACCCTGCGGCTCGTGGCGACACATAGATGTCTTAAAGGTCCACTGAAATCAATATTGAAGTTTTTTAGCTTTTAGTATGACTGTGTTAGCCAAAACTATGTTCCAAAACTAGGACAAAATTTGGATTTAGGAGATATAGGCATTAAAAATGTATAGTCTCTCACTTCCGTAAAAAAGAATCTCAGATTTTGGTGACATCATCGCAGACTTTACTTTCTTGTCAAATCTTCTGTCCAATCAAAATGCTCTCTAGAATCGAAAGCCCGCCCCCTACACTGCTGAAGCTGTGGCTGAAATCGGTCAGTTGTTTACACACATTTACTAATTTCTACATGGTGAAAGGCACATAGCACACTATATATGTGATAGGAAACGATTCAGTGTAAATATGCTTTCATTTCAGGCGAATAAAGTCTGTAAAGTCTGTTAGTTTCACACACCGCAGCAGCGCACACACACCAATGTCTCTGGTCTAAATTTAGACTACAGACACGAGAGCGCAGCGCGGATCATATGCGCGAGTCCACGCAGACAACAAACATATCGACCCATTTGAATTCTGCACAGAATGCTGCATTTCAAAGCGATATGGAGGAGATTATGATGGTAAACAGTGTTAGAGGAATGGCTTTACCAAACAGAAAGGTCCGCTCTTGCGCTCTAGTCAAACTGTATATTAATGAAACGCTATTGGCTGTTTCAAAAAAGGGGAGGAGCTGCTAACAGCTGGAGCCGTTTCAGGGGAAATAACGTCAACACATTGAATAATGCTGTGCGTTTCAAAGCATTTCAGTGGGCCTTTAAGACACAAAACGATCGGTTTGTGTGAGAAACCGATCAGTATTTATATAATTTTTATCTCAAATACAACACTATGTACAAACACCGCAACCGCTCCATCACTTCCTGCAAGTGAGGTCAAATGTACAACATATGGCGTACCTCAATGGGATACAGGTGGCGGAGGTGATCTCTTGCGCGTATCTCTACGTCATATTGTGTAATTTTTACCTTACTTGCAGTCACTGATGGCATGGGGAAGGTTGATGTACATAGTGTATTTGAGGTAAAAAATTATATAAATACAACATTTTCTCAAACACAATTTATGGAGCATCGCAGCTGTTTTCAACAGTAATCAGATATGTTTTTTGAGAAGCAAATACGCATATTAGCTGATTTTCATTGTTTCATTTCTTAAAGGGGTGGTTGCATGCAATTTCACTTTTTTAACTTTATTTAGTGTGTAATGTTGCTGCTCGAACATAAACAGTATCTGCAAAGTTACAGCGCTCAAATTTCAATGCAAACAGAGATATTGTTTTTTAAATTTATGGCAGTTTATTGCCTACAAAAACTGCCGGTTTGGGCTACAACAAGCTTCTTCCCGGGTTGGTGACATCATAATCCCTTGCTAGTCAGCGCAGATGTGACTTTTGCCGGTAATGGTGAGGGGCGTGCTGTTTCCGGATAGCCAATAAAAATACATGAAACTACATTTGGCTATATAACCAATTTAAGACCATTGCGTGTTTCAGAGGGATGGGCTTCATAGAAGTGGGAAGCAAACGAGCCGTTCAAAGGACAGTGGAGACAGCGGTGTGAAATAAAGGTAAAAAATATAAGAAAATATGCCATTTAAAAAAAAAAGTATTAAGACATGTTATACTGCGCCCCATAAACACAACCAGGCCTAGAAAAAATCCACGGAACCACCCCTTTAAGACGTCAATGTGTCGCCACGAGCCGCTATGTTTAATATGGAATGGTATGTCTATGTGTTTTTTACTCTCATAGTGACTCTCATAGAAAAACACCCCATTGAGATGCATGATATGAGCAATTGTTGGAGTTTAAAATCTTCATTTACGTTCTACTGAAGAAACAAACACACCTGCATCTTGGATGCCCTGGGGGTAAGCAGATAAACATCAAATACAATTTTTTGGGTTAACTATCACTTTAAATTGAACACCTGCTCATTTCTTTGATTGGTTTGGTTTTGTATTGAGCTTCTTTTCTGTCAGTCTTTGTCCCATCTTTGTTGCATTTTAGTTGGTTGATCTGTCTTTGTTTTTGAAAGCCAAGTGTCCTGAGAACCTTTGTTTTATGTTTTAGTTCATTTTTAGTTTATTTAACAGGGACCATACATAACACAAACGATATGTCAGAGTTAGCTAAATAGCATTTGCATCGGCGATCACTGATCCCATGTTAAGTTTGTTAATAAATCATAACTGCTGTCAATAGATCCTGCTTTATCACATCTCTGCATCCGCCTACTGTGATAGTAATACCTGAAAATGCATAATAGGGCCTTTCTAAAATATTTTTTTTTTTCATAGAAAAGTTGTTCTAATATTTCACAATATTACTGCATTTTTGATCAAATAAACCCAGCCTTGGTGAGATTAAGAGACTACTTTCAAAAACTAATCAAGACTGATTATAGTTGTGATTTTCAAACTAGTGATTATAGACGACAGCTACAGTAAAACTATGAGTCATTAAGTGTGTCATTGTGCCATCAGATCGGTGGCTGAAGCCACAGAGGTGGATCTGAACATGCGTGTGGGTCTGCACACGGGACGCGTGCTCTGCGGTGTGTTGGGCCTCAGGAAGTGGCAGTATGATGTGTGGTCCAATGACGTGACGCTGGCCAACATGATGGAGGCTGGCGGACTGCCTGGGTGAGCATCTCAACCAATACTTGTTCTTGTCTACCCTAATCCTGCCTAATATGTTGTTTTGGATAGTTTTAGGACTGTTGTCCACTCATGTGGTTGGTTTGCAGGAAGGTGCACATCACACGCGCTACACTGGAGTGTCTGAATGGAGATTATGAGGTGGAGCCAGGAAACGGCCGCGAGAGACACGCCTTCCTGCTCAAACACGACATCGAGACCTTCTTCATAGTGCCATCTCACCGCAGGAAGGTGTGCGCTTATTCATACTAAAGAATATGATCACAATCGTCAACAAACTACAAACATGAAAATGACAATCAGTGTCCCTTTTTTAGTAATCGTGATAAATTAGGTATCATTGGAATGCTGAAACAGTCAAAATTGCTCCTGTGAAAACCGTTTTGAAATTGAACATTTTGTTGCAATACGAGCGATACTTTAAATCATTTTGGCAGGCTCCTCCCCCTAGTAGGCGGAGTCATGTTTCACATTTTACAAAAATGTACTGCACTTTTTATAATCAAAACTGTTTCTAATTGTGTTAAAAATATATTTTTGGCAAGGGCTGAGACTCAGGGTTACATATTTGGCGAACATGCATTAAAGGTCGTGTTCTTCACGATTCCATCTTTCAAACTTTAGTTAGTGTGAAATGTTGCTGTTAGAGCTTAAATAATACCTGTAAAATTATAAAGCTCAAAGTTCAATGCCAAGCGAGATATTTTATTTAAGAGAAGTTCCCTTTCAAAGCCTACAGCGAACGGTCGGTTTGTACGACACCCCTGCACTTCCTTGCAGGAATGACGTCACTAGAACCGTTTGTTGACTAACCCTCCGCCCACAAGAACACGCAAAATAGGGGGCGTGGTCTTGTTGCTCTCTCACGTGGAGAAGAGCGCGCATTCAGCGCTTGCATCTCCCCGTTATGGTAAGAGGCGGGACCTTTCCGGGCAAAGTGCGCTAAGCTGCTGTCCAATCACAACACGGGAAGCGCTGGCCCAATCAGAACTCGTTACATATTTCTGAAGGAGGGACTTCATAGAACAAGGAAATCATCAGGCCGTTTTTAGGGCAGAGAAAACAGAGCAGTACAGATAAGTAAATTGTGTAAAAAAATACGTCTCGGTTAAATATGTAACCCTCGTTCGCTGAAGGAGGGAACGGAGACGTACGTCAGAACTGAACCGAAGAATTGGGATCTCAATTCGTCGGTTCAGTTCTGACGTACGTCGAACGTGACCGAATGAAAGGGAACTATGTTTTTTTACACGCGAAAAAACATAGTTCCCTTGAACTCATGTTATATTGCACACTGTAAACATAATCAAAGCTTCGAAAACACGCGAAGAACGGGACCTTTAAAAAAATCAATGATTGGATGTCCACAATTGGATTTTTTTTTTTAGGTGCAGCGGCTAAACAGTATTTTACAGTAACCTACATTTTTTATAGCAATTTTAGAGTCCAAATATTTAGTAAACAATATGTTTTGTGTGAAATATATATAGTTTAGTATGTTTACAAACTTATTTCTGTAACTTTATACTTTTAACACCATGCTTAGTGTTACATTTAGCTTACGTTTCATATGGACAGTCCCTGAGGCCTATAACTGCTGATTTTCATATCACGATTTTCATATTCAGTCGATATGGGATGGGACTTGCTCCCAACTATTTTTTTTTTGTGCTTTTTTTCCAGATTTTTCCTGGTCTGATCCTGTCAGACATCAAACCTGCCAAAAAGATGAAGTTCAAGACCGTGTGTTACCTACTGGTGCAGCTCATGCACTGCCGCAAGATGTTCAAGGCTGAGATTCCCTTCTCCAACGTCATGAACTGTGAGGATGGGGACAAGGTATGTCTGTTTAAATGAGGACACACTTTTGCTGTTTGTGTATGATGAATGTAAAATTAATTAATTTTTTCCCCAAGACAAACTGTGTCTGATAGTAATGATGTAAAACAGCTGGTGTGTGTTGTCTTGATCTGGACATCATGCTGCTGTTCAGATCATTCCAGCTGCTGTCACCTTCCATAGCTTTCACACTTTCAGTCCAAATCCCATTATTTGTTCATACATTTGGAATATGATCTAAATTATTGACTGTCCAAGCTGTGTATCGTGACTATTCTGATCCGATTTGTGTGCCCTGTGGCACTCTTTTGCTTTCCGGTATATCTAAATTAGTTATTATGATAATGGAATTGCTTTGGTATGCCTATACCAAAAAACAACTACAGCATGCGCAGACCAGGCTAAATAGCAGTATATTGTAATGTTTCACTCAACCTGTACTTCGCAACAACACAACACAACCCATTTTGTACAGTGTGAAGTGTCTTTAAAGAGATAGTTCACCCTAAAATTCTGTCATAATTTACTGACCCTCAATTTTTTTCCAAACTTGTATCCAAACCAATTTCTTTCTTCTTCTGAACACAAAAGAAGATAATTTGAAGAATGTGGGTAACCAATGGTGCTCGGGGCTTTTATACTTTTATAGTATGGGGGAAAAAACACTAGGGAAGTAATTTGGTTACTGATAGTCTTTAAAATATCGTGCTATGTATTCAGTAGCAGAAAGAAAATCATAAGGTAGTTGAACTATCCCTTAAACTACTCTGTAAAAATATTTAAATTAATAATTTGAGACGATGCACTTATTGTACATGCATGCTTTACAATGCACTAATATTTAAAAATACTTGCATTTAATTACAGCTGTAATTAATTTTTTTAAATTACATATATAATTACACTGTTGTCCCCTTAATCCCTAAAAACCTTAAACCTACCCATACCACCAAACCTGTCCTAACCTTACTGGTTTCCCACCTCAATAGCAGCACAAGTGTTTGCAATGCAACATCAACAAAATAAGTACATGTACATAACAATTATAGTAGTTAAAGAAACCTGATATAAAGTGGGATCCAAAACCTTGTTTCCCTTTAGAAGTTGAAGTTTGACACGGCATCTGGAGTTGACGTTATGGGGAGTGGTGTCTGAACACGTGAACCAAACATGCCAATCTATTGGCCGACACAAGTCCATGAGTGGATATAGAGTTTTCGAACAGTGTGTTCCTCCATGTCGGTGCTTCCTTACACCAGAGGACTCACATGAGCTCTGCGTCATATGTCTCAGCCCAAAGCATACATGTGCAGCTCTTGAGGGAGCTGAATGTGCCCACTGTGACCCACAAGTTCCGATCATGTTCATCTCTCTTTATCGACTGTGCCTTGTGGCTCTGGCCCTGCAGTGCGGTGGCTATACTTTTGAGAGTTGCAAGTTATGCTGGCTGAGGAGTTCAGGAGATCTGCTTGATTGAGAAACACAGTCAGTGGATTCTTCCAATCATGCAGACAGTGAACTGGACGTGGTTGGAGAACAACATTATGATGTTCTCCCACTAGCCTTGCATATGGGGTAGGGATGGGCGATATGGACTAAAACATGTATCACGATATTTTATGGTATTTATTGCGATAACGATATCAATGGCGATAAATGTAGTACAATTCCCCTTGTTTTTGGCTACAAGTGAGAGCTGCACACATTCTTGAGAGCCTCAGAAAAACAAATAATGATCTAAAGCAAACATACCCGTCATGAAATAGTCTCCTATAATACATAAAAGAAACACCAGCCTTTTCAGAAATTGAAAAAATGCAGTTATACTTCTGTAAAAGTGCAGGTAATGTTTAAATAATGCAACTGTGCTGAAAAACTTCACACAATACAAACAATAAAGACAAGTTTGAAATGTAAACTCAGATTCTGTATTTATTCATATTCGCATGTTGCAAACAGTGTCAAAAATAGTGCAAACAGCAAAAGTAATAATCATGTCTCCAGATTACAAAAAAAAATAAACTGCAAATAATGATTTAATGATAGAACTTTAGTAATTTGAAATAAAAAAATATATTTTGTAGAAAAGGATTTGGATAATTTTTACTGGTATATCGCAAACGATAAGATATTGCCCATCCCTAATATGGGGAACTATTGGATATAATGGTCCGCACCATGCACATATTTAGTCTGCCCTTGTTGCGTGAGAAAAGGGAAGTTGTTTCTGGATATTTGGGCTTCCTCGTGGGCTATGAATGTCCTTCCCCTGTGAGTGTAACATTTCTTTCAGACCTTAATACTGAGGTAGAGAAGTCTTGGAAGATACTCTAGTCTACTCGGCTCGTCTTTCCTTTACAGCATTTGAGCTATTTGAATGTGAAGGGACTGGGTGAGCAGGGTATGTGAAGATGCCCCCTGTGGAGGAACTAGCAGTTTCTCTCTCACTGGGTGAGGCGTCTTCACTTAAGGCTCTGGCCTTGACTTCAAAGCTGTGTCATCAAAGACATCTGACAGCTTGTGTGGTAGGCGAATGTGGCAGCGAGCCAGGTGGTTGCAGCCATACTAGGCCAACCTGCTCACAGACTTGAAGTAATGGCAAAGGTTGTCTCATGAGGTGATGGCGAAACTGCACTGGACAATGGAACTGGCTCTCCAAGCCACACAACAGACTGGCCCGGCTGTTCTGTGGCGGCCTTGGTGGTTAAAGAGAGGCACCTGTGGTTAAACCTATTGGGGATTAAGGAGAAAGATACATTTTTTTTTTTTTACCTGGATGCCCCAATCTCACATTCAGGTTCTTTTGGCAGATCTGTTGCAAAGGTGGTCAAGTGTTTCAAGGAGGTAAGGATGCGGTCTGCCGTCTGCATGTGATTTATCCCCCGTAAGGATGAATCCAAACACTCTACCTCCTCTAAGTCTTCTGGCCTGATTGCAGACTTATGGAAAGTAAGTGGAAATGCAGACTTTCCTTTGTGGTTAGCTGAAGTGATAAGTCTTGCACCCAGGTGGTGAGTAAGGAGTAGGCTTCCCCTTGTATGGAGAGCAATAGGATGGTTGTAGCCTGGTGGCTAATGGTAAGGCTTTGTCTACTTGTAGGGAAACACCCCTGAAAGTGGAGCAGGGTAAACAGAACCATATGAGCTTATATGATTCCTTTGGTTTCCCTCTCAAATTGATTTTGGAGTTTAAAGCAGGGATATTGCTCCTCTTTGGGAGAATACTCATCTTGGTCTCTCCCTGTTATCAGATCACTACTGGTATTTGACCTGGAAAAGGTGTTTTAATTGAATTAAGGGTTGAGCTATTCTTAAAGTAGAATGTAAGCCTGTGGTTCCCTCTGTTTTTTTTTAGTCTGGGTGATAGAGTTGTAGGCATATGATTTAATGCCTTAGCATGAGTTGCTCTCCTCCAGTTATCTGGGGTCTTTAAGTAGGACATGGCTCCCCTGCGGTCTCTTTGGATTATAAAGGCCGGCGGTGGAAATAATTAGCAAGCAATGCCATGCCATGCCATGCATTGCTCTCATGTTTCCTAAGTCGAAATAGTGATTGGTTCCCCCTTGGCTGAGCGGCATTTTATTTTTGATTAAAACTATTAGTATGGATGGTAAGTATCTTAAAGGCATGTTCCCTGTCGTTGCGTTGCGCTGCTCTGACGATATCCTTAAGGGTAGAGCAGGGTAGTAAAATGTAATTTTTTTGAATCCATCTGTTCCTCCCCAATGATGGTTGGGCCCTAAAATAGTCTTTGTGCTCCCCTATAGCAGATATCACTCAGGAAAGTTATAAGGCTGGCACTTCCCTTGCAATAGAGCATTGAAGCTGATTTTTTTTCGCTTTTAGTCAGGTTATTTTATGCCCACTATGGTTTACATACTCAGCCTAGTTAGGCAGGCACCTCCAAAGCACGGTGGAGTATGTATTTGTCACTTCAAAAGGGAACGTCTATGGTTACGTCTGTAACCCTGGTTCCCATTGAAAGGAAACCAGGCTCGGCTTTTCTAGTTGATGACGTATTTTGCAGGTGCCCTCTTATACTCTGCTCATGACGTCATAGACGGTTGTCATGCTCTGTACACATGCTCAGACACCAGTCATGCTGAGGGCATTTTCCATAGCGTCAACTCCAGACGCCACGTCTCTTTCGCCTTCTTAGGGAAGCGGGGTTACTGTCGTTACCTGAGACGTTCTGCAGCATCTTTCATCATGTTTCCTAAATCAACTGTAATTGAATTTTACTTGGTCTGGGAAAGTGACATAGGCAGATAAGCTACATGAAATCAGATTGGAAAAGTCAGGACTGAAATGGATTATCATAAATGTGGAATGAATGTGAAAAGAATTTCAAACCACATATGAATGTTGGTTGAAATTAATTTGTACAAATTGTATTCAGGGCCAGATTTAATAACAAAAAGCATCAATACAACACCTCTTTTGGTATTACAACTACTATCAGGATTTACTAAAGACATGCAGTAAAAAATGAGCGATGAAAAGGCATGGTTATTTTTGCGTCTGACCTTATTTCATATGCATTTGTAGGAGATTCCCTTTCAGATGCAAAATGTATGGGAGGAGAGTATGAATCATGCAACATGATTTACTAAGGTTTGCGTTTGAAAACGCCCCAAAAAAGCACGTCTCAACCCATTTAGTGCTTGACATGCTGTGATAGTTGCTGTAGGAGAAGGAACCGCAGGGAACAGAGAGCATGTTAGAGAAGCGGGAGAATCTTCTCCACTCATGTTAATTTATTTGTTATCATTTATTCCAGAGGAAGATTCTATCTGAACATATCATTTGCCAAGCCACACTATTTTTCAATTTGCTGTGACTGTGTTGTAAGTAGATCATTAGTTGCTCTAGATTGCATTTGTCATTATGGAAATGAGCTGCTGCGTCTGTGTTCCTTAACTTGCGCCTTGTCAGTAGATTTACGCGTAGAAGTTTCCTCTCACATCCCATCATGACGCTTATTTGCCCTCTTTAGTTAATCTGGCCCAAAATGTGATTTTTTTGCCACATATATTCCAATCGGATATGCACAAATATCAGATTTGGACTGACAGTCTGATAAAGGCCTCACAGCTTCATCATGTGATCGTCCGTTGGCAGAGGAGGGTTCTCCGCTCCGCACCAGAGAAGCTAAGGAACCGCACTTCGACGGCAGCCAACGCCGCTCAGAGCAGCCCAGGGACACGCGTCAACCGCTACATCAGCCGTCTGATCGAGGCCCGGCAGACGGAGTCCGACACAGCTGACCTGAACTACCTCACTCTCATGTACAGAGACTCAGAGCGAGAGCATCGGGTGAGAGCCATGAACACTCCATCAACACATGTTGTCAGTCATCACTGTGTCTGTACTGAGGTTAAACTGTTCTAGTGGTATGAGATAAGTCTGCTGCAGATGCATGGTTGGATGTGGTCACATTTACTGTTCTGCAAATTTTCAATGGTGAAATCCAGTAATTGCAATTGAAATCCATTCAATCTCGAATTTTTTGTGAGGGGGAAAGATTCCCCAAAGCAGGTGTTACAGCTGGTTGAAGTTTTCAAGGATTCATAGCACTGACCAACAGAAAGCTTCTTGGTTTCAAAGTGACCAGTGTGTGCTTCGTACACTTACACCAGGGGTTCTCAACCCTGGTCCTTGAGGGCCACTGTCCAGTAGAGTTTAGCACCATCCTTGATCAAACTCACCTGCATCACTCGCCTGTAGTTTTCTAGTAATCCTGAAGAGCTTAATTAGCTGGTTCAAGTGTGCTTGATTAGGGTTGCTAAACTCTGCAGGACAGTGGCCTTCGGTGACTAGGGTTGAGAATGCCTGAACTAGACTATTGTCAATAGACAATGGACTTTTATTGCCCATTAAATTATGCTTATGTTTCACTAATGTGACTGCACCAGTGTCCAAACCAGATGCAAAGCGATACAATTCCATCAACAAGCAGTTTGTTTGTCCACACCAGACATAACAAAATCAATCACAAATCACAGCCCATCAGAAAAGACTGTGGGCAGAGTCTCTGCAAACGTACAGCACTCACAACAAAATCACAGCCAATCAGAAAAGACTGTGGGCAGAGTCTCTGCAAACGTACAGCACTCACAACAAAATCACAGCCAATCAGAAAAGACTGTGGGCAGAGTCTCTGCAAACGTACAGCACTCACAACAAAATCACAGCCAATCAGAAAAGACTGTGGGCAGAGTCTCTGCAACCGCACTGTACTTGCAACCAAATGAATACACAACAACATCAAATTATTTTTAACATGACTAAAAATAGATACTGAGTGACGAAAACTACACTGAACTAAATTATAAGCTCAAAACTTTTGTTTTTGCCCCCATTTTTCTGAACTATAACTTTAATACACGGCCCCATGTTACAAAGATCTGTACACAATTTCTGGAAGCTGAAAACATCCCAGTTCTTGCATGGCCAGCAAACTCACCGGACATGTCACCTATTGAGCATGTTTGGGATGCTATGGATCAGAGTATACGACAGCGTGTTCCAGTTCCTGCCAATATCCAACAACTTCACACAGACATTGAGACAGACATTGAGGAGGAGTGGACCAACATTCCACAGGCCACAATCAACAACCTGATAAACTCTGTGAAGGAGATGTGTTACACTGCGTAAGGCAAATGGTGGTCACACCAGATATTTAAAAAATGACCCCCCAATACAGTCAAACTGCACATTTTAGAATGGCTTTTTGTGGCCAGCCTAAGGCACACCTGTGCAATAATCATGCTGTCTAATCAGCATCTTGATATGTCACATAGATTATCGATGAGGTGGATAGATTATCTCGGCACTGGAGAAGTGCTCACTAACTCAGATGTAGACAGATTTGTGAACAATATTTGAGAGAAATAGACATATCACCATTGTGGCTGGTTAAAATGATTTCATTAATTACTCACTCTCATGTCGTTGGATACCTGTAAGATCTTTATTCATCTTCGGAACACAAATTAAGATATTTTTGTTGAAAGCTGATGGCTGAGAAAGGCTTCAGATAGGCCTTCATTGGCATGCAGTACATTCCCACTCACAAGACCCATAAAAGGCACTAAAAACATCGATACAAAGTCCATCTCACTACAGTGGCTGTACAATAATTTTACAATGCAAAGAAAATAGTTATTGTGCACACAAAAATCTAAATAACGACTTTATCCACCAAGTTATTGACATGAACTCGACGCATGCGCGAGAATATGATGCAGATCCGCCGTTCAGATACATGACCCAGAAGAGGAGGAGCGCCGCTATCGCGTGAGTTCACGTCTGAGACCTACACGGAGGACAATATCTTGGCAGATAAAGTCATTATTTTTACATTTTTTGCACACAAAAGCTATTCTTATCACTTTGTAACATTATTGTACAGCCACTGTAGTGAGATGGACTTTGTATCGATGTTTTTAGTGCCTTTTATGAGTCTTGTGAGTGGGAATGTACTGAATGCCAATGAAGGCCTATCTGAAGCCTTTCTCAGCCATCAGCTTTCAACAAAAATATCTTAAACTGTGTTCCGAAGATGAACGAAGGTGTTACGGGTGTCCAACGACATAAGGGTGAGTAATTAATGAAATAATTTTGGGGTGAACTAACCCTTTAAAGGGTTAGTTCACCCAAAAATGACATTTCTTTCATTAATAACCCACCCCAATGTCTTTCCACACCCGTAAGACCTCTGTTCATCCTCAGAAAACAGTTTAAGATATTTGAGATTTAGTCCGAGGCCTTTCTGTCCTTTAAATGTAAGTGAATGCCAATTTTCTGTCCAAGTCCAGAAGGTAATGAAAACATCATCAAAGTAGTCCGATTGAAGAATCGACAATGCATTTTGGTCCAAAAATAACAAAAATACGACTTTATTCAGCATTGTCTTTCTTCTCTTCCGTGTTCCTCAAATAAAGAATCAAACGGTCATGATTCAAGATTCGGATCGCGTGTCAAACTGTCAAACTGCTGAAATCACGTGACATTGGCGATATGAATCCCGAATCAATCTGCTGATTCGCAACCGTTTGATTCTTTACTTGAGGTTTGAAAACAAACACGGAAGAGAAGACAACACTGAATAAAAGCGTATTTTTTGTTATTTTTGGACCAAAATGTATTGTCAATGCTTCAAAAGAGTCTAACTAACCAACTGATGTCACATATGGACAACTCTGAGGATGTTTTCATTACCTTCTGGACGTGGACAGCAAGTGGGCATACACCTACATTCAAAGGACAGAAAGGCCTCGGACTAAATCTAAAATATCTTAAACTGTGTTCCGAGGATGAACAGAGGTCTTACGGGTGTGGAACGACTTTGGGGTGAGTCATTAATGAAAGATATTTCATTTTTGGGTGAACTAACCCTTTAAGACAAAAACTGTGCCTTTAAATTTTTTTTAAAAAGATGCCTTTTATCACATTACAGTGTCATGTCTGGTTCGGGCATATTGTAAACTCCGTCATGAACAGGGTGGATTTCGGTTGAATCACGTGAATTTGAGCTGCTATAACTGCTCAGCATTTCTTTTCTGTTTTTGAAAATGGCAGTGACAGTGTGATGTATGTCTTTAGTATCATCAGCTGAATGACGAGTACTTCACTGGCGCTGTCGTTCTGTCTCTCGTCCTCGCTGCTCTGTTCGGCATCCTCTACCTTCTCATCATACCACAGTACGTATAGCAGGATCCTCTCAGACACATGAGTTATTGTGACAGAGAAATACTCTACATGGACACTAGTATGAGGACACCCCTTCAGGCTGACAGGGTTAGTTATTCCAATAAAATAAAATAAAAATTGTACTTATTTCAACACGTGTGTAAAACAGTAAGTGCATTTGTCTACAATTTGCACAATAACTAAATGTACATGGCTTGTGCTAAACATCAAACTTCTAAACATTTATTCATTTTGTGAGGCATCACATGCAAAATGATCCATCCAGTGATCAAAATTTGTCAGACATGCTATATCACATATATGTATATCTGACATGCAATGTTTGTAATAACTTCTAAACCGGTAAATGGACTGCCGTTGTAATGAAACAGGAATCACAATCATACCAGTCAACCAATCAAGTTTGAAAGCGTACAGTAGTCTATGGACTTACAATCACTAGAATTTTTGTACATGGAGAAAGGCCACAACCCTAAACAGCAACAACAGTTTATTTTTGTAGAAATGTTACATCATGTAAACAGAAAATTCATAGCTGCTTGTCATGGAAGAGAAATAGGAAGATATGTAAGAATGTGTGGTGGTGGTGGTGATAAATGTAGTGTAAATATAAACTGCGAGTTGTAACACATTTCTACAAAAATAAATGTGCTGTATAAATAAAAATGTTTGGTCCCACTTTATATTTTAAGAGTACTAAGAAATGTATCATTTGATACAATGGACTCATTGTGTACATACAGCACATTTATATTTTTAAAAAATATTGGGAAAAAAATTATCTTACCCTTTCTCTTCCCATTTCCTTCCTGAGTTTTCCTAAGCTTTACTGAGCTGTTTTGTGTTGATCAAGGCAGTATTGCGTGTCAAATAAAAAATATATGAAAAATTGTAATAAATTATATATATAAGAACGAAATATGCATTGGAATATCATGATACAATTTTATTGTATCTAAAACTAAGGATTGTAAACTAAGGATTGTGAGGTTGGTGTCAAGTATCTGTGCTGAATTGTATATAAATAATAGTGTCAGTTCCTCTTGTGCATTGACTTGTGTTTTTATTTGTCATGTCTTGTCGTGTCTGTGACTCTCAGGGGGACTGTTGTGCTGGTGTTGCTGGTCTTCTGCATCTGTTTTCTAGTCGTGTGTATCATGTACCTGCACATCACTAGAGTTCAGGTAAGAAACTCGCTCACCCGGTCCAGCTGTATCATACTAGTTTCATGTCCAGGTTTAGGACAGTTGTTAGCTTTTCAAATATTTAAATGTATGTAAATATTACGATTTTCTTAGCATGTATCTCAGTTAAAGTTTTTAAATGTTTGGTAAAAAAAAAAATGCAGAAGATTAGTTCACCTCAAAAAAAAAAATCTAAATTTTGTAATTAATTACTCACCCTCAAGTTGGTCCAAACCCATAAGAATTGTTGTTCATCTTCGGACCATAGATGAAGATATCTGACCGTAGAATTAACTGGATTTAGGACCACTTTATATTAGGTGGCCTTAACTACTATGTACTAACATTTTAATTACTCATTTGATACAATGCACTTATTGTGTACATACATTTTTTTACATTATACTTACATTTTTAAAATACCTGCATGTAATTGCATCTGTAATTCATTTCTGTAGTCATTTGTAATTACACAGTTGGCACTTCCCTTACACCTAACCCTACCCTTAAACTTACCCACACTACCACACCTGTCCCTAACTCTACCCGTATCCCACCACAATATCAGCCAAAGTGCTTTACAATACAATTTGAACACAAAAAGTACATTGCACTTATTTTTTGATGTAAGTACATAGTACTTAAGGCCAACTAATATAAAGTGGGGCCTGGATGGACTTGTTCATATTCTGTAAAGCATGTTAGTTTTCTTTACTCTCTGTCTGTTTGTCTCAGTGTTTTCCAGGGTGCCTCACCATACAGATCCGGACCGTTCTGTGTGTGTTCATAGTGCTCTTAATATACGCTGTGGCTCAGGCCTGTGTGGTAAGATTATTCTTACAGTCATCACTGACTGGAGCATCTCCACTATTTCAGTACTGCAAAGAAGCCACAATCTCTCTCTCTCTCTCTCTCTCTCTCTCTCTCTCTCTCTCTCTCTCTCTCTCTCTCTCTCTCTCTCTCTCTCTCTCTTTCTCTCTCTCTCTCTCTCTCTCTCTCTCTCTCTCTCTCTCTCTCTCTCTCTCTCTCTCTCTCTCTCTCTCTCTCTCTCTCTCTCTCTCTCTCTCTCTCTCCTCTCTCTCTGTCAGGTGGGTTGTATGCCATGGCTTTGGCCCAACTCCACACGCTCCATCATGATCATTGATGCGGCCAGAGGGCTGAACCGCACCATGACCGAACTCCCATGTGAAGGCGCCCAGTACGCCTTTCTGTCCTGCATAGTGGGGACGCTGACCATGGCGCTCTTCCTGCGGGTGTCCTGGCTGCCCAAAATGATCCTGTTACTGCTGCTGATGGTGCTGTACATCACCATTCTGGAGCTCAGTGGACTGAGACACACTTCAGGGTGAGAGACGGCTGAGATGGCACTGCGCTCTCAAACAAAGTTCCCCAAGGTTCAGTGGGGTTTTATGTAGAACTCTGTGCCACCTGGTGTATTGGTTTCAGTGCATGGCGAAGACAAAAAAAGATCTAAATAACAATCTTTATTGTCTTTTAAAAAGAGGCAATTGTGATATTTAAAGGGGGGGTGAAACACTCAGTTTCAGTCAATCTCATGTCAATCTTGAGTACCTATAGAGTAGTATTGCATCCTTCATATCTCCGAAAAGTCTTTAGTTTTATCATATTTATAAAAGAAATATGGGCTGTACCGAGTCTTTCCGGAAAAAAACGAGCGCCTGGAGGCGTATCGTGTGGGCGGAGCTAAAGAATGATGAGCGCGCAAAGCGGTGACGTCCTCAAGCGTGGAGAAACCCATCTATCTCAGCTAATACAGATAATGATCCACAATCAAATCTGAGGCTGAAATAAATTGAACAGGAGAAACGGCAACATCAGGATGTCCGTCTCTGTGGTATGGACTGTATTTAGGGGCCTTTGTGTGCAGTTTATGAGGACATGATTCGGTTTATGGACTATTGTATGTGACTAGACCTTAGAGGTAGCAAGCAAAACGGTTTTGCACGTCAGAGTCAGACTAGTGTTATACAGAACAACAATGGAGTAACCGTTAGTGCATTTGAATGACGAAGCACGCGATCGTATCGTTTACTGATGTTTACTCATGCGACGGTAGCCAATAGCAGAGACATTTGAAGTTGATTTACTCACCGGCATCTTCCAAAGCAGGACCGCTCTGTCAAAAACACCATTTTTTGGTATGATTTGGTGAAGTCCTGTGACAGCAGTGACCGTGGAAATCCACTTTGCGACGCGACTGAAGCGATGCCTTGAAGCTTCCCGTCATTTCTGCGTTCAAATCGGTTGAAATGCAGCGCTGCCTTCCCGGAATGCTGTGCTGAAGCCGCTCGACGTCACCCATAGGAATAAAGTGGAGCACATAAGTGTTCACGGACGACTGGATCTGCAGCTGAGAGACTGTTTACAGCGTGCATTTCCTCTCTCTCCCTCTAGTGACACGCGCGCACCCTACCGGGAGAAGAGCCTGTACAGCCCATACAAGGACCTTCCGCTCTATTTAACGTCAAATAGACCCATACTCGAAAAAAACTCGCCGAAACTTGTGAGAAACCGGAAGGAGTATTTTTAACACAGAAATACTCCATCAAACGTCCAACATTAGTTTTTGAAACTTTGTCTATGTTTAGGATGGGAATCCAAGTCTTTAACCCTAATATGTCCTTAGTTTCCTGTTTACACTCAGTGCATTTGGGGTCTATATGACCCCAAAATGTAAAGAGTGATTGTAAAAAAAATATACATTTTTAATATTACATATAATATATTATTTTTTTTGTTCACTTCTCATCTATACAGTAATGCTGTGTTTTTGGATATTCAAAGTACTTTTGTACCTATTTACCACACAAATCCTCATTTATACCATTAGCTTGCGTGTGAAATATCAATTTTTTATGAAAAAAATACTTAAATCATGATCTAAATTAAAATGAATTTGTTTCTGGATATTGATATAGGTGTTAGCTGTACAATTCTGCCATCTGTTGGTCAAAGACAAACTTGAAGGAATTACAATTTAAGAAAGAAATTGTTTTGTCCATAGGGGGCAATAGAGATCCATTCATTTTACTGGATGTGGCCAACTGCTCATATCATAACTTTTGTTATACATTTTGTGAATTTATACATGTATAAACATTATACAAGACATAAAAAAATAAATATTCCTTCAAATAGTAGAATTTTGGTAGTTTTTGATAAGTTTTGAAATGTCTGTTTTAACAAAATACCACATAAATCGCCACATAAGAAAATTATTTATTTTAATGAACCAAATGTGGAAAAAAAATTATTAACTTTAGAATTTTGAAGATATTAATTTAATAATATATATATAAAAAAAAACAGCAGCAATATGCATAAATGACCAGGAGTGAAGAATGAACATTGAATAACAATATAATTTTTTGATAATCAAATTCTGAACACTGACCATAAAAGCAATAACTAGCTACAAAAATTATTACATAATTCACATGGTAAAAAAGCAGTTCAGAATGTTGTGAATGAACATGTATCATGAACAAAAATCAGTCCATGCTCTGGCCCTCTTTTGTATGGGAATATATGTTATGGGAACAATTACTTTGCTTTCAAAACAAAGTTGCAGCTCTTAGATCTCAGAGTAAACTTTCTCAAAGTTGAACGGGTCAGTTTCCTTTCATCTCTCCCTTGCTCTCTCTGCGTGTGTGTGTGTGTGTGTGTGTGTGTGTGTGTGTGTGTGTGTGTGTGTGTGTGTGTGTGTGTGTGTGTGTGTGTGTGTGTGTGTGTGTGTGTGTGTGCATGCATTAGGTCTCACTGATTCACTGTACTCACATTTGTTGCTGATTTCATTTGACAAATTCCATAGATGCTCTCTCTCTCTCTCTCTTTGTCTCTCTCTCTCTCTCTCTCTCTCTCTCTCTCTCTCTCTCTCTCTCTCTCTCTCTTTGTCTCTCTCTCTCTCTCTCTCTCTCTCTCTCTCTCTCTCTCTCTCTCTCTCTCTCTCTCTCTCTCTGTGTGTGTGTGTGTGCGCGTGCGCATAGGCGCACGTGCGTAATGCGCCAGTGCGCATGTGGGTGGTGCCTCAGTACGCATGTGCGTGTATGCGTGCACATGTGCGCGGGCGTGCGTGTGTGTGTGTGTGTGTGTGTGTGTGTGTGTCTGTGTGTGTGTGTGTGTGTGTGTGTGCATTAGGTCTCACCCCTTTTATCTTTGTTCTGCATTTGTGGCTGATTTTATTTGGCTATGGCAGTCATTCCTGTTAGTATGTATGTATGTGTGTGTGTGTGTGTGTGTGTGTGTGTGTGTGTGTGTGTGTGTGTGTGTGTTTGAGTGAGCATGTCTTTTCTACATTCCATTTTTGCTCTAGTACCAGGCCTTCATTTATGTGTAGAAATTTTCAGATTTTTTTCTGGAATTATTGATTTTATTTGTCAATTTCTAAAAAAAATGCTTTCAATTGGAGTCACTCCTGTGTGTTTGTTTATGTGTGTTTGTGTGCGTGAGCATGTGTGTGTGCAAGTGATCATGTTCGTTCCACTTTACATTTGTGCTCTAGTACCAGGGCTTCATTGTGGTATGGAAATTTTCAGATTTATTCTGGATTTATATATTTTTTTTGACAAATGAAAAATAAAAAACACATTTTTTTCGATTTTCCCATTCATTTCAATGTGGGGTCATATTGACCCCAAAGCTCCTGAGTGTGACAGATTTTTTTACATGCCTTTAGAACAACCGAATCAAGCCCAGTTTTTTTGTGCATGTACAGATAGATAACTTAGGAAAAGTCACAAAGTTTTATTCCACTGAGATAAAGGGAACCATTTTTTTTAACTAAAGAAAAGTGCTTTGGGGTCATATAGACCCCAGAGCAGGTGTAAAAAGCTCAGTATGCATGAAACAGCATTTCACCCCCCCTTTAAAGGTCATACTCATCCCCTTCACCATCCATCTGACACTGACTCAAAATTCCTATTGCTAGAAAAATACACTTGATTAACTTTTGTGCTCACCAGGCACTGTTGCTGTGGTTTTCCAAAGTTACAAGCCAATCACCATTTTCACTGGCCACAATTTTGCTGTTTGGAAATTACATTTGATATGATTAAAGTTGACTTTGGCATACTCAAATTACTTTTTTTAGTCATTTTACTTTATTTAGAAGATTTAAAACCCTTTAAAACTGTTAAATGCAGAGTGACACCCAAATCAAGACTGCATTGTATATCAGCTGGTATGTGCAGGTGGGCAATATGAGCATAGGCTAATATGAGACATTTTATACGATATGAGTTATTTTTGTTAGGCTATATAAAATAACAAAGAAGCTAGTTAGCAAATTACAAAAATAATAGTAAATTTTAAAAGTATATCTAGATAAAGTAGGTTTATTTATTATGTATTCATTTATTTAACATCTGTAGTTGTTTGATTAACATTAATGTCAGACAGGTATTTAATTGGGCTGCTGAATGCATGGACGTAATATTCTGACACATATCCAGTTATTACCTACCTGTTTACGAACACTTAAGCCATAACCAACAGGGTTCATGCGAGATACTCCACATGATGGACATTTTGACATCTGTGTGCGCATGAATTTGACTGTTCAGTCGCAAGGAGAACTGATGCCGCGTGTGCGACAGAGAGAGAGCGCGCAAGAGAGAGCACTTCTGTTGTGTCATTCAGGCGCAATTCCGCTTTTTCACCTTCACTAACTGCAAGTTAATTGATAAAGAATTGTAATTTAATTTTAATTTAGTGATTTCAATTAATTGAAGTGGTACGTGAGTTGCTTACACTAAAACATCAATCCTTGAACCTTGATGCATGCGTATTGACGAAGGCAAAAGCGCAAAGGATAGAACAAAACAAAACGTAGTGTCGGGAGTTATTCTTTTAGCGTAAGTCAACTTGCGTAGTACTGTCATCTGTATGGAAAAAACCCAAAGGACATTCTGCCAGAAATTTAAATAGAACATTCATTCAACATTATATGCTATTTAATAATATTCTCAAAACGTTAGCACTAAAACATTATTTATATATTGTTTATTTTTTATATATATGTTTTAGATGGACATTTGTCTTTTTTTAAATGTTACTTCTTCTTTCAGAACGTTCAGAGAACATAGAATAATGTCTTTAGAATATATTTTGTTAGCTGGGTATTGCCCATATGACAGAAACTATCATGAAAGCTGCTGAATGTGTCTGTTGACTCTGCTGATTGTGTGTTTTGGAGTGCAGTTGGGGCTTGCTGAGTTTTCGTGGTCTGGAGCCCATCGTCTCTCTGCTGCTCTTCTCCACCGCTCTGGCCCTCCACTCCAGACAGATGGACCTCAAACTACGGCTTGACTTCCTCTGGGCCACTCGGGTACGTGGGGAACACCACAGACAGTCAGAAGAACAAGAAATACTCCCAATAACGCCAACATAATCTGTCTATCCATCAGTGTTTTCCCATTTTTTTCTATTTTTTCTATAGGGTTGCGGGGATGTTTGAGTTAATTAATACGTTGAAATAAATATTACATTATTTAAACGTATTAATTTAGCAGAACAACAGCAGCATTTTAACATAAAGTAGTCATAATAATAGTAGTGAAGTTATGCTAGGGCATGTTACTAAACTAACATTATCTATATATATATATACAAAACACTTTTTCACATTAATTGGACTTCTGAACAGGTTGCTTCCCCTGAGCGCCAGTAGAGGTCTTTAATCCCCTGAGTTTTGCCATTATTTCACCTTTATTGCATCAGAATAATTACTGGTGACCTATTTGAGTGCTGAGCTCACTTGACTCAGCACAAAGTTTTGTTTTGCCCTGCAAACATATCTAAGATGATTATTCTTTGGACTGGATTTACCTGTGCTTGACGTTACTTGTTTTTTGGACTGGATTTTTGCCCCTTCCCCTATTTGGATTATTCATGCTGTTTGGCTATGTTTGGACCAGAAGTGTAATGATACCCTCATTGCATTATTACACACACATATATATATATATATATATATATATATATATATATATATATATATATATATATATATATATATATATATATATATATATATATATATATATATATATATATACAGTAGTTTAATGTAGTACTGACATTAAAACAACATATATTTGGGTGAACAATACAATACACCATACAGATTGTCACTATCCACAATACATGTTGTAAAAATGTTGTATTGTGATATATTGTGACAATATATTGGTACACCTCTAGTTACGACCCTTGCCTGTTTTCATGTTTGCTCTGACAGATTCCCATGGACTGATGTCTGGTGCCTGGACTTCCCCTTTCAGCAGTGTGTGTTATTTTGTGTCCTATTTCGTGGCATGTTGGTCATTCTAATATCTGCAACCTATAAACTGCACATGGATCCTAACTCTCAAGCCTCCACATCACACTTCTTGTTAGTAGAATGTCTAAAGCGGACTATCGAAATAAAGCGTAACCATATTGCATTCCCCTAAGAAACTTTAGCGCTAACTTGCAAAAGCACGGAAATAGTTTCCATCACAAATGTCACTTGAGTTTCTTATGAATGCAAAAGCATCATGCCAATATAGTCTCTTTTTTTAACATCACAATGTCCCTTCAGGGGCTCCGTAGAGGCGAGAGGACTGTGATTGTCAAGCAGCATCATAACAACATCGTCATGTCATATTGATACCTTAATGGGAGTCATTCTGCCATTCAGGGCCCGTATTCTTAAAGCTTCTTAAAATTTCGAATTTACCTTAAAAACTTCTATGGAAGTGTGATTCAGGAACGATTTGAAAGCAACTCAAAGCAAATAAAATACTAAAACTTTTACTGTAGTGAGGAGGCAGGGCTGACCCTGTTGCTACATATGACAGTCTTTTGAAGACTGTGATTGGTTGGTTGTCCAAGAAGGAAAAAAAGAGTGCTTTTAAAGAGTTAGTTCACCCAAAAATGAAACTGAATTCATTAATGACTCACCCTAATGTCGTGACTCGTGCCACACCCGTAAGACCTCCGTTCATTTTTAGAACACAATGTATTTTCGATGCTTCAAGAGATTCTAATCAACCAACTGATGTCACATATGGACTACTTTGATTTGTTTTTATTAGCTTTCTGGACATGGACAGTACAGTGTGTATAGACTGCATATGCTCTGGACTAATATATAAAATATCTTAAACTGTGTTCCGATGATGAGCGGAGGTCTTACGGGTGAGGAACGACATTAGGGTTAGTCATTAATGATATAAATGTCATTTTTGGGTGATATAACCCTTTAAGTATAGGGTCTATATAAACCTTCACTTTGAAATTACAGGCGTAATTTTTCCTTTTTTTACTGTACTCTCTCTCTCTCTCGCTCTTACATAATATATAAATGTGTGTGTGTGTACATATTATTATTTTTTATTTACCATGCTGTTAATGTTGTACTTAACAGCGACACAATAAGGTTCTGAGATGGCTGTAGTTGTGTGGTCAAATTGCTTATAGAAGGTTGTGACAGACTAGGGTGAGCAAACGTCCTGTTTTCCCAGGACATGTCCTGTTTTCTATTCCTGTCCTGGTCATCCTGCTGTTTTTTTTTTTATAAAGCGATGAAAATGTCCTAGTTTTCATTATTTTCCACTGGGCCATTAAATTGACCGGCACTCAAGTATTATTTGCAGCACCGGCGCACCCACCACACGCACCAAAAGAAGACCTCTCTAATTCACCTCTCTAGAAAGTAACAAAGAAGAGGCCGTGCGACGCCACAGAAGAAGAGACCGTGCAGCACCACTTTATTTTTCACGAATACGGGCCCAGATGTGATGCAACTGAGACACGCAGGAACGTCTTGTTTACTTAAGCACAGTGTAATGCGTGACTTTTACCTTTAAACAAGTGAGGCATGACTACAGATCCCACCAGATCTTGACTAACATCACACTGATTTGATCGTTTTGCAATTGACTGCTTTAACCAGTTCGCAATCATAATGAACATTTCCACAACCATATCTGTCAGAACGCTGTGCATTATTTTTCAATAATTCAACAGCCCAGAGTCAATTTTTCAACTTATTCTACCTTTACCACACCTCAAAATATTGTTCAGATTATATATTTCAAGACATTTGTCAGGTTTAGTCCTTAAAACACTTGTGTGCAGGACTAATTTCTTACGCATTTGTTTTAGTGCTAATGAGCTGTATTGCGGTCAAGACCTGCTGGAACTACTTTAGCCGTAATTTCCCTGAAAATAATTGCACACCTTAGAACGATAGCCAAACAATCAGATTCAAGCATTCAACAGTCCCGTGGTATTAGCATAAATACTGTTTCTGTGCTAATGTTTTAAAAACATACAGATAACTTTGAATGAACGTTCTGTTAATATTACTGAAAGAACTTTGTTCATAACTTTGAGAGAGCCTTGACAGAACATTCCCTGTCAGCAGAGTTTGTCCCGCTGAACTGTGACATTGTGACTTCATGACATGTCTTTCTCTTGGTCTCTGTGTGTGTTTTCAGGCTGAGGAGGAGAGAGATGGCATGGAGAAAGTCAAACTAGACAACAAGAGGATTCTCTTCAACCTTCTGCCTGCTCACGTGGCACAGCACTTTCTGCTGTCCAACCCCAGAAACATGGTGAGAGTATTTCAAAACCATGTCATGAGCACATTCATCTAAACGAATGGTTGATCTCATTCTCTAGTTCTCTTGTGGCAGGATCTTTATTACCAGTCCTATGCTCAGGTGGGGGTGCTGTTTGCCTCCATTCCCAACTTTAATGACTTCTACATCGAGCTGGATGGAAACAACATGGGTGTCGAGTGTCTGCGGCTGCTCAACGAGATCATTGCTGACTTCGACGAGGTCCTTTTCCTGATTTTAAAGAACTTTGTGAAGCATGCCTGTGATCATGCTGGAACTCCTCATCCATTTCAAGTCCTGTTTCACCTGTTTTGCAGCTCATGGACAAAGATTGCTACAAAGACATCGAGAAGATCAAGACCATCGGCAGCACGTACATGGCAGCAGTGGGGCTGGTGCCCACCATTGGGACCAAGGTCACTAAATCAGCTACAACACATATTACATATTCATAAGAGCTCATTTGCTAAATCAGATAACTCATAACAGATCATTAATTTTCATAAATAATATTTTTTATTCTTCTTTTTAATATCAATCAAACTGCAGTTGAAATATTTTTCATTTAAAGTAAAAATCAATTAAAGGTGCACTATGTAGTATTTTTGCAGTAAAATATCCAAAAACCACTAGGCCAGTGTTATATATTTTGTTTAGTTGAGTACTTACAATATCCCAAATGTTTCCAACTATTTGTAAATTGTGAGAAAATTGCTATTTTAACTAAGGACCGGGACGTGTCAGCATAACGTTTGAGCGAGTTGCCTGTCAATCACGTCATAACAAAAAGCTGTGTTACCCTTGGTTTTATTCTGCAGAAGCGCTTTTCTCTTAGCAGTGTGAACATGTCACAGCAGCGCCGAGCGAATGCTCAGAGTAACGTCATAACATCATTTTAAACACACTTTATTAAACACTAATATGATAAACAGAGTTGCTTTACCTTATAATCATGACCGGAAAAAGCAGAAGTGCGGGCGCCCGGCGACTGTGTCCCTTCCCGTCATAATAAAAGTCCCGGTACTCGCAAGCCATGTGTTTGTATAACAAACGCTCCAGCAGCCGTGCTCAGCTCCACAACACTCAGTCCTGCTCTGCTTCATACCACAGTAACGTTAATAACCGCATCAATGAACATGATTTCTGCCCGAGTCCTATTTTCCACCGGCTGTGAGGTGAAGACCACATGTCCCAAGATATTGCGCTCACACTTGGCGTCATCAAACTACGCTTTTGTTTAGAATAGGCGCCCTCCAGTGGACAGAAAGTTGCATAGTGCACCTTTAAACAGCAGTTGGGTTTTGTTTTGACAAAATTAAAGTTCACTTAAAGTATGTATATTTATATTTATATATTTTTTTAGTTTTTATAAGATTTTTAAGTTTTTTAGCAAAACCAGATAACTCCAAGCCTGACAAGGCAAGGCAAGGCAAGGCAAGTTTATTTGTATAGCACATTTCATACCCAATGGCAATTCAAAGTGCTTTACATAGAAATTAATTAAAACAGTGGTAACAAATGCATGAGAAAAAAAAGAATACCATATGGACGAATAAAGAATTAAAAACAAGCATAGTTAAAACAGTCGTAAAGATATAGTAATAAAAAATAAAATAAAATAATAATAATAATAATAATAATAATAAAATATATATATATATATATATATATATATATATATATGTGTGTATATATATATATATATATATATATATTTATATATATATATATATATATATATATATATATATATATATATATATATATATATATATATAATTTAAAAATAAAATAAAAAAATAAAAAAAATAAGATAAAATAAAATAAAATGGTCAGATCCACAATAATGGTCTGATATAAAAATAAACATTCTTCAGTTTACTGCCTACATACATGTACCATCTTAATTAGAACACCTCTCATTCATTTCTTTCTCAAACACGTTCATAACATCCATTTTAATCACTATTCCCTGATTTTTACTCAGAAACCTTCTTGTTAAAACCCTTACTCACTCATCATACCCTCCACAGATTTACACATACTCAAACCTTATTGTCAAACTTACTATTTCCATCAAACCCAGTTTTCACTCGTCATATTCAACTCAAAAGAACATATAAAATAAACAATAACCAGAGATAAGATCAAAAGTAAACTAAAACAATTAGAAAAAGAATAAAGAGATAAGATAGGGTGCAATCAGTCGGACATACAGTGCTCAGAGCTCATTCAGTAAATGCACAGCTGAACAGATGTGTTTTGAGTCTGGATTTGAATGTGGCTACTGTTGTAGCAAATCTGATCTGTTCAGTAAGCTGGTTCCAACTGCGGCTGGCATAATAGCTAAAAGCAGACTCTCCTTGCTTTGAGTGAACTCTTGGTATTTCTAACTGACTTGATCCTGCTGATCTGAGTGATCTGTTGGGTTTATATTTAATCAGCATATCTGCGATGTATTGGGGTCCTAGCTCATTGAGGGATTTATAAACAAGTAATAGTACTTTAAAGTATCCTTGGGTGCTGAATCTTGGAGCAGATCTAATCCTTCACAGTCAGTCTGTGGTGAGCTCTGTGGGCAGGGCTCAGCTGGGAGTGTGTCCGTGAGCAATTGTTGTTGTGGGGGCGTGGTCTTATCATTGTCCTTGTGGGATGTGTCAGCCGCATGTCCATTCAGCTGCTGAAAAGAAGTCCTGTGGTCGTCCATACTCTGTATCAGGTTGAGTGGGTTAGAACACACAGCTGAAGGATGATGAAGGGAAAAATAAATATTGTCCTTTAACACTCTTGCACCAAGTTTGTTTGGGTGGTGGCCATTTGATGTAAACAGTTGTCTCTGGCTCCAGAAGAGATTAAAGTTGTCGATGAAATTCACTCCCTTCATCATGCAGGTTTTTTGCAGCCATGTATTAAGCCCAAGCAACCGTGAGAATCTATTTGTTCCTCTTGCTGGCAGTGGTCCACTAATGAACGGCTGAACTTTCAGTTTGCTAAGTGTTTCAAAAAGTTCATTGAAATCCCTTTTAATGAGTTCTGACTGCTCTCTCTGAATATCGTTCTTTCCTACATGAATGATAAGTCGATTTGCGGTCTTATGTTTTATCAGGATGTTCTGAATTTCCCTGTTTACATCAGAAATGGTTGCTTGTGGAAGGCAGCATGTAGTTGTATCTCTGCTGCTAATGTTTCTGACTGTAGAGTCACCCACTATCAGAGTCCTTGGCTCGGCTGCGCTCTGAGCTGAGGGCCGCTGTCTGCTCGACCTTGAGCGCCTGTTAGCATTAGTGTTAGCTGTGGGCTGATGCAATCCGTGTTCGATCACATTCATCACGTTTGGGGATTCATCACCCTCATTCATTAATACTTCAAATCTGTTTTCGAGATGTATCGATGGTGGTCGGAAACTAGTGTTTGCAATCCTTGTGTCTGGGGTAGAGCATGCTACTGCAGCAATATATGAAGCTCGTGACAATCTGACGTCTCGAGTGCGTTTGGGTCTTGCCCCCTGTTTGTGCCACTGATTAATGTGTTGATCAGTTACTTGTTTCTCTATCTGTTGAGTAGCACTAAATTTACGGGACTCACCAGCTGTGTGCAGAGGACGTTCGTGATGAAGCTCTGCTGTGTGATTCGTCCGGTTTGGTAGTTGCGCAAATAACTTTGTTTCAAGAACTGCAATCCGTTGTGAAAGTCTGTGGCAGTTTGTGCAGCAAGTAGATTCTTGAACTAAAAGAGGCATTTTCTTATCCTTTCGATAGTAGGCAGCTGTGTTTTCCCTTCCGGAATGTAAGCTGATGGAAGGGAGAGGCTGGTCAGATGAAGTGTTCGCTTTTTTGTAGTAATCCAGTCTCCAGAGTTTCAAGTTTTATCAAAAAAGTTAAGCTTTGTTGTTTGAGCGCTTTGTTGATTTGCTGAAGTTTAAGTTATGAGATAAAATATAGAAGCGATAGAGCAAAGCGCGGAGCAGTAAGCAAGAGCGTCCGAACAGTAGCGAAGCAGGAAGCAGAGCTTGTCTAACAGACAAGCCAGACTTACATCAAGATGTTTGGTCTGGGAACTCACCATTGACAGGGCTCAATCCGAGAGGTGGGATAAACAGTTGTCATTCAAATTCCCTCAGCGCGCAATAGGATAGTACTACAACCAACCAAAGCAATTAGATGGACAACCTAGTTGATGGATTAAACTTTTACCATATCCCGTCAGCAAAACTCAGAACACATCTTCCTTTTTTAAAAATGGCTTCAGTACTTAGTCCTTTTCTCAAAGAAAAGCTTAACAACAAGTCTTCCAGAGTTTGCCAGCTTCTTTGTTTTTAAGTAGCAGGCGGAACCGTGGCAATTCTGCCATCATTATGTTAAGCCCGCCCACCAACTCTATCCACAACTTTCCCGAACTCTGACCTTTTCCATGATCGCTATGGCAACGTAGAACACGCCGGTAACGAACTTCCGGTTTACGTTAGTCTGTATTGTTATCAGCTGAACTCTTGGTTGTATTATGAGGATTCAGGAGTAGACTTTTACAACACCGCTTCAGGCAAAATGATCACATGTCCCAGATGGTCGCATGGATCTGACTATCTTACAAGAACTTACTAATATCTGTAGCACTAAGCGATTCACCTGAGTTATGCGGTGCACACATTTTGCCTTTGCGTGGTAGGCTTGGCTGTTCCTATGAACACGCGAGAGTTACCTTCCGTCCATGCGCCTGTAAATCGATTTTATTTTATTATAAATAAAGGTTTATTTGTTTCTAGTTATTTATTTTGTTAGATATTTCCACTTTGCGGGGGTCCCGCAAAATAATTTTATTTTCCCGCGACACGCACACAATAATATCTTGCCACTCGCATCCGCATTCACCATCAAATATGATCCCGCGCCGCACTCGGTTGTGCTGGGTCCCGCGGGAGTGCAGGTCTCTATTTAACGTTAGGTTGTTAGAGCGGTCTTGCTACACAATAAATCTGTAAATTATTGAAAACAATAAACATACCCCTTGCAAAAAATGATACAGTTGTACTGCAGTATTTTAAATAGGTTAAACTAGTATATAAACTCAATAATTACATTTACAGCAATGAAATGTAAATTTTTATTACAATGCACTTAAATTAATTGAAGTTCATGCATCTATTTTCATGTTGATTAAAAAAAAGTCTACTGACAAGGTCTGACATGATTTCAACAATTACAAATATTAAAATATAAATATTACTTCTACATCACAATTCTTGAGTTTACTTGAAGCTCATTGGGCATTGAATGGGTGCGTATGGTGCTAGGCAAATGGAAATGGTAAATGGACTGCATTTATATAGCGCTTTTATCCAAAGCGCTTTACATTTTGCCTCACATTCACCCATTCATCAGCCATGTAAGGCGCCATCCAGCTCGTCGGGAGCAGCTGGGGTTAGGTGTCTTGCTCATGGACACTTCGACACTTGGTCAGGTGGAACCGGGGATTGAACCACCAACCTTCTGGTTTGTAGACAACCTACATGAACCACTGAGCCACTGCCGCCCCATAGGCAACATGTCAAACGGGTCCGTTTATGTTGCATGGTTTATGGAAGCAAGATTTCGGAGGTGTGAGACCCAGGCGCTCAGCGCTCATCAACCCCAGCGAGAGCAGCCTTAACTCGGCTCGTCTTTCTGACGACCGCCGCTGCCTGGCAGAAGCCCCTCCCATGACGCAAATTTGCATCTGTTGTGTAGTGAATGAAGCAAATGGATTCAAAATGTTCACGCGTCCATGTTCGCGCGAATAGCGCTATTTATTCTCGTCACTCGCGCCTGGTGTGAACGCAGCATAACTGTAATGTGTGCTAAACCGGAACTGAGATACCGTCAACCGGAATTATCGAGTGTCATGGCGCTGCCCACTAAGACTCGCAGGAAAGTTGTGGATACACGATGCGATTGGCCTGATTAGAGTTTGGTTTTTCCAGCTCACAAGCCAATGGAGAGTTGCGAGACTACCCTGGCTGCAAATTAGATTATCTGCCGCTACGATGCGTCTAGATTTTTTAGGCTAGATAACTCCACATTTCATGAGTTAAACAAAACCAAGTAATTGCTTTGTAATTGCATTTAATGCAATTTAATTTAAAACACTTCTGATTACAAGCAATACATACGTTTCGCTAACCATTGTAACGTTCTGCTTTAGCAAGGTTCTGTGAAGAAGTTTCAGCTCCAAAAGAAGATATCACAGGTTCATAAAGTTTGTAGAAATGATCCATCCTTGATCAATTTTAGTCAGCTTTGACGTAACTCCTTTAGATGAAACTCCTCTCAGCTAGCGCATCTTTTCTATGTGATTAGCAGCCTTGTCCTCTGACCTAAATTAGCTGATTCGCTTAAACTGACCTATCGGGTTGTGTTCACAAACAATGAGGGTGCTTGTCGGTTTCTGCTGTAAAACGTGAACTCACGATGCCTTGACAGTGGACAGTACAGTTTTTTGTGACAAAATGTGTTTAGGGTTCAGAACATGCTATATGTGGACAAAAACACACGCCGGTCAGTTATATTGTTTTTAATGTGCCGTTTATCGTTTTTTGCACATTACCTCTTCATATATCAAAATGCAAAAATACCTACAGAGCATCTGTGACCATGATTTGTTTTCTCCTTCATAGGCAAAGAAATCCACGGCTGCCCACTTGAGCACCATTGCAGACTATGCCATTGAAATGTTTGACGTTCTTGATGAAATCAACTATCAGTCATATAATGATTTTGTCTTGAGAGTGGGTAAGTTTTAATAAATGTATACTGATGTGTTTGCCACAGTCCCTCCACCAAATCTGCACTTTTTCTACTATTTTTTCTACTTTTTTTTTTTTTTTGAGAAAAAAAAATACTTCTCATTTATTCAGTTCGTGTAATTTGATGTTTCTTTTCTGGGCACCACTGAGTCACAACTTTTATACTGAATACATATTATACATACAGTATACATAGTAGTAGTAACTTCACAGTAGTAACTTCAATACAATACAATTTCCTTATCCTTTACATCTGACAGAGTGCCTTTGACCGTAAAGGGTGTCTTTGTGCCTCTTAACAGACACAAAATGCAATTAAAATGTCTGTTCAACATGAACAGGTCCCTTACATGACAACGAGATGAGTTTAGCCACTTAGCCATTGTTTAAATTCATCTAAGCAGTGTATTAGAAGGGTATCTGTATCTCACGCTGAAGTCCCGTGGGAACTCAGCGTTGTGTGTGTAAAGCACAATTATTTTATTAGGCTACTGCACATCTTTTCTCAAGCCGTGTATGCCCAAATGGAAGGATAAATAAAGTTTACATTACCTCCACAGTGGCTGCACCCGTCTTTAACCACGGAATGGCATTTTTCTTCAACCGACCCGGCTGTGTTGTGTCTGTGTAAGTTAGTCAAGTGTTCGCTGCAAATTTTCATAATTCGGAAAGGCACAAACGCGAACCATTTCTTCTTTATTGTGAGTCCAATCGGATCATCACTCTAGGGATGTCCGGTTCACAAACAAATCGTTCTTTTTAACCGGTTCTTTTTAGTGAACCGGGCAAACCAGTTCACCAAATCGGACTGAATCGTTCTAAACGGTTCGCATCTCAAATCAGCGCTGATCACACAAGTTACTTTAGTTACTCACTTTCTGACATGAGTGACAGTCCCTCTGAATAGAAATAAGCAAATGTTTTGAATTAAATGTTGTAACTCCAACCGTTCACTGAACTGAGTCATGTTTTGCTGAGAGAACTGATGAACTCATAAGAAGCTGATACTGAGCATGCGCGAGTAACTGAACGAGCAGCGGCCCTCGGATCAGCAGGACAGAATCGAAAACCGTTTCTCTCGGACACGTTCAATACTGAGAACCGTCGAGCCGATAAGCAGAGCCTCTTCATACACACGACGCTCTTCCCCACTGGACTGTTTTTCCGGCTACAACGGAGTTCCCACGGGACTTCAGCGCAAGACTAAACAGGTGAATTTAAACAATGGCTAAGTGGCTAAATGCATCTTGTTGTCATGTAAGAGCCCTGTTCATGTTAAACAGACATTTTAATTGCATTTTGTGTCTGTTAAGAGGCACAAAGACACCCTTTACGTGTATGCCCCCAAAGCTGCCATTTTAGCTAAGGGGGGCTCTGGGCATTAACTGTAATAACTCTGTGTTGCAAGCACCAATCCAGTTCGTTTTTTTTCTATAGACTGTACTCACAAAGATATAACGATCAAGATAATCTTAAAAATTCGCCGGAGTTGTCCTTTAACTCCACCAGAGTGCCGGGTTGAACCTGTTACAATATAAGTTGCTTTGCATAAAAGCATCAGGTGAATGCATAAATGAGAAAGGAATGACAAAGTGTTAATTTGTGGGTAAACTAACTCTTTAACATACTGTACTGACATGGAGGTTAAGGATCCAAATGCAGCTTTTATTAGGGTAATCATAATTCATAAAACAGGCAATAGGTCAAAACACAAGCATATAATCTAAAAAGACAACAGGAGAGAAAAACACAGGCAAACGGAAATCCAGGAAACCAGGCAGAAGGGTAACTAGAGGGTGAACACTCAGAAATGCAATGTGACACTTACAAGACTTCACAATGAATGAATGAGTGAAAACACAGGGCTTATATAGACAGCGTTAACAAGGGTAATACAAATCAGGCATGCTGGGAGTATGGCAAAGTGACGCAGCCTCTTATTTCCTCTCAGGGAACCATTGTTACAGATGTAACCTGAGACATTCCCTTTCAAGGGAACTTGCACTGCATCGAAACGCTGCGGGAACTTAAAGGGGGGGTGAAACACTCAGTTTCAGTCAATCTCATGTCAATCTTGAGTACCTATAGAGTAGTATTGCATCCTTCATATCTCCGAAAAGTCTTTAGTTTTATCATATTTATAAAAGAAATATGGGCTGTACCGAGTCTTTCCGGAAAAAACCGAGCGCCTGGAGGCGTATCGTGTGGGCGGAGCTAAAGAATGACGAATGCACAAAGCGGTGATGTCCTCAAGCGTGGAGAAACCCATCTAGCTCAGCTAATACAGATAATGATCCACAATCAAATCTGAGGCTGAAATAAATTGAACAGGAGAAACGGCAACATCAGGATGTCCGTCTCTGTGGTATGTACTGTATTTAGGGGTCTTTGTGTGTCTTTACGCGAAGTTTATGAGGACATGATTCGGTTTATGGACTATTGTATGTGACTAGACCTTAGAGGTAGCAAGCAAAACGGTTTTGCACGTCAGAGTCAGACTAGTGTTATACAGAACAACAATGGAGTAACCGTTAGCGCATTTGAATGACGAAGCACGCGATCGTATCGTTTACTGATGTTTACTCATGCGACGGTAGCCAATAGCAGAGACATTTGAAGTTGATTTACTCACCGGCTGCTTCCAAAGCAGGACCGAACCTTTATCGCTGGGACCGCTCCGTCAAAAACACACTTCTTTGGTATGATTTGGTGAAGTCCTGTGACAGCAGTGACCGTGGAAATCCACTTTGCGACGCGACTGAAGCGATGCCTTGAAGCTTCCCGTCATTTCTGCGTTCAAATCGGTTCAAATGCAGCGCTGCCTTCCCGGAATGCTGTGATGAAGCGTTGAAGTCGCTCGACGTCACCCATAGCAATAAAGTGGAGCGCGGCGCGTCATAAGTGTTCACGGACGACTGGATCTGCACCTGAGAGACTGTTTACAGCGTGCATTTCCTCTCTCTCCCTCTAGTCACGCCCGCGCGCACCCTTCCGGGAGAAGAGCCCGTACAGCCCATACAAGGACCTTCCGATCTATTTAACGTCAAGTAGACCCATTACTCGAAAAAAACTCGCCGAAACTTGTGAGAAACCGGAAGGAGTATTTTTAACACAGAAATGCTCCATCAAACGTCCAACATTAGTTTTTGAAACTTTGTCTATGTTTAGGATGGGAATCCAAGTCTTTAAAGGTGTAAAAAGCTCAGTATGCATGAAACAGCATTTCACCCCCCCTTTAATACCCACGCCGCCATAATACTACCATTGTTGAAGCCACATCCAGGTTATAACCATATAATTTGCTCAAAGTCTGCTTAGATGCAGGCTTCCTCTTACTAGGGGACTTGAACCATACAAACAAATGGTCAGTTTTACACCAAAGAGCAGTACTGTGGCCTTTAGCATCTAATGCCCTTACTGGGCAGAGTAGATTTATTTCTCCTGGTCTAGATCCTAAAACATAGACGGAGCTCTGGAGTGAAGAAAAGTCTCTACCACCTCATTAGGAGGACCTGAAACTATGAGCTGGGCCCCCTCTGAAGCCAAGCAAAGCCACTGTTTCCATAACTCTGGCTGGGGGTGAAATGTTGACCCACTCATTATTGCCCCCCAGCCGGTGAGGGATGTATCCGTTGTTAGCATCAAGTGACAACAATGAGCCAGTGTTGCCAACTATTTTCCAAGGAAAGTAGCTAAAGCCTGCCCAAAAAATTGCTGAATGTCGCTAGATGACGTCATGCGCTAATTAGCATATTAGGGACGTCATCACGCCGTCCTTGCGTTCAGTCTGCCTGACGTTTTTTCTCTCCTAATCCGTGCTCATTTACTATATTTTACAATAATATAATACAGCCGACTGTCCAATAAATGTTTTCATTTCATATACCTTTTTGTCATACAATATATGATATAGTGAATTACAAAAAAAAATGATATGTGTAAAATCTGAATTGAGAAACTGGATGAACTAAAGTTCTGTGATAGTGAGTATAGCACAAGAGATGGAACTCATAACTAATTTATTCAAATATAAAACAAAATAAGCAGATAACATTAAGTGAGAAATCGATGGCAACCTTGTGTGCTCATATGTGTAGCTCGCTCATTCACGTCTGTCAGCTGCTGTCTGTAGGCGCGTGCAGCTCCCCTCAGCCATTCACTGAACAGGGCAGACGCAGAGAGAGGTGTGCGTGACGGCAGAGGGGAAAAAAGAGCTCGCGCTCGCAGGACAGTACTGGCGACATTTGTAAACTAAAGTAGCTGAAGTTTGTCCAAAAAGTCACTAGATTTGTCGCTAGTCGCTTTTTTGAAAATAAGTCGCTAGAGGGGTCTGAAAACCCGCTAAATATAGCGACAAAATCGCCAAGTTGGCAACACTGCAATGAGCCCCTGACAAGTAAAAACGATTTTGCTGACTATAATGTATTAATACAGATAATCTTCTGAAAAGTATTTATCAATTAACTACTCATAATTAAATGCAGCCAAATATCAACCAGACAAGTAAAAATGGTCTGGAGGAGGCTGAATATAGTGTTAATACAGACATCAACTCAGATGAGTATTTAACATTTAATTTCATCAGAAAACATTTAGATACATTCATATTATATATATTTTTTCTTCTCAATTTAACAAAGGGAACCACAGATATAGTCTGCAAACACACATAAGGAGTTTGCATAGTTTTATATATATATATAAGGAGAGAGAGAGAGAGAGAGAGAGAGAGAGAGAAAGAGAGAGAGAGAGAAAGAAAGAAAGAAAGAAAGAAAGAAAGAAAGAAAGAAAGAAAGAAAGAAAGAAAGAAAGAAAGAAAGAAAGAAAGAAAGAAAGAAATGGAAATTCCCTACGCATATATTGCGGACCCATAATCTACACATTGCCTCAGCAAATGCGAGATCTGAGCCACTAGACTCTATATTGCAGACCCGTGATCTACACGCTGCCTTGGCAAACCCAAGATCCGAGCGCGGACATTTCCCTCGAGAAGAAAGCCAACAGGAGCAGAGACTCTCGATAGTACATGTTACACGTCAGGAATTTTATGAATGAAAAGCTGACATCTTTTGGTTCAGGGGTGCTTTATAGTTTCCTGGTCAATGACGTCACCCACCAATGATGTACCGTCACGCCATTGGACTGATTTCACGAGTGCTTCACGACACAGTCACGCAGAAGCGTTCCCGCAGCGTTTCGACGCAGCGCGAGTTCCCTTGAAAGGGAACTAAATATTTCTTCTTACAAGTTTTATTATACGTATTCTACACTACTATTAAAGCCACAACAATGACCGAATACAACCTTAAAATCAAAGCCTCATTTCTGGAATCATATTTTGTGATATCACAGTTTATCCATTATTTATACAAAAAATATGATTTATAAGTGTATTCTTATGTCTCCATTCTGAGTGAAATGTAGACGCTGTTGAGGATGTTTTCTGATGTTTTATCTCTGAATGTGCAGGTATTAATGTGGGTCCAGTAGTAGCGGGGGTTATCGGGGCTCGACGGCCACAGTATGACATCTGGGGCAACACGGTGAACGTGGCCAGCCGAATGGACAGCACTGGGGTCCCGGGGAAGATCCAGGTACTTGTATATATATCACACACTGTGATATGTAATATATGTCTTTACAAGTAAATTTCACAAAAACCATGTCCAAGTCACAAATACAGATTAAAGTAGAAAAAAAAAAAAAAAAATTGCATAAAGAAAGTAAATCCCTGTTCATAAGCATTTTATACAACAACAAAAAAAAAAAAATATATATATATATATATATATATATATATATATATATATATATATATATATATATATATATATATATATATATATATATATATAGTATAAATGTAACCATTTATAATTTTGGCATCCCTTTTCTTTTAAAACAAAATGTTAAAAGGCCGAAATGGAAGGTTTATTTTTTATTTATTTTATTTTATATCAAAACATCCATTAGGCTTTTTGAACTGTAAAATTGTCAATTTTTACAGTCATTTTATGGTTTGGATGTTACCATAGACATTCCTCTACCCAGCAGTACCATTCATTTTATTTTATTGAACTGCAGATACATTACATATATTTTCATAGCATTAAAGTATTAGTGTAATGCAAATAAATTACATTTGTATTAAACTTCTTTATTTTAAATGTTAACATTGTCGCGAACTGTTCTGAGACTAGGGTTAAAGAGCCAAAAGCAGCTTTATTGGGACAATCCAGAATCATTATCCATATAAGAGGCAAAAGGTCAAACACACTGGTAAACAATCCTATTGAGTGACAGGGCAGAAAACAGGCAAAAAGTAAATCCAGAAAACAGGCAGAGAATAAAAAAATCAAGACACAGGAAACCAGAAATGCAGTGTAACAACATACAAAACTTTGCAAAGAGTGTAAAAAAAAGGTGCTCCATCCCAATTAGCCTACCTATACTATGACTTAAAAGTATGTACTCTTTTTGTGAAGAAAAAGTACATACTTTTAAGTGTGTAGAAGATGAGTATGCAAGCTTTGGGACGTACTATTTTGTCATCTCTAAGGAACTGTTCACTTAGTTACGTACATCCCGTCAACGTTTAAACTCAATCATTGTCACAGTTAAAATCCTCCGCATTCCGTTTAATTTCCTACTGTATCAGAAAGAAATGTAGCCGCACGTTGATCTGCCATTGGGTCTTTAATGCAGAGACTCGTCTCCTCATGTGTTTGCAGTTTGATGCATTTAAAAGATAATGGCCAAACGTATTATTACAAAAGTTCACAATCCTGCTGCAGGTGAAATATAATGTGGATAACGTTGAATAAATATATTTTTGTCAGATTAAATCCTGATAATTGATCACTCAAACCCCTTTATATAAATCTCTCTACTTAACCGTCGGACTCACACATCCATCATGTTTGCAGTTTTTTAACGCTTTTGATTTGTGTTTGTAGTTCTAATCAAATCCTCGTCCTCTGACTGATAATAGTAGACCATCTGGGTATCTTTGGAATACTCCTTTTAACATACTATGATTTAGGACATACTATTTATATTTCCGAATACTATTTGTATGGAAAGTATGCGAATTGGGATGCAAGGAGGGCTTAACAGGATAATGGCACAGCTGGAAGTAATCAGACATAACAAGTCAGGCAATGGCTGTTTCTCAATATGGGTTCTTGTCTGTACTTGTGTTCTCATGGACAGCTAATCAACAAGTAGTGGATGAGAAAGCCCATGTAATTTAATATACTACTGTTATTGTGTCGCAAAATGTGGTTTTAAGACTTTTTCAGGCTCTTAAATCTGTGGTTTATTTATAAAGAGAGCACCTATTTGAAATTTTGATCTGCCGTTTTCGGCGTTTTGTGAGATCCAGTCGATCAACGGGCGCTCAGCACTCATTAACCCTGGCGAGACCAACCTATCCTTGGCTAGACCTTCTGACGTTTGCCGCTGGCTCTGGTGTCTCTGTAGTCATTAAACTTGAGCTATAATTCGTCTTGTGTATATCTAACGGGCGATCTTTGGTCTCATGAATCTATCATGTGTTCCCTAGCTATTCATTTTGGCTGAGGGCAAAATAAAGTTTCATTTATTTTTTTGATTATTAAAACTGACATTTAACAAAAAGAGACTGGGTTGTTGATGTCATAGTTAATTTTATTACAGTGAAAATAATCATATATGCGCACTTATTGAATGAACCTAATATTTTAAAATGTAAACGAAAAGAGGCAGGGTTGTGTTTTATATTTCGCTTTGTTATAAATATGCAGTGAAGATAATCAATGTGCGTGTTGCCTGAACTATAGTTGTGTGGCTATTACTATGTTTAAATAATGTTTAAGATTTTTTTCAATGAAAACGAAAAGAGGCAGAGTGGCGTTTTATAACATATTTCGTACATACAGAGATAACCGGAGTAGCCAGAGCGTGCTGAGTGGCGCTATCAAGAATGCTGGTGTTCCGTCTGCAGAATTACCAGACTTTCTCTGGAGTTCGTTCTCCTGAGTCGAACTTGGCAAGTCTGAACTAACAAGCACGCAAGTCCGAAGTACTATTAGACACTATTAGACACGCACTTGCGAACTTCCCTAAGCACTTCCCCTTGGGGGAATCCCCGCCGCCATTTTGAAGTGTGTTCCACTTCGTGAAATGGACAAGGGAAGTTTATATGGACAGACCCTTGCTCCCTCAATTTTGACCCAGGGAGCGAGTCTATTACATATGTACACTTCAGGCAGCTTCATATACCACAATGCAATGCGATTGTGACGTCACCGCATATCGCGTTTAATTTACCCCACCACAAACATATTTTAAATATTTTTAAAAACATTTAAAACAACCCAAATACACTTATACAAATACATATAGAATGTTAAATTAAACAATTTCGTAAAGGAAGAAAAAATAAATAATAAATACACTCCATAGTGGATTCCAAGTGATCAAGGGCTTAGGGCGTTCCAGTTCAGTCCATTGCAAAGTTTCCGCAAGTAGTGGGCACTCATGCAACATAAGCAATGATGCACATCCGAGTGAACGACACGGAGGGAAGTTCGCGAGTGAAGGGCATACTATAAACGAACTGGAACGCAGCATTGGTTTTGAAAAACAGCCAATGTGTTATGGGAAATTAAGTTCATGATCAGATAACAAAGGAGACAGATGGAGAGCCCTCTGGTGGAGATCATGGGCACTCCAGCTGGCGGATGTGACAAACATGTAGCATTTGTTCAGATTTCTTTCATCTGTGAGGATTCAGACACAAAATAGCCATTGAGAATAATAGGAATTACAAACAAGCATAAGTAAAACAAACACACATTACAGTAGCGAGAATTAGTGCTGCTTACACAATTCACTTCAAGGTTCTGAATTGACTTCATATGTACTTACTGTACATATTTACACATCCACACACAAATAAATATGCTTTTACATATGTTGATTTGAACATCAATGCTCTTCCAGGTGACAGAGGACGTCTACCGTCAGCTTCAGACAGACTATGACCTGGTGTGTCGTGGCAATGTCAGCGTGAAAGGCAAAGGTCAGATGCTCACGTACTTCCTGGAGGGCAAAGCGCAGGACGCCGGTATCAGAGCGCCGCATCACACCGGCGGCCTGGAGCGCAGGGTTCACGCCATCGCCCGCGCCAGCAGCACGCAGGCCAAGGGCAGCAGCAACTCGTCCGTGGCCTCGGGCTTCGCCGCAAGGGTCGGCATGAGCAGCACTCAAGGGACGCACGGTCACAGCTCCAATGTGCCTTCAGTCGGAGAAGAGGAGGAGACCAAAGACGAGGAGGTGTAGGAATCACGTCTGCAGGTGGACAGAATCAACCGCGTCTTCCCTTTGTACCCAGCTATCAATAATACATTCTAAAAACGTTTTGCAAACGTTCACATTCAGTTATTCCTGAAGGTTCCCTTATAGTCCAAAACGTCCAGTTTTTTAAATGTTTTAAAAACATTTTTTTTTCTTGGTTATGCTAACATTAAGGGAACATTCCGTTTTATCATTCTTCAGACATTATGGGAACGTTACTTTTAAATGTTCTCTGAACGTTACTAAAAACATTAAACGAATGTCCAACGTTTCAGGAAAAAAACATTCCATAACTTTGAGACAACGCTCCCTGTTCGCATTAAGCGTTAAGATTCTCATCTGACAAACTCATTTTCATAAAAACAAACCTTTTCACAAAACGTTCCTGCTCTTGCTGTGAACAACCCTTCACTTCACGCTCTTTTAAAGACTTTTCACCATCACATCAGTTCCCTGGATAACTTTAGCTGCCGCCCTGCGTTTCTTTACCACTCAAGTCATTAAAGTAGATGGGCTGTGAATGTCCACACATTCACAGAGACGTGTCGTGAATGGTCTTGAAACATGAAGGATTCTGTGGCGCTGCGGAAACGCTCAAAGCCTCAAGTGATCTTTTTTGCAAGGCGTCATTTTTTAATGCATCCTAAGCCAACATCTTGTATGAACTGTACATACTAATTAGAGTTTGTGCTTTATTTTGTATGAAACTCTCCAGTGCATTGGAATGAATGTGATTGTGTGTGCATGAGACACATTTAACAGATAGACGACGACAAAACAAGCACACACTCTGCATCCAAACAAACAGTGCACTGGATTTTTATTTTTTTATTTTTTATTATTCATTTTCTCACAATCTTCATCTTCATCACATGATACAAGTTTCTAAAGGTTGATACTGCTGAAAACACTGGGGGAATACGAATCAGAGCTCTACAATCTTAATAGCTGCACTGATTTAATAATAATAATAATAATAATAATAATAATAATACAATACAAATTGATCTGATGCTTCCAAAGCCTTACATCAGGATACAGAGTGTTTATATGTAAAGTACACATTGTTTCAAAGCAGTGTGTGTAAACAAAAGAAATCAGGGAGTTTAATAGCAGCCTAAAGAAAGCTTCATCATCATCATCGGCTGCAGTCACACTGACAGACTGTTCTGACACTATAAACTACAATCTGACATTTATATTCATACAGTTGGGTCCAAAAAAGTATGATGCTACTTTGAAAAGGCTTCTACTTAAAGCTACTCTGTGTAAAATTTCCCCCCATCTAGCAGTGAAAAGGTATATGACCATCCAGTGAATAATAGTTTCTGTTCCTCTCAATTCTGATTTCGTTTTAACTCCTACGGTGGCCGATTTAGTCCAAGATTAACATGGGAATCCCCCTCTTCACATTCGACACGGTGCCCTCCATAGATATGTATACGTAGATGCCTCATTCGAACGCCCCTGGCACGTAGACGAGCCACCATTTTAGAACGGTCCACATGCGGCAACACTTCAGATGCTGTCAGTCATCACTCACTTAAAAAAAAAAAAGAAAGAAAAAAAGAACACTGCGCCTGCGCAGCCTCTGTGAAACTCCGTAAAGCTCAGCGCGATTTAACTTCCAGAAGAAACCTTTCTCAGGTGAGACGTTTGTGTTAGTTTAGCAATTATAATGTTTGGATCTACACAAAAACACGTTACATTTGTTAGTAACAGGCTTCATGGTTCTTGAATTTCAATTCCCAGTATCATAGTTCTTGATCAACTTGACTTGATTAACATGAAAGATAACCGATTTCACCAGAAACTCATGTAGTGCAGTGTTCCGTGTGTTTCACAATCACCACAACATCCAGCGCTGTGAAATAAATAATAAAATACACGATAACACTAGCCTAGAAATCTAGACGCACCCTAGCGGCAGCAAATTTAATTTGCCCGCAAGTGTGGTCTAGCAACTCTCAATTCCTATCTGAGCTGTATTCCCCTAACTCTTGCCGGGCCAATCACATCGTGTTTAGAGTCGGCGGACGGGGCCATAATGACGACGGCCGAGTTGCGTTTGCGTGCTTCTAGTAAACACAGAAACTGGCGAACGGCGGCGGTCTTTCGAATCAGCTCTGCCCGCGCCTCCGGAAGACTTGGAGTTAAGCTTTCCTCTGAGAAAAGAACAAAGAGCGGCGCTGAAGTCATTCTTAAAAAGGGAAGATGTGTTCGGAGTTAAGCCGACCGGATACGGCGAATGTTTAATCAGTCAGCGAGCTCCCCTTGACCGTCGTTGCTCCGGTTGGTGTAGCGCTATCCTATCGCGTGCAGAGGGAGTTTGAAAGACAACCGTTTATCCCGCCCCTCGGATTGAGCCCTGTCTATGGTGAGTTTCCAGACCAAACATCTTGATGTGGGTCTGGCTTGTCAGGCTACGATAAAACATCACTGCCAGAAGATTTTAACCAAACTTCCAAGGCCTGTTTAAATGCTTCTTAACTTTATCTTAACTTTAATCTTACATATATCAAGTGAACAACTTATATTCAGGATATTATATGCATGTGTGTCTGGGAATGGGGCATTTGCTGCAGATATATGCTGCCCATTTAAATCAAAGCACATCTCGGAGGAGAACACCGGCAAATGTGACAGAATATGCACTGCTTCTGCTCTGTCAACCACATTCAACGGACTGCTTGCGCGTGCAGTGTGACATCTGAATGGTCACAAAGCGTGTTCGCGACCGGCTTTGACCGTTCTAAAATGGCGGACGGCTAACGTATAGCGGCCCATAGAAACAGTCACTAATGAGGTATCTACGTATACATATCTATGGTGCCATCGAGTGTTAAAACGTGAAAGGCGAAGCTTGAATTTATGGGTATGTCCCTCTTTGGCTAATGTACTTTCAAGATGGAGGGGCAACATGGCGCCCGGCATTCAAACCCCTCACCCGTATGTATTTTCAATGGCATATTATAAACTTACGAGAATACTTTATTACTTGAAAGAAGGAAATATAGATTAATGAGCACATATTTTTGAAAGAACTGTTTTTAGCTAAGAATAAACTAAAAAAGTTACACAGTGTAGCTTTAATTTGAGTTTTAATTACATATTCTATTATCAATATAGAAATGAATGTGTCAGTCTCTCACTGAACATCGTCACACAGAAATAGAGCACAATCTGAAAAAACTTCCATTTAATGTCATAACTTTATTTATCTTAAAACGTTCCTTTTCTCTCCAGGTTTAAATTGTAAATTCATTCTTTGACTGTCAGACCGTTGGACCCACTGTATATAAATAGTGATATAGTGTGTGATAAGCAGGGACAAACCTCAACATGCTGAATATGTGCCAATTTTATGAAATCCTAATCTGAAGTGTAATGATTGGACACGATTCTGTCATCAGCATTCACTTTAATAATGTCAACATGATACGTACATTTGACAACTCTGTTAAAAGACTGGAGTTATTAGATGCTAAATGTTTTCTACAGTATTCAGATTGTTACTGTGGTGTTTACCTGAGCGCGGCAGATGCTTTGATGGTAATGAGGTCAGATAGAGAGGTCTACGGGGACGGTGAACATCTGTTGACATGAAGGTCAACAACCTGTCCGTGACGAGCGCTGTGTAACCACACACACGCACACACTGTATAGATCCCTGTCAACTGGTGCGTGTTTACAAGCACAAGACCCATTCTCAGATTCTGTACATTTATGAGACTGTTTGTGAGTCACTGAAGGAGGAGAAACAATTATTCTGTCGATATTTCTATGGCAAATGTCTATTTTCATGCTGATGTTTTTGAGTCATGACGCTTTTCTTCAGGGTATGAATCGCTCTTTCAAATGCATCTCTGTACTGTCGATACAGTATTCTTGCCTTATTTGACGCTTGCGGTGGTTGAAGTCATTTGCCTTTTAGCTCTTTGATATACAGAAGTGTATTTTGTAAATACAGCGATGTATGAAATACTGTCCTTTGTACAGTGTAAACCTCAGCAATATAAGATTTTGTAATAAAGAGAGTATTGAAGTACAACGGCTCTGCTTTCCTGTTTGATGGCCATGTGACCCGTCATAGATCTGCTACGTATCTCCTGTTTGTGTTCCTTGTGCTTGTAGTTTGAAGTTTTACTTTGCTCTTGTTTCCTGGTGTGTCTTGTCAGTCTTATTACCCATGTGTGTATATAAGCACTAGTGTTTCCTGTGTGTTTGTCCTTCTGTTGTGGTTTGTTCAGTTCTGCTTTCCATGTTTCCTAGATCACATGTTATCTATCTTTTGATCATTATTATTAAAATATATATCTGAATTTGTATCCTCTCTGAGCTCTTTCACACATTCCAGCTGTCATATTAATTGATACACTGCAAAAAAAAATGCTTTTCTTACTTAGTATTTTGTCTTGTTTCTAGTCCAAACATCTAAAAATTCTTAAAACTAAGTATTTACAAGACAAGAAAAGGTCATTGTCTTGTTTTAAGGAGAAAATAAGCAAAATAATCTTTATTGAAACAGAAAACAAGATTATTTTGCTTACCCCATTGGCAGATTATTTTGCTTATTTTAAGATAAAACTCTGACATTTGAGTTATTTTTTCCCAAAACAAGACAACAATTTTTACCTGTTTATTAAAAGGTTTCTTAATGTAAGAATTTTTTAATATTTTGACTTAAACCGAGACAAAAATACTAAGTAAGAAAAGCATTTTTTTCAGCGTAGGCTACTCAATGTCGCATATGCCTTACATTTACCTGGCCTTTATTTGCATGGTTTCAAATGATGCGCCGTTTCATAATGGGGTCGTCTTCTGACACAAGTCACTGTGGCCCATCCATCTACATTTATAAAGAGAACATAATCACAGTAAATTAATATTGCTGTGATGTTGCAGATATTTAATTCGATTAGATGCATTATTAGATTCAAAATAATCACAGAGGAAAAGGCTGTTTGTGAATCTGTCATTTATCATTTTAGCAAAACATGTCTAATACTGCGCCATTGGGGAATGGCTTGTCAACCTGCACAGGTGAGCTCAATCATCAGCTAACTTCAGGAGGATTTGTGTTTGGGTAACCGACAGGACGTATGATACGGGACACTGTGGAGTTACAGAGGATCACACACTGAGTTTAAGTAAGAATGATTGTGTGCGTTGTTCTGAGTAGTGTGTGTCAGGGTTAATTGCTTTCACAAACATCAAAAATACTAGCTTATGCTGCTTTTGTGGTATAACTGTTATAAATCACTGTTGCTGTAGGAAAGCAAAGTCTCTGTATAATATCTCAACCTAGACAGTACTAAGATTCGGATCAACTAACAGCAAATGGTCCAATGACTTAGAAGATAACAAAGGAAAATAATCTTAGCATTGTTTGTATTCATGATAGTCTCATGCTTGTGTTTTTAACATATTTTTATACCATTTTTAAATGTAAAATGTGTTGTGGTGTAACTCCTCAAAAAACAAAACGTTTTGATTTATCATTGGTGACTTTGTTTGTTTGTTTGAGGAGTTGCACCCCAAGACATTTTATAATCTGAACCAAACAAATCCAAACAAACTTTACCTAGTCATAAAAGGTACTAACAAAAAACTTCTTATTAATATTTGAAAAACACGTCTGCAGAATAGAGAGGTTTGTGTGAGTCTCAGATCATTTTGTTTTCTAAAAAAAAAAAAGAGATTGACATCCAAGCTAACGAAAATATGTTCCAAGAGTGTTTTACTAACATTGCCTTTAAGTTAAGAATAATTTATTTCTGAATGTTCTCTGAACATTTAAAGCATCCCGTTTAAAAAAAAAAAATTATTGGTTGTACAAACATTAAAGGAAGTGTATGTAAGATTGTGGCCAAAACTGGTACTGCAATCATTATCCCCTCTCCCCCTCCTCCTGACTCGAAGTTGCCAGATAGGCTGCAGAATCCAGCAGGAACGTTTGTAGCTATAGCAAGCCTGCAGTCTCCCTCTCATTTACTGAAGCTTTCGTGCCTCGATCGCCCCCCGGTGACCGGTCCCAGTATAGCCGCCCCTCTGTGTTTTCTAATGGACGCGAGGCAAATTAAATAATAAAATTACACTTCAAATGTTTTTTCCCCAAAGTTAGTTTATGTCACTGAAGGCAGTTATCATCACGATGATTTCATTTCAAGTGTTCGTTTTTAAAATAAGTTTAGTTTGAGTTAGTTATTTGATGCTATAAAAACGGGGTGTATGACGTCATGATTGACAGCTGAGACTGACGGCTTCTCTGAGTGAAGTTGTCACTGAGGCACTAACTGACTTTTTTCGAATTTTTTGGGAGCAGATTGGAGCTTTAGCTTTAATTTCTACATTTCCATAACTGTTTATTTCACACCAACATAATTAATTGTTCTGCATCTGCGAGAGTGTGCGCGGGCTTTTGATATCGCAGCTGTACTTCCTGCGCTCTACTGCGCAACTCCGATCCCGAAATCGCTACTGCGCAGACTCGGTCCCAAGATGTCAGCGCCGTGCAAGGCCGCCTAAAAGCTTAAAATCTGCCAAGCGGAAACGGATGATGTCGAGTCGTCCATATTTTTTTACGGTCTATGAGCTGTAGCTGTGGTAACTAGAGCAAAGCTGGCAACCCGGATGCAGAAACACGACTGACTTCATGATAGGTGGAGGGTGGAGCTTCTGGTCAAAACACAACGGCTGCGTCCGAAAACCTAGGCTGCTGCTGACTCGTTGCCTCGCTGCCTTATCAGGCAATGACTTGTAAGGCAGCGTTTTGTGCATGAATGCACCTCACGAAACTGATTTCGGACAGACTTCTAAGGCAGTGTAACAGTTTAATGATCGACAGCAAAATAGAGAGAGCTTTGGTGAGAACTAAACACATATTTCATTACTACATTAGTCATTTCTCGCTGGAAATTACATCAGAAGTGGAAAATATTGGTTAAAAACATACATTTACACACAAACTGAACAGCAAACGCAACTTTCGGACGCCATCTTATTTTTCAAGCTCAACTGTCACTGAATGGAAAGCACAGGATTGTGGGATACCAAAGGCAGCGAAGGATACATGTATGCTGACTTCAAAAATCGATCAGATGAAGTTATCTCAGGAAACAGGAAGTGAAGCAAACATTGGATTCGGACATTGCCTTTCTGCCTTGAAATGTGTCCCCCGAAGGCAGCATTTTCCAAGTTTCGGCCGCAGCCAACATGTCAACATCAGTTGAGGGCTGCAACAACAACTTTTAAATGACAATATCCTGGCCGGGCTACTGTTGTCAGTGATATAAGTATTTAAAATCAACATTAATTGAATCTTGAATGTTCAACTGATTAATTGAAATGCATTTCTTACATATACAGTTTCTTTAAGGGAACGTTCAATTTCATGATTTTGCAAACATTAAAGAATGTTACTTTTGAATGTTCTCTTAAAAAAATAAAATTAAAAAAACACTTCAATGAACGATGTTGTGTTAGCATTTTGAGAACATTATTAAAGATTACTCTGTTACTGGAAGAACGTTTATTAATAACTTTGAGAGAACCTTGCCACAATGTTAGCCAGAGTTCTGAGAACGTTCCCTATTAGCTAGGAAACTACTCGAGGCATTCTGCACAGGAATTTAGTTTAACTCTTTCTTTTTCGTCTTCAGTAAGATCTCAGGACAGTTGCTTCTCAGTTGAGTTCATGAGTTCCCTGCACACCATCTCAGAGCACGTGGAGCCGGACGAGTCTCTGGAGCTCGTCTCTGGAGTTCAGCGCAAATATCAGGCCAGTTTAACCCTCAAAAAGGTGCAGAAAAGACAGACGACAGGAACTACTGGTCAAGACCCAACGGGCATGTCACCGCCTGACCCAGCAGATCATCCAGTCCTGCACACACCTGAGGTGAGTTTCCGACCAGCTACCCCAGGGTTCATATAGCAACACATTTACTACAGTTTTAACAACACCAAGATTTCTAGGCTAAAGGGATCATGGAAAAATGTCCATGATTCCAGTACATTTTGTCACCGTTACAATTCACCAGTGTGAGTGCTCGTGATCACCACTAGAGGGCACTCCAACCCGGACTGTCATTATATCATAGACTACATTACCCATAATCCTTTGCCCTACTTCTGAGTTTTCTTTCTGGTTTCTTGTTTCTTGTGCTGCGTTCCACTCCACTTTAAGACACGCACTTGCAAACTTCCCTAAGCACTTCCCCTTGGGGGAATCCCTGCCGCCATTTTGAAGTGCGTTCCACTTCGTGAAGTGGACAAGGGAAGTTTATATGGACAGACCCTTGCTCCCTCGATTTTGACCGAGTGAGCGAGTCTACTTCATATGTACACTTCAGGCAGCTTCATATACCACAATGCAACGCGATTGTGACGTCACCACATATCACGTTTAATTTACCCCACCAGAAACAACTATAACTATTTTTAAAAACATTTAAAACAACACAAACACGTCCATATACATATAGAATGCTGCATTAAACAATTTCGTAAAGGTAAAAAATAAATAATATATCAACTCCATAGTGGATTGCAAGTGATCAAGGGCTTAGGGCATTCCAGTTCAGTCCATTGCAAAGTTTACGCCAGTAGTGGGCACTCATGCAACGAAGGCATGACGCACATCCGAGTGAACGAGACGGAGGGAAGTTTGCGAGTGAAGGGCATACTATAAACGAACTAGAACGTAGCATTGGTCTTGGATTATGTGCCTGTTCTGTGGAACAAGTATATTTTGCCTGTCTCTCCTGTATTGTTTGCCTTTTTGGACTGCTTGCCTGTTTTTGACTACAATTGTGGATTACCTTTCAATAAATACTGCACTTGGATCCTCAATCTTTGTCTCAGAGCAGTCCGTTACAGCAAACAAGACTTTGCGGTGAATGACAGAGTGAACAGAGGTAATAAGGTAATGAGAGACAGGTGTAAACAGTGAGTGCTAGTGAGTCCGGGCAAAGGATTATGGGTAATGTAGTCTGTCCGGGTTGGAGTGCCTTCTGGTGGTGAACACGGGCACTCACTCTGGTGAATTGTGAGCACACAAGTGTGTATTTTTATTGAAATTTTGCTACTTCACCCCCATTTCCTTTAATACATACCTTTTACAGTAGTAAGACAAAATAGTTCCACTCATGACCTTAAAGACCAAAATGCCCCCAATGAAATCCATTAAAACAATTTTTTTTTAAGTAATTTAACTATAAAATGATGCAGGCTTTCATTCTGTTGACAAGGCTTCAAAATGACTTAAAACTTAACAGATGGTGCCTTTTGCTCAGGTTTGGCCTATAAAGCAAATACTCGCTTTATTCCTGTCTTCTGCTTCTGCATATTATAGAGCCAATTGAATAAATATGCAGCTATAATTGTGTGGGTGTGTTGGTATGGATGTTTTTATGAATTTATTTCATTTTTGGCATGGACATTTTTGTCCTCTAAGGACCTCAGAGTAACTTTTGTTAATTGATGCACCAGAATCACAGTTGGTATATGAACGAAAGTTGTGATGGACATGCACAATCAGCCCTAATTTAGACAAAATAAAATTGTTGCGAAATGCTACATAATTGTGCAATCACAATCAAGAATTTTAGAGAGACCTAATAAGATAGTAGTAATCTTAGATATTATGAATTTTGCCAATTAATAAGTGAAAGCATAAATTCTATTGTGGGAATACTTCAGATTCTGTTGAGTATGAAGAATCAAGTTTCCAGATGACACAGATGTGTTGAAAAGGAAGTGTGTTTCTGCAGGTCAATCTGCCGCAGTGGCTGGTGAATTTGATGCGTGACATCGAGGAGGCCACGACACACGAGCTCACCGTCGAATAGAGACCCTTAAGATGAGTCCTTTAAGATGGAGGATTGGCGGTCGTTTTATTTTTCATTCTTTGGGTATTTGTTTTATTTTGCTTCTTCAGTCCACTGTTTTAGTTTTTTTCTTACACAATCTGTGTGTGTGTGGGTGGTTGGGATGTAAATGATTTGCTCATGGTGTGTGTGGGTGTGTGCGTATAGACACTGATGAGCGTACAGCGATCCTGAAGAACAACACTTTAACTCGTGTTCATCATTTAAGCTGGAATAAACAAAAAATGATTAGGCAATTTTTCAAACCTGTAGTGTCTGTTGTCTTTAAACTAGTTTGACCTATTGGTTGACCTTCTTGGAATAATACTACACCAGGATCTGTTAATTACTGTGCGGCATCTCATGACAAACATGTTGTGATTGCTGAAGACCTCACAGTAACCTGTCCTGTTATGCAATGGCCACATGACCTTGTTTTTTTGACCTAACATGGTGTTTGTGACCTAAGTGTGGTCAAAAACCCATCTTTATGATGTGCTCAGCTAAGTAGTGGGTTTAATCGGTTATATAAATGCTGGATAATAAACAGCAGAATAATGAACCTGTTATTGGTGGAGCGGGGCACGAATTGTGTCAATCTATACTGTGGAGGAATTGGTTTAGCACACTTCGTTCTAGAGTAAATATTGACGTCTCTGCAACTGGAGTAAACCCATGTGCTGAAAAAAACAGCATAATTAATAGAGATGACGAATGTGTCAATGATTAACTACTCCGAGGTCAACATGTCACAGCATAAAAACACGGCGCACATCCACAGAGAGCCAGATCTGACACATCATCAGAAGATATTGGTTTCAGCAGCTTGTTGTTCTGCTATGAGAGCGCCGTTTGTATTTGTGCTGTTGGTGAGCATCCTCGTCCGTCTGGCGGATCTTTCCCCTGTGCTCGGGCCTGAACCCATCCGCTGCGCTCCGTGCTCACAGGAGCAGCTCGCCACCTGTCCCGCCGTGTCCTCAGACTGTCCCGAGGTGCTGCGAGAGCCCGGCTGCGGATGCTGCTCGTCCTGCGCGCTGAAGAAAGGAGACTCCTGTGGCGTCTACACGGCTCACTGCGGCACCGGCCTGCGCTGCGTCCCGAGGCCCGGCGACCCACGGCCGCTCCACGCGCTGACCCGCGGTCAAGCCGTCTGCTCCGAGTACGACCAGACAGAAGGTACGTTTCCGTAAAGTTGGTCAGTGAACGCATGCTTTCCAAGGCCAGGCCGTTTCTCACACAATGTTTGTGTCTGAATTGCTTTCTAGAGGACACAGACATCACGTCTGATCAGAGCTCGCTGCTTTACCTTCTGGGACTCAACAGGCCGCTCGACCCGCAGGACGCGGCCGAGGCGCAGGAGAGCATCAAGGCCAAACTCAACGCCATCCGAAAGAAACTTGTCCAACAGGTACAGGCGACATATGCATATAAAATGTCCACCATTTTGGATTGCACCGTTTTACCATAAACCAATGAATAAAATGTGAAGTATATATTTCAGTCATACTAAATGAAATGGGTAAAATGTTGCATCTATTTGATTTTATTTAAATAATTATATTTTCAAAATGCGTTTATTCAAATGGCTTAGAATCAAATAATTCTGTTCATTGAATACAAATATATTCGGTTAAAGAGTATGAATGTGGCTAGCTGTAAAACAATCCATATTCAGTTATTGAAAATAAATTTGATTCAAACTAATTGGATTTATTGATGATAAATATATACACCTGGTTACAAATATAGTTTATTAGTGCCATTACAGAAATTTGACCAATTTCATCAATGACTGACAAATATGCGTCACAATGGGAATTTCGGTCACACTTTCGATTAGGGTCCAATTCTCACTATCCACTAACCATTAAAGGGTTACTTCAGCGGTTTAGCATTAAGCTTTGTATCAGTAGAAATCCGGTAGTATATTTAAATGATGGTGAACTTTTCAAATTAATTTCTATGAAAGTTAAGCTTCCAAAGGCATAAACTGAAAATACGCCCGACTGAACACGCATTGTGAATGTATGTCACGTCCGGGCTTACCTCAGCTCTCGTGATGAATGAAATCTGGCTCCTGCTGGGTTTGTGCTGTGGCATTCGCTCGGCTCACTCACATTATGTTGAACATGCATGTTCAGTTTTTAATTGTAGTGTCTGTTCTCTAACTGAACAAAATTTTATTTAAAAAAAAACACGAATATAACGGTAGGGGCAAGTGATCCAGTAGCGGTGGCTTTGGGAGTGGCCTCGTAGGGCAGTGAAGCAAGTGCATTCTGGGAGTTGTTGTCTTTCATCCACATGAGCCAAAAATAATTTTTCTGTCTTTTCTGTCTAGAAGGCACCAAATTCTACTACTTTAATGAACCAGTTTAAATACAAGCTTAATGCTAAATCAATGATGTAACCCTTTAACTATGACTCAATAAACTCCTAATTACTTCTTATTAATAGTTGGTAAGTTAAGTTGTTTAGGTATTGGGTAGGATAAGGGATGTAGAATAAGACCATGCAGAATAAGACATTAATATGTGCTTTATAACTAAAAAACAGCCAGTGTCCTTGTAATATGCATGCTAATCAGCAAGTAGTTGGAGAATTGGACCCTAAACTACAGTTTTACCGAAATTTCATGTACAATTCAAGTACATAATTCCTACATTTAGGTCTAATTTTGTATTGCTGTTCCCAAGCTTGTTTTTGGATGAACCATCCCATTTATTCTGTGACTCTTCTTCTGTTGGTCTAGGGTCCGTGTCACACTGAGCTTCACGCCTCTCTGGACGTCATCGCACAATCACAGCAGACGTTAGGCGAGAAGTTCACGAGCTTTTACCTCCCCAACTGTGACAAGCGAGGATTCTACAAGGCCAAGCAGGTGGCTGATCTGCTCTATCCTGACCAACTAAATCTGACCCTAATGAGGCTCACTAGCCCTAAAATTCTCTTGTTTTCTCTCTCTTTCAATCAGTGTGAGACCTCTCTTGTCGGCCAACCTCCACGCTGTTGGTGTGTGTCATCCTGGAATGGAAAGAGAATCCCAGACTCTGATGATATATCGGCCGATTCCCAGTGTCATCAGGAGCTCACGAACTGAAGCCTTTATCCAGCACATACGCTAACTTATATTTCCTTCCATACCATATCAACACCTATTTATTCTTATGTATATGGCTCTCATGTGGTCTTTATATTTATGAACTAGTTTTTGACATAATTCATTATAATCATGTTTGCACAGCAAATATCCAAGATTGTTGTTTGCACATTGGTATATTAGTTTCATTTATCCATGTATTTAAAACAAATGTCTACCTCACATTAGACATAATGTCACTATAGACTCCCTGAATATTAATGTGCTGCTGTATTTATTGTAAAACCATTGTTTTATTGTGTATACATGTAATATACTGTATATTTCCTCAAAAGCTTCTTTCAATAAATTGTTTGAGATTGTAAAGATTGCACAAGAATTCTGTAAAATCTATGACTGTTGAACAAAGTGAGTCACATTTGGCCTATGGATGTTTAGTAGCTGTGTCGCATTTGAAGGCTGCATACGTCATAAGGCTGTCTCATTTCAAAAAAGTGAGAAGGACACTCCAAATGCGACCTTCGAATGCGTCCTTCTATCACAGGATTACGGAGTGGGCATGAGGTGTAGGCTTCGCGGCTGGAGATAACCCACAATTCTTTGCGTCGCCGTTAACCGTCATCTATATTTTTATATTATATGAAATCTGGCAGTGGTGCAGTTATACATGCGAGCGTAGGTGTGGTGTTTAAAATGTAAGTTCAAGCTTGTTTTTATTTTTTTAAGCTCTATTACCTCAAACAGATAGTTGTGGTTAACAGGATTACAACGCTTTAGTGCTTTTTAAACGTTTAGAACAGAATATTACAGTGGCCCAGTAGTGCAGCCGTACTAAATTAAATCACAACATAACAAATTTGCCACAACACAACGGAAACGAGCCACAACACAACGAAATCACCACAGCTAGATGGAAACGAGCCACAGCACAACGGAAACGAGCCACAACACAATGGAAACGAGCCACAGCACGACGGAATCGCCACAACACAACGGAATCGCCACAACACAATGGAAACGAGCCCTAGCACGACGGAATCGCCACAACACAATGGAAACGAGCCACAAAACAACGAAATCACCACACCACAACGGAATTGCCACAACACAACAGAACTGCTCCCGTCCACGAGGGGGCTCTCGGAGTGCAATAAAGTTAGTTTTCCTTGCAATTGCTCTATAGATTGGCCAGTCTTACAAAGGTATAAACACTACGGTCAGTTTTAAGTGTGTAACCATTGTATATCGACATGAAATATCAACTCAAAATCACCTACAGGCATTATAGCTGCATATTAATACTCAAAACGTTTTTACTCGCGATCACGGCGCTTGATGCCCAAGAGAATGTCTGCCAATTCCACCAAGTGTTTGAAACGTATAATTTTATTAATTAAAATTACTTTTTTTGTTTTATTTAAATGTTCAAATTCTAATGTTTGCATTTGTAACGGATTCACAGAGGCAGGATTCAAAAGCAAGTAATTAGTTTATTTGACGGATAGTGTCACAGAAGTCAAAACTCAGAACACTGAAGAAGTCCGGATAAGACAGAGCAGTGAGAGAGGCTCTGTTGGCGACACGGGCAGGCTGTGAGCAGCTGTGACTCGGGAGGTCGGTACAGGTAATCCGGGAAGGGATCCAGCGTTTCACGGAAGGGGGAAACGACAACCAACACGGAGACACAAGGGGAAACATCCAACAACGCTCTGACAAAGACAAGAGAGAAACAGAGAGACTAAATAGGGTGAAGGTGATGAGTTGCAGCTGGTGCAGGTGATCAGCCACAGGTGCGTGATGAGCCAATCCCAGGCTCCGCCCTCACCTACATTCAACACGCACCCAAGAGTGAGACAGGGAATCCATGAACCGTGACAGTACCCCTCCCCCTAGGAGCGTCCCCTGACGCTCCCAGCCGACCTTACCTGTTGATTGTAATCATCAATAAGGGAGTGATCCAGAATGTCCCTAGCAGGAACCCAACTTCTCTCCTCCGGACCGTAACCTTCCCAGTCCACCAAGTACTGGAAACCGCGTCCCCTCCGTCTAGAATCCAGAATGCGATTAACCGAATAAGTTGGTTCCCCATCTACGAGTCGCGGCGGTGGGGGAACCGGGACTGGCGGATTAAGGTGGGAGTGAAAAACAGGTTTGATTTTGGATACATGGAAGGCGGGATGAATCCTCCTGTACGCCGGAGGGAGTTTGAGGCGGACTGTCACCGGACTAATGATCTTGGTGACAGTGAACGGGCCGATAAATTTGGGAGCAAGTTTATTAGATACGGAGCGGAGAGGAATGTTCTTGGTAGAAAGCCACACTTTTTGACCGACGACGTAAACGGGAGGCTTAGACCGGTGGCGATCGGCTTTAGCCTTGGTGCGCGCTCCCACCTGGAGCAGAGTCTCACGGGCTCTGGTCCATGTGCGATGACACCTCTGGATAAAGGCGTGAACAGAGGGGACCGCGACCTCGGAATCCAGACTAGGAAAAATAGGTGGCTGGTAACCTACACTACACTCAAATGGCGAAAGGCCCGTAGATGATACTGGTAACGAGTTATGAGCGTACTCAACCATAGAGAGTTGCTGGCTCCAGGATGAAGGATTCTTGGATACCAAACATCGCAACACTCTCTCCAGATCCTGATTGGCTCTCTCGGTCTGACCGTTGCTTTGGGGGTGATAACCCGAAGACAGACTAACCGTGGCTCCTAGTAATTTACAAAACTCCTGCCAAAATTTGGACACAAATTGGGAACCTCTGTCGGAGACCACGTCCATCGGGAGGCCATGTAACCGAAAGACGTGATCTACTACAGATACCGCTGTCTCCTTGGCTGAGGGTAATTTGGGCAAGGGAATGAAATGTGCTGCCTTCGAGAATCGGTCCACGACGGTCAAAACGACCGTCTTGCCCTGGGAGGGCGGGAGGGCGGTAACAAAATCTAGAGCGATGTGGGACCAGGGTCTCGAAGGAACAGACAGCGGCTGAAGTAACCCCTGGGGAGGTTGGTTAGATGTCTTACCAACCGCACAGACCGAGCAAGCCAAAACAAAACTGCGAACGTCGCGAGCCATAAGTGGCCACCAAAATCGTTGCTTTATTAAACTGCAAGTGCGGTTTACCCCTGGATGACAGGCAATGTTGGAGCAGTGACCCCATTTGAGGACCTCGGATCTTAACCCCTCCGGAACGAACAAACAACTCGGTGGGCCGCCGGGCGGGGGCGTTACCCCTTCTAAGGCCACTTTGACCTTCGATTCGATCTCCCATGTGAGTGTAGAGATAACTATCTTCTCTGGCAAAATACACTCGGGAGTAACCGGGCGTTCGGAAGCATCAAAAATACGAGATAAAGAGTCGGGTTTGATGTTTTTAGACCCGGGGCGGTACGAGAGAACAAAGTCAAAACGTCCGAAAAAAAGTGCCCACCGAGCCTGCCTGGAGTTGAGTCTTTTAGCAGATCTAATATATTCAAGGTTCTTATGATCCGTCCATACAATAAAAGGTACCCCCGACCCTTCAAGCCAATGACGCCACTCCTCCAACGCTAACTTGACGGCCAACAACTCTCTGTTACCAATGTCATAATTGCGTTCGGCAGGAGAAAGACGATGGGAGAAAAACGCGCACGGGTGCATCTTGTCATCTGAGGGAGAGCGCTGTGAAAGAACCGCTCCTACCCCCACCTCTGACGCGTCGACCTCTACCACGAACTGACGTGTGGGATCAGGGGCGACTAAGATGGGAGCCGAAACAAAGCGGCTTTTCAGTTTGGCGAATACAGCCTCGGCTGTATCGGACCACCTGAACGTCATTCGGGGAGAGGTCAAGGCAGTCAGAGGTGCGGCTAGTTGGCTGAAATTGCGAATAAAACGCCGATAGAAATTGGCGAACCCCAGAAACCTCTGTAGGGCCTTACGGGAATCTGGACTTGGCCAATCCATCACAGCCTTAACCTTGTCGGGATCCATGCGCATTCCCTCCGATGACACGATGTACCCTAAAAAAGGAACAGACTGTGCATGAAAAGCGCATTTCTCCGCCTTGACAAAAAGCCCATTCTCTAGCAACCTCTGAAGCACTCGTCTGACGTGTCGAACATGTTCCTGGAGAGACGAAGAAAAAATCAAAATGTCATCCAGGTAGACATATATGAATTGGTCGACCATGTCTCTCAACACATCATTGACGAGTGCCTGGAAAACCGCTGGGGAGTTGGAAAGGCCGAAAGGCATGACCAAGTATTCAAAATGCCCCCTGGGGGTGTTAAATGCGGTTTTCCATTCATCCCCCTCCCTGATGCGAACCAAATGATAAGCGTTACGTAAGTCCAACTTCGTGAAGACGGATGCTCCCTGTAACCTCTCGAAAGCTGAAGACATCAACGGCAAAGGATAGGTATTCTTTACCGTGATGTTATTCAGCCCTCGGTAATCAATGCAAGGTCGCAGAGAACCATCCTTCTTCCCCACAAAGAAGAACCCCGCCCCCGCTGGAGAAGAGGAAGGGCGGATGAATTTGGAGGCTAGAGAATCAGAAATATATTTCTCCATGGCCTCCCTCTCTGGAATAGAAAGAGAGTATAGTTTGCCCTTAGGCGGAGACTTACCTGGGAGTAAATCTATAGCACAGTCATAGGGACGATGCGGAGGGAGAGAAGCAGCTCGGGACTTACTGAACACTTCCTTCAGGTCGAGGTACTCCGGAGGCACGTTAGACAGATTCACCGTCTCACTCTGAAAAACAGAACGAGAAACAGACGAACAAGCAGACACCAAACAAGACTCATAACATCTATCACTCCACGCAGACACAGAGTTTTGTCCCCAGTCAACCCTTGGATTGTGTAACTCCAGCCAAGGGTGACCGAGGACAACGGGAGCCAAAGGGGAGTCCAGGATGAAAAATGAAATGCGTTCTGTGTGGTTGCCGGAAGTGATCAGTGTAAGTGGTTCAGTGGTGAATGAAATGTCAGGGAGAACTTGTCCGTTGAGTGCGTTGACAGAAATGGTGTTCTTGAGTGCAATGGTGGGTATGTTGAGTTTATGAACCAGGGCAGAGTCAATGAAGTTACCTTCCGCTCCCGAGTCGAGAAGGGCAAGGCTGGAATAATCCTGAGCTGCCCACAGCAATCTCACCGGGAGGAGAGTGGAGGATGAGGTCTTTTCCACGGAGATCCCGCCCGACAGTAGCCTTCCTTTTACCGCCGGGCGTGGTCTTTTACCGGGCAGGAGTCTAGCAGGTGTCCGTTCCCGCCGCAGTACAGGCAAAGACCACGGGATCTCCGTCTCGCCTTCTCCTCCCGGGAGAGCCGAGCTCGACCCACCTGCATGGGCTCCGGGTCGAAGGTGTGGCTGACCGCATCCGTAGTGCTGGCCTGAGGGCATTCGACGCTCCCAAACTGAGGCTCCATCCTGGACCTCAGCCGACTCAGACGAGCGTCCACCCTCAACGCAATATCGATGAGACCGTCAATCTTCTCTGGAAGGTCGATGGTAAAGATCTCCTTCTGGATGCGGTCAGCCAGCCCATGCAGGAACATGTCCCACTGTGCCTCCTCGTTCCACTTGCACTCGGCGGCCAGGGTGCGGAACTCGATGGAATAATCCGAGACCGAGCGGTTACCTTGACGGAGCTCTGCGAGTTGACGTGCCGCTTCTCTTCCGGTCACCGCTCGGTCAAACACCCTTCTCATCTCCGCCGCCAGCGTCTGGAACGAGGAGCAGCAAGGATGTTGATTCTCCCACACCGCCGTTCCCCAAAGTGCGGCTCGTCCGGAGAGCAGGGTGAGGACGAATGCCACCTTGGATCTCTCCGTGCTGAAAGTCTGCGGTTGAAGAGCGAAAAACAAGGAACACTTGGTAAGGAAGGCTCTGCAAAAATTGCTCTCACCGGCATAACTCTCGGGGGTAGGCAGACGTGGTTCCGGTTGCCGCGATGCGGATGGTGTGTGGGGAATCGGCGGTGGGTCGGGCACAGTGGGACCGTCGAGTTGTTGCATCTGTTGGGTCAGCTCGGCCACCCGTGCCACCAAGGTGTGTACTGCCTTTCCTGTGGCAGTTAAGTTCGCCTCCTGCTGGTCCAGTCTCTCGTTGCTGCTGGTCAGTAGGGCGTTGATACTTGCTGAATCCATGGTTGGTCAGAGCGTTCTGTAACGGATTCACAGAGGCAGGATTCAAAAGCAAGTAATTAGTTTATTTGACGGATAGTGTCACAGAAGTCAAAACTCAGAACACTGAAGAAGTCCGGATAAGACAGAGCAGTGAGAGAGGCTCTGTTGGCGACACGGGCAGGCTGTGAGCAGCTGTGACTCGGGAGGTCGGTACAGGTAATCCGGGAAGGGATCCAGCGTTTCACGGAAGGGGGAAACGACAACCAACACGGAGACACAAGGGGAAACATCCAACAACGCTCTGACAAAGACAAGAGAGAAACAGAGAGACTAAATAGGGTGAAGGTGATGAGTTGCAGCTGGTGCAGGTGATCAGCCACAGGTGCGTGATGAGCCAATCCCAGGCTCCGCCCTCACCTACATTCAACACGCACCCAAGAGTGAGACAGGGAATCCATGAACCGTGACAGCATTAAGTCAGTTTTTTAGGGAAAAAAAAGATATGGGATTTTAACATGTCTGTTTTTGAATGTTAAAGGGGGGGGGGGGGTGAAACACTCCGTGAAACACAGTTTCAGTCAAACTCATGTCAGTCTTGAGTACCTATAGAGTTGTATTGCATCCTTCACATCTCCGAAAAGTCTTTAGTTTTATTATATTTATAAAAGAAATATGGGCTGTACCGAGTCTTTCCGGAAAAAAACGAGCACCTGGAGGCGTATCGTGTGGGCAGAGCTAATGAATGTGGAGAAACTCATGGCTATCTATCTCAGCTAATAGATATATGATCCAGAATCATTCGGAGGCTGAAATAAATTGAACAGGAGAAACAGCAACAGCAGGACGTCCGTCTCTGTGGTATGTACTGTATTTAGTGGCCTGTCAATATTTGTGTGGGTTTACTTGCAGTTTATGAGGACATGATTCGGTTTATGGACTATTGTATGTGACTAAACCTTAGCAGTAGCAAGCAAAACGATTTTGCACGTCAGACTAGTGTAACTTTATACATAGAACGATAATGGAGTAACGTTAGCGCATTTGAATGACGAAGCACGAATGTCGTGTCGTTTACTGATGTTTACTCACGCGACGCTAGCCGACAGCATAGACATTTGAAGCAATTTTACTCACCGGCTGCTTCCAAAGCAGGACCGAACCTTTATCGCTGGGACCGCTCCGTCAAAAACACACTTCTTTGGTATGATTTGGTAAAGTCCTGACAGCAGTGAATGGTGGAGATCCACTTTTGCGACGAGATTGAAGCGATGTTGTGAAGCTTCCCGTCATTTCTGCGTTCAAATCGGTTCAAATGCAGCGCTGCCTTCCCGGAATGCTGTGCTGAAGCGTTGAAGTCGCTTGATTTCACCCATAGGAATAAAGTGGAGCGTGGCGCGTCATAAGTGTTCACGGACGACTGGATCTGCACCTGAGAGAGTGTTTATGGGCGTGCATTTCCTCTCTCGCTCTAGTCACGCGCGCACCCTACCGGGAGAAGAGCCCGTACGGCCCATACAAGGACCTTCCGCTCTATTAACGTCAAGCCGAGCCAAACTCGAAAAAAACTCTCCGAAACTTGTGAGAAACCGGAAGGAGTATTTTTAACACAGAAATACTCCATCAAACGTCCAACATTAGTTTTTGAAACTTTGTCTATGTTTAGGATGGGAATCCAAGTCTTTAACAGTGTAAAAAGCTCAGTATGCATGAAACAGCATTTCACCCCCCCCTTTAAAAGTAATTTTAATTCATACAAATTACATGTTTCACCTGCATGGTGGAATTGGCAGACGTTCTCTTGGGCATCAAGCGCCATGGCAGCGTGTAAAAGCGTTTTCGAGTAGAAATATGCAGCTATAATGCCTGTAGGTGATTTTGAGTTGATATTTCATGTCGATATACAATGGTTACACACTTAAAATTGACCGTAGTGTTTAAATCTTTGTAAGACTGGCCAATCTATAGAGCAATGGCAAGGGAAACTAACTGTATTGCACTCCGAGAGCCCCTCGTGGTCGGGAGCATTTCCGTTGTGTTGTTGCGATTCCGTCGTGCTGTGGTGATTTCGTTGTGTTGTGGCAATTTCGTTGTGTTGTGGTTTAATTTAGTACGGCTGCACTAGTGGGCCACCGTAGTATATTGCTGTCAAGACAAGAAACATGGAGCAACAGCTGTTGTATAATCTGAATAACATTGATTACTGAGATGCAGGATGAAAAAAAAAACTAGGTTGACGTGGTCATACTCAATTAGTCAGAATATGAGTCTGAAACTGCTCCATTGGGCGTGTTATTTGGGCGTGTTTCAACCGAACCAGGAAAAAACCTCAATTGGATAGACCTACAACCAACCAGAGCAACGGATTAAATGACGTATGCTGAAAGACACATAGTAGTGGGAAGTTTGGATCATTTTACGGACTCGGATCTTTGAATCTCCTTCGTCAAAATGAACAAATCTTTTTTCAAGTCGTTTTGTTTATTTCAGCAGAATCTAATTCTGTAACACTTAAGTATGGGGAATACATATTAATTAACGACTTTTGCCTCAATAAACTCCGAATTTACTGCTTATTAATAGTTAGTAAGGTAGTTTTTGTAGCGTTTAAGTTTAGGTATTGGGTAGGATTAAGGGATGTAGAATAAGGTCATGCAAAATAAGGCATTAATATGTGCTTTATAAATTCTAATAAACAGCCAATATCCTATGCATGTTAATAAGCAACTTAATAGTTAATAACTGAACCTCAAAATAGTGTTACTTATAATTCAAATGTCACATGTTAAATTCTGTAACACAACTAGTACTTATGCAAACATTGATCACATTTGGAATAAAAAAGAAATTATATGCTAATGCAGCCACAGCCAAACTTTAAGAAATTATTCATTAAAGGGTTACTTCAGCGATAAGCATATGGCTTTCTAGTAGAAACCCTTAAGTATATTCAAATGATCGTGTTCCACCCTCTCATATCCCCCTGAGATGAGAGATTTATGCATTTTGTTTCTGGAAAAATTACTCCGGTTACGCAAATATCGTCGATTTGCGTCATCTGTAAAATGTTTGGCCAGACGCTAAAGACTACAGCCAGTAGAGGGAGCTATTTCCGCATGTTTTCAACTTGGGGGATGGGGTCACACTCACAGCTCAGCTTGGCTCAGGCATTCATGGAAACGCGCTTTTTTAATTTCAATGAACTCAAAATTTAAAGGCAACCAGGTAACTTTTTTTCTAAATAATTTTTTACAGTGAAGATATAGAGAACAACATAGTGTTTCTACTCACAAATTCAGATGGAAGACCTCCAACAGATGCTTTAAATGCCATTAATAATGTGTGCTGATCCACAGCAGGAGAGATGATAGAGGACAAGCAGTTCACTTCTTATTCAACAACTGGCAGAAAGAAAGAAGAGACAAACGGTATGAACATTTGACATATTAGCCTGGGAAATGGTATAGAGAGAAGAATGAATCGGTTCGTCTCACTCATGGAAGAAATGAACAGAAAAAAGTGTTCAGATGACATTAGATGTTCTCTATAAGCGAAGACAACTTGAAGCCTGTCTCTCTATTCTGAAGGAGTAAATCTTTGAGGAGTTAAATCTGAAGAACTGACTGAGATTCAAGTTGCCATCAAGGAGCACATAGACAAGATTCAGAAATGTGAAAGCTTTGAGTTTAGAGTGAAAAAAATAACAAAGAATGAATGGTGGTGGAACAGAAACTGCTGCTTCATCTGTCAGGAAAAATGCCATGAATGGTATACTGCTGGAAGCCAAATTGATTCCAACAATGGATGGAATCACTGTTGCTCTGCAATAATCGTTCAAGTGTGTATAATGAACCAGAAAGAAGCTCTTCAGAGAGTGTTGATGTGACGACACTTCAGCATGGTGGTCACTACTAAAAGAGCTTTCCTTTGCATTCATTGCAGTTCATCTAAAAGAGCATTGTGCACGGTGCAGACTTATCAAAACTGTCTTGAACACTGTGCAGCGACTGCTCCCCCTGTGTGCGACAGCTCTATAAAAGTGCCTGTGTGACTTCATCTTTTTACAGCTTTTTTTTCAATTGCTTACACACTAAAATTAAAACTTTCCCACAATTAGCAAAACCTTACACTCAAGGAGCAAAACACTGGCCTAGATTTGCACAATTGGAAGCATATTGTCAGCTTTACACTTTCTGCAAAACATTACACACTGTGATTTGCAGAGCACTAAACACACTTGCATGCATTTGACACAGAAATGCATCATGATGTTCCTTGCAACTCCAAAGCAAAGGCTTTCAAATGAACACACCCATGAACCAATTGGTTAAACACAGCCACCAGGTGTGTGCACACACTGGTGCTTCATTCTAGACACACCAATCAGGTTTAAGCAATATAAAAAGGCAAAAGGTAAGTTCACCATGTCTTCAACAAAAATGGAAAGCAAAGTCGCAGTAAGAGGAAAATAGAGGATGAGAGGGGGAGCCCGTGGAGGAAGAGGGCAGAGAGGAAGAGATGGGAAGACAGGGGAAGGGGTAGAGGGGGGAAGAGATGGTTAGAGAGGGGTAGAGAGGTGAAGAGAGGGTTGGAAAGAGGAGAGATAGGTAGAGATGTGAAGAGAGGGGTAGAGAGGAGAAGAGAGGGGTAGAGAGGAGAAGAGAAGGGGAGACAGGGGAAATGGGGATGAGAGGGGAAGAGGGGTGAGAGGGGAAGGGGGTAGAGAGGAGAAGAAAGGGGAAGAGGGGGGTATGAAGAGGTAGACCTGGAGTAGGATGTGGCCAAAGAAGACAGGGACCAAATTTATCATATGCGATTCGGGCAACCCTGGTACCTATGGGTTGGCATTGAGAGAGACTGGACAGAGACTTCAGCCCAACATCGGCAGATATGTCAACCAGCAGCCATATCACCCTGTAGCCCAAGACTGGTTTCCCACTGAAGCTCAGCATGGCTGAGCCAGGTCAGTACCTGGATGGGAGACCAACTGGGAAAACTAGAAGCTGCTGGTAGAGGTGTTAGTGAGGCCAGCAGGGGGTTCTTACTCTGTGGTCTGTGTGGGTTCTAACACCCCAGTATAGTGATGGGGACACTATACTGTCAAAGAGCACCATCCTTCGGAGGAGACGATAAAGCAAGGTCCTGACTCTCTGTGGTCAATAAAATCTCAATAACAACCCCGGCATCCTGGCCAAATTTGCCCATTGGCCTCTGTCCATCATGGCCTCCTAATCATCCCCCTCTCACGATTGGCTTAATCACTCTTCACCAATCAAATGGTGTGTGGTGGGCATTCTGGCGCAATATGGCTGCCGTCGCATCATCCAGGTGGATGCTGTGCATTGGTAATGGTTGAAGAGATTTCCCCCTTCTATGTAAAGCGCTTTGAGTACCCAGAAAAGCTCTACAATCCCTGACAAAAGTCTTGTCGCTTGTGTACAAATTGACCTAAAGTGCCGCTGAAATATATTTCTAATCAAGATTCTTTTACAAGAAATGGCTCATTTTAATCCCACCAGCTTTTGTGATAATGTTTCAGTGAAAAAACTAAACTTTCAAAAAGTATTCTAATATTCACAGCTTGGTAAGGCCCATTGAGTCAATTTTTGCAAAGACATAAGTGTTGTCACCTTGTCATATGAGCTTCACCTGTGACTAATAATGGATCAATTAGGTCTCAAGTGTGTATAAAAGAACCCCAGTACGCTAGACCTTCACATCAACTGCAACTAGACCTCTGCAAACATGCCTAAGATTCACCCTGAGACTAAAGTTTTGATTATCAAGAGGCTGAAGACCAGATCCACTGCTGATGTGGCAGACACCTTCAATGTGTCTCAGCGTCAACTACAGAGGATAAAAAAAAGATTTGAAGAGACTGGAGACGTTTGTGACAAGCCCAGGCCAGGCAGACCCTGCAAGACAACTGCTCGAGAGGACCGTTTGTTGGCTCGAAAATCCAAGGCCAGCCCATTTTCCACTGCAGCAGAGCTCCACGAGACCTGGTCACCTGAAGTCCCTGTGTCAACCAGAACTGGAAAAATCATGGTCTGGGGTTACATCCAGTAAGGGGGTGTGCGAGAGATCTGCAGGGTGGAAGGCAACATCAATAGTCTAAAATACCAAGAAATCTTAGCTACCTCTTATATTCCCAACCATAAAAGAGGCCAAATTCTGCAGCAGGACGGTGCTCCATCGCATAGTTCCATCTCCACATCAAAGTTCCTCAAGGCGAAGAAGATTTAGATGCTCCAGGATTGGCCAGCCCAGTCACCAGACATGAACATCATTGAGCATATGTGGGGTAGGATGAAAGAGGATGCATGGAAGACGAAACCAAAGAATATTGATGAACTCTGGGAGGCATGCAAGACTGCTTTCTAAGCTATTCCTGATGACTTCATCAATAAATTGTATGAATCCTTGCCAAACCGCATGGATGCAGTCCTTCAAGCTCATGGAAGTCATACAAGATATTACATTTGGATCTCACAGCACCACAACTTAATTTGCTGACATATTTTTGTATTTGCAGTAAATTTGTTCAATTTCTGTATAGGCGACAAAACTTTTGTCTTGCCAAAATTTGACCTTTCTGTCTTGATTAAATGATAAATATTTTTTCTGTGAAAATTATTTATTTCAGTGCATTAAACATCATTTGGGAGGGTTTTAGCTTTTCATATGAGCTATTTCTAACACCAATTAATTAATTAAAAGTCAGGTTAATATCAGGTATTTCTAGAAAATAGATAAGCGACAAGACTTTTGTCAGGGACTGTATATAAATTTAAATAATAATAATAATAATAATTATTATTATTATATAAAACACTAACCTTTGAAAATGCATGAATGAATCAAATGATCTTACAATGTGGAGAGAAATAAACATTTGAAGAGATCTAATATTATAATGATGTAGCTACCAATATCAATATTAAGTTATCTAAATCAAAGGGAAAGAGTAGGTTGAAATAATGGACAAATGTCAGCAGCAGTGGCATAATGAAACAAAAGGGAGGTATTTATATTTTATACAAAACAGAGTGTGTGAATTAAGAGAAAATGGTATGCGTAGGAAAGAACAAGCCATTTTAAGCAGAATAAAAAATGGGGCATTAATTAACTACTCTTCGTATTATGGGAAAATAGGCAATGTCCAGCCATTCTTAGGAGTATGAGTCAAGCATGCCGAGCATGTTTTAATATTTTGTGGAAAGTTTAATCAAGAAAGACAAGAAATGATGACCCCTTTATAGAGTTTAGGGCGAGTGGAGAGAAATGAAAAGTATTTTAGAATTAGCAGAGCAGGGTGTTTTAAAAGTAACCGGATTGGACAAGAGAATATAGTGTAAAGGGAATGTATTGCTGTAGGGGGCAGTAATGCAACAAATAGGATGCAAGCTGCCGTAAAAGGTTAAAGAAAAAGAAGAAGAAGTGCATATGAGCAGATCCTGCACTTCAGGGTGTCACGCGCCAGCGGAGCAACGGCCATTGAAATGAAATGGGCTCGTGAGCAGATACAGCAGCTCAGACGGCAAGAGGAAAGCTGGAGTAACGGTAACTGTATTCATGATCTACAGGAGTTTACACAGTATGAATAATCTAGTAGTAGTTATGCCAGCTCTGGTAAAGCCAGTGAGTCCATCATGTTTTCTAAGATAAAATATATGTTTATGGCGTTTATGTGCTGAATATAGATAGCCTTATAGATGAAGAAATAAGTGACAAATACTGAAACGAGCTGTCTGGCATCTGAAATGTTTTCCCCCCCCCAGCATAAATAAAGAAGTCAATAAACACGAGACAGAACAAACAAACAATACTGAGGTTAGAAATAAGGTTTCAAACGATTTAATTATTTAAAATTCATTCAGTCACTGTATTTGTAGCCTACTGTAGGCTACATTTCATATGTTTTTGTTGTTGTTATTAATTTCAATGACGAATGTGTAACTGACAGCCTACTGAAAATCAAAAGAGAGAAACATTTTATTAGTTATACAGTATTTTTTTTTTTTTTATACAGTAATATTTTTTATATGATATTGATGTATAAAATGAAGCAATTGGAAGAGCAGAATTTTGCATAATCATTACAAAAATGACAATACTGAATATGTAATGTCATGTTATAATAGAAACAGTGGCATCAGTAAATGTATTTATGAGAGGTTAAACACCTTTCTAAAGGTCTTCACAGAAACACCGTCAGAAAAAAAGGTTCAGTGTTATTTCACACAGGCTGTGAGTTTATGGTTCATATCCTCTCAAGTCAAACACCTTTTTAATATTTATAATTCACACATGTGAATTACTAAATACTAATAATGACTTTCTGCTGCCACAGTTTCCAGGTGTAGAGAATCAGCAGATGGAGTGACACTGTTGTAAAGATGGAGTTTATTAAAGAGGAGAGTGAAGACACGAGTGATGCAGAAACATGCAGAATGAAAGATGAAGAAACGGAGGAACAGAGAGGTGATCCTTCTTCACTCTTCATTAATAAAATTTGTTTAACTCTCAATCTCTAGCGAGCGTTTGTGTGTAACAAACCCTCAGATGAAGGATATTTAAATTGGTCATTTATGTAGTAGAAATGTGAAATTATTTATAAATGCTAATTTATTCTGGGCTCATGTGGATGAAAGACAACAACTCCCCTAATGCACTTGCTTCGCTGCTAATGAGGCCGCTCCCAAAGTCACAGCTACTGGTTATCACTTGCTCACTGCGGCAAGACCCACACGGTCATTTGAATATACTACCGGGTTTCAACTGATACAAAGCTTAAAGGTGCCCTAGAATGAAAAATTGAATTACCCTTGCCATGGTGAAATAATAAGAGTTCAGTACATGGACATCACATAATGTGAGTCTCAAATATCATTGCCTCCTACTTCTTATGTAAATCTTGTGAATCCAAAACTACACCGGAAAAAAAGTGCTTCTCAACCTAACGCCAACTGTGACGCAAGCGTTGAGGATCATTTATATGCACGCCCCCAACATTTGCATCTGTCCAAACATGTACATTGTCAGGCGGAAATGGAGCGAATCATCAGGTACAAGCTGCTCGCATGGACACACTTCATGTTCCCAGCTGTTCAGGAGACCTGAGGACTTTAATTATCCTTCCCACAGATAAAAAATGTCAACAGTGATGGTTGATGTTTATAATCCGATACCACAACAATTTAATTCAAGATTGTTCGTTTGTTTGGCCCATTTCAAGCAAGCTTCGCTCAGCGTCTTAAACTGAAGAAAGTCAATTACAGCTGTATTCCTGCAAGCAGTAAGTAGCGATTTTATCCACTTATTGACTGTTTAAACAATTTCTGATAAAATTGAAAGTTTCTTAGAGAGACAGCATTGCCTAGATAATGCGAGATGCTAGTACAGTAACAATAGATAACACCAAGTAGTGTGTCTAATGACAAACGGTAATATTATTTTGTATTACAAAATAAAACCGTAGATACTTTGCTTAGATCATTCACTCGATCCTTCTAGCAAACATCACCTTTTCCACCATATAATTTAAAACGATAGTCATTTGACAAGGCTCATTTTGTAAAAAATTATATATTTAAAGTTTATATATATAAAGTTATATATTTATATTTTTGAGAACTGAAGTATTGTGTTTCCTATGATGTTTTTGCCTATTTTTATTTCAGATTAGGCTACATCACAGTCACGTAACGTTAGCCTGCGTTGTGACTAACGTTATATAAACATGCGATATCGTTGACGAAAAAAGACAAGTCTAAAATGTAGGCTGAATGACACTTTAAGCAAAACATCTCAAATGGAGATTGATAAAATGCAGCTTACTTGTTTATTGGTGTTTTCAGATCGTCGATCCGTGCGCGAGAGAGAGCTTGCGTGCGTATGGTTGCCAGATTGGACATGTTTAGGCAAAACCAGAGTGCATACAGGTTTTTTTTTTCACAGAAAAGCTCTGTTTGGGGGATTTAATTACTGAAATCTGGCAACCGCACGAACGCAAGCTCTTTCTCGCGTGCGGATGATCTGAAAACACCAATAAACAAGTAAGCTGCATTTTATCAATCTCCATTTGAGATGTTTTGCTTAAAGTTTAATGTAGTCGGTCTGTGTTCTATCAGGACGGTCATGACTCACGAGGCACTTCACTGAACTGCTGAAATAAGCCAATTAGAGCAGAGCTCAACATTAATATTCATGACTCTTCCAAATAAGGCAAAAACAGAGCATTACATCCTAGGGACGATTTATAGGGTTTTAAATGGACCTGTAAAACTATGGACAATTTTTTCCCTCAAATAAGCCACATACCCTCTATGTAGATATCAGAGAACAATTTAACATATTGTTTCAAATCATTCTAGGGCACCTTTAATGGTAATCATTGAAGTAACCCTTTAAGAATTACTTGAACATCTTTGCACCATGTTGCATTCGATGCAATAACAAACAGCATATTATTTTAAGTGGATAATCATGATAAAATGAGCCCAGAAATGATGTATCGCATTACACAGATGTTGAGATGATCTGAACACACACTTGAGACGCAAGTCATGTCAAGTCGCAAAGATGAACAATAATAATAATATGACTATTGTAGTTTTCACTAGTGTCAGTTCATGTGTTTATCTGGAGCCCTAATGTTTGACCTATTGCTTTCTGCCATGAAACTGGGTCACCCAAGTTTCTCATTTGTCTGAATTGACTTTAGACCTGACGGAAGTGAAAGGGGAGAGTGAAGAACTGAACGAAGTGGAGGAGGATCATCAGAAGGTCATAACGGGAGAAACATCATTGAGTCGCTCACAGACCAAAAGCGATTTCTCCAAAAAAACAGCAGGAGCCAAAAAAACACCCTTCATCTGCTCTCAGTGTGGGAAGTGTTTCACACTCAAAGTGAACCTTAAAAGCCACATCAAAATTCACAGCGGAGAGCGAGATTTTTCCTGTCTGCAGTGCGGAAGCAGATTCTTCAAAAACGCAGATCTGAAGAGACACATGCAAACACACAGCGGAGAGAAGCCTTTCAGCTGCCCTCACTGTGGGAAGAGCTTCACACGCAAAGAGAGCCTGGAGAATCACATCCGAATCCACACCGGAGAGAAGCCCTTCACCTGCCTGCTGTGCGCCAAGAGCTTCATACGCAAAGGACACTTTAAGAACCACATGCGTGTTCACTCCGGAGAGCGGCCATTCACGTGCCACGATTGTGGGAAGAGCTTCACTCAGGCCACCGTCCTCAAAAACCACCAGCACTCGCACTCGGGAGAGAGACCGTTCGGCTGCGGCCAGTGCGGGAAGAGTTTCATTTCAGCCAAGCACCTGAAGATCCACCAGAAGATCCACCAGAAGCTTTTCTTATGCTCTTTCTGTGGAAAGATGTTCTCGCAGCTGGGTTACCTGAAAGAGCACCAGAAAATACACAGCGGCGAGAAAGCTCACGTCTGCTCGGTGTGCGGGAATAGCTTCTCTAGAGCCAAATATCTGAAAGAGCATTGCAAGGTCCATACTGGAGAGAAACCCTACAAGTGCTCACATTGTACCAAGAGCTTCAGTCAGTCAGGGAACCTGAAAATACACGAGAGAGTTCATACCGGAGAGAAGCCGCATCGTTGTCCACCATGTGGAAGGAGTTTCGTCACATCCAGTGCTCTGTTGACTCATCGAAGAAAATGTCGCCAAAAGTTGTCATAGTGAGCAGAAGTCAAGAGTGGGAAATTCCAATGAACTGAAGTGTCATTTGCTTCTATATCTATGTGGACAGATACATTAAACATGTTAACTGTGTGTAGTGCCATTAGTTTCCATCCACTTATTTATATGCAAATTTTGGGATATTGCATAAAAAAACACTGGATGGAAATGCCAAGATGTGCATACATTTAAAAAAATTGCATAAACATATGCGCTCAATTGAGGGACATAGTTGTTTTATCCAGTAACAAGATATGTGCATAAACTACAATGGGAACACTTAAAATCCTTCACAAAACATCACGTGACTTTCCCTGAGCAGAGGCTGCGATTGGATAATTGTACTAACCAGCAGACCAATGCCATCGCAGCATCTCAAATGTTAGTTTGGTGGCTCTATGGCTGCATTTACACTGCAGGTCTTGATGCACAATTCCGATTTGGACCTATATGATATAGACCAGGGCTATTCAAATCTTACCAAATTTGAACCCTGTTCAAACACACCCACCTGGGATTTTCTAATGATCCTGGAGACATTAATTAGCATGTTCAGGTGTGCTTGATTAAGGTTGGAGCTAAACTCTGCACTGCATTGGCCCTCCAGGGTAAGATTTGAATAGCCTGGGTGTAGACTGTTGTAGCCTAGAAATCTAGACGCACCCTAGTGGCAGCAAATCTAATCTGCCCGTGAGTGTCGTCTAGCAACTCTCAATACCCATCTGAGCTGTAAACGCCAAACTCTGGTCGCACCAATCACATCGTGTATAGAGTCGGTGGGCGGGGCTTAATATAATGACGCCAGAGTTGTGCTTGCGTGCTTCTAGTCAACACAGAAGCTGGATGTTGTCATTCGAATCAGCTTTGACTGCGACTCTGGAAGACTTGGAGTTAAGCTTTTCTCTGAGAAAAGAACAAAGAACGGCACTGAAGTCATTCTTAAAAAGGGAAGATGTGTTCTGAGTTTTGCCGACTGGATACAGCAAATGTTTAATCTATCAACGAGCTCCATTTCACCTTTGTTGCTCTGGTTGGTTGTAGCGATATCCTATCACGTGCAGAGGGAGTTTGAAAAACAAACGTTTATCCTCCCCTCGGATTGAGCCCTGTCTATGGTGAGTTTCCAGACCAAACATCTTGATGTGGGTCTGGCTTGTCAGTCTAAGACTGTTGCGCTTAGATTGTACATTATAAAATGGCCATAAATGAGAGCTAAACATTGTATAAAGCCATTTAACGAGCACAGAAAACAGATTGAGCTGTATCTCAGTTCTGTGGTAATAAAATGTGCTGGGGAAAAAGCTCTCAATTCAAGAGGGATGATATAATCAATTATTTTGGCCACAAATGCAGGATTAGGTTTCAGAATTACCCCTGCATCCCAGGCATGAACTGCACACACGCTGAATGCACCAAAAGGGCATGGATCTCGTTTACGTGCTAACCGCAGCACTGTCTTAAACGACAATATTTTGAATTCAATCTTGTCCAACGGTTCAGATGGGGACATTGAAATTGCATCAAGTACTAATTCCACGTACCATAAGGGGAAATCGGTTTTGAAAGTGGCAAAGCGTGGCGCTTACCCTTCATGCACCTGCATACTAAAGGATGTTGCCCAACAGTTTCGTTATCAAAACCTATGTGACAAGCAGATATAGCAGCCAGAAACACTTTAATGGTTAAAACGCTTTCCCTTGGTCTATCAAATCCTGCAAAAATGGCAGATCGACTGCCACTAAACACTAAAAGAGAAATTCTTGTTTAGCCATGCACCAGCGTTCAAACACGCCCAACTTGCACTCAGAAAGAGACCTAGTAGGCGAAGCCCTAGCTTTTTTATGGTCCTGGTAACACTGCCAGACAGACCGGTTGTGTTAAAATTGAACCACTCACTGGTCAGGCCCATTAGCGCCAGGCGTTCTGGATGAGGATGAAAGATCTGCCGGGGATGATGGAGCTGGGGCTAATTTGCATATTCATTATTCATTTTATACTAACTGAAGTAAGGGTGTAGAATTCATAATATTTTAAGGCATTAAGAATTTTTTTTCACTGGAAGAAAATGTTTAAATGTCATTTTGGTGAACAAATAAGATGAGTTTTAAGGGATAAAACTACAGGGGGACTTAAAATATCTTAACTAAAATATGTAAATTACATTTGTATATATTCAAAATCAAAGATAAAGATTGTGCTGAATGTCACCGTGCTTATTTTAAGTCCACATATAGTGCAAACAAGAAACAAGGTCGAGTTGTCGTCTTACCCACACAAATGTGCAATGCTGTTTGCGAATGTTCGTTGGAATGGTTTCGGGAAACACTGACTCGTTGAACAATGATAACGGAACTTGCTGCCAATGCTTTCCGGAAACACCCAGAGCGTTACTGACAGACTGAGAAGAGACGAGCTGCACTAATGGAGAAAATGGGAAATAACCAACATTCAAGCAGGAAAACCTATTCAAATAGAGCCCAAAACAACATCAAGACTTTGTAAAAGGGCAAAATATGGCCTCTTTAAATATACTTGTAAGTTTAGTTCTGGTGGTGTTTGTGTCAAAGTGAGAAAAACGTTCACATATTTGACACGTGTCAAAGCAATGATAATGAGCCACAGTTTAGCTCACATAGACTGATGCTGTGATCACTGTGTGAAGAGTTATGAAAAGGTGACTGAGAAGTGAGTCCTAACCTGAAATGTACTCGAGAAACACAAATAAATCACCATATCTGTAAAGCAGAGGTGGACATTAACTAAATACATTTACTTGAGTACTGTACTTAAGTACACTTTTTGAGTATCTGTACTTTACTGGAGTATTATTTTTTTCTGAAAACGTATGATTTTTACTTCACTACATTTGAAAGACAAATATCGTACCTTTTACTTCTCTACATTTCTATCAAGGTCGAAAGTCGTTTCTATAGCAGCTCTGAAAGTCGGAGGATGATATTTTCCTTCTTTAAAAGGTTTTTTGTCTGTCAGGAATCACTCTTATAGGGTCATATACATTTCCCCAACTTTTTTTGAACACTGATCTTGTTCATAGCCAAATGGAAGAAGACGGTTCTTAGGCACAAGTGTGTGCTCCCATAGCCATACTTTAAACTTATGTTTCAGTTTAAAAAAAAAATCGAGATTAGTTTAGTTTGCATACACTTGATGCATGTCTTATAAAATATTAAAAATATAAACGTCTGGGAGAAAGAGTATAGTAAAAATGGGAGATTATCAGATGTGTATTAGTGTATTGGATCTGTGCATTCAGCGTTAAAGTGACAGCAGCTTTGTAAAGAGCTTTGTAACTTATATACAAGTATTTAAATAAGTTTAAGTTAGTCGTATGCTAGTTTGTCAGATGGAGCATCACTGACTGGCTTAAACCCTGATGACTGTGCATTTATACAACAATAATAAAATAATGCATTGGCATAAAAAAGAAAATTTACTTTTATACTTAAGTACTTTTGAAAACAAATACTTCTGTACTTTTACTTGAGTAAAAATCTGTTTTTACAACTTTCACTTGTAACGGAGCAATATTTGACCAGTAGTACTTTTACTTTTACTCAAGTAATAGAGTGGTGTACTTTGTCCACCTCTGCTGTAAAGAGAAAAAAAATGCTTGCAAATCAAGTTCTCTCTTACACCCTCCCACACACCAAACCACACTTCCAACATGCATCAGACAGACAGAGGGAGGGAGAGAAAGAGAGAGGAGAGAAAGAGAGATGCTGCAAGATGCCGGGGATGCTGTTAGGAGACATTGTTCCCAATTTTGAAGCTGATTCTACTTTTGGCAGATTGAAACTGCATGATTATCTCGGGGATTCGTAAGTGATTAGATCGATTAACTTGCGATATTTGAGTCTGTTGTTTGTTATATGTGTTGTTCATAATAGATTACAGTACAACAGTTTTATTTCTCAGCCACATCCTGAGGTTGCATCTTACAATGCTCCCTCTTTTCTCTCATCCTATGTTCTTTTTATCATTCAGTAAGTTGTGTGGCTTATGACACATTTCTCTCGTAGTGTCCTCACAATGGACAACATGTATTAAGTTAGCTTTGATAAAACCATACATAGTCAAAGCCGTTGTCTATTCCTCTGTGGTGATTTTGTTTGTAGGTCAGGCAGTCAGTGACGCCACTGTTACCACCTCTTTGGGTGCATCAAAACGCTGAGAGGGCTTGACACACATAAAGAGCAGAGTCAACAAAAACACTCTGAACTCATAAACACTTTGGTGGCAAACGGAGGATTCCCAGAGATAGCTTTCATAACAGAGTTCAGCTTGCTCTTCTGAGTATTAGTACAATTGGAATACATTTCCCAGAACCACATGCCTGGACTGATAATGACACAGTTGCCACAGCCAACATTTCTGAGCCATTTGCCACCATTGTTTTGCCTGTGTTCTGACCCTTGGACTGTTAACAAATCTTGCTGCCTGTCTTTTTGACCTGGCTCTGTTTACCTAGAACCCGTTTGTTTGCAGCCTGCCCCAATACTTTGCCTTTTATAACCTCAACTGCTGATTTGCCTATGCTGCTGCTTGTATATCTCTCTGTTTTTCAACCCTGTCCTCATCAGAATATGACTGAATGTTTGAGGGTCACGGCTTGCTTTTAGACTTGATGTTAAAATTAGGTTAGGGTAAGGGTTTGGGACTTAGTTGTGTGTTTGGTAATATATCAGACCCTGTTATGCTGAATGCTAAAGCAGTGGTGGTGACTCTTCACTGTGAACAAAGCAGTTACTTGTGTAAATGATGCAATAAACAGCTACTCTAGTTATTAGATCAGAGAAACTGAATCACAAATGCTCAGTGGTCTGTGGTTTATCTCTCTGACAACCAGAGAATTTTTTAATAATCAATGTTGGTTAATCATTTATTGAGCTGTCTTCATAAAATGAAAATGCCCCGCTTCACATTTCCAGGTTTAATTATGGTTTGTCTTGAAAAACAAAGAAATTTTGATGGCCATCATAGGAGAAGTCATACTGCAGGGCTGTGAGGCAAGTGCTCTGGCACTGCCAGAATTCCATCTGAGGTAAAATTGGATCGTTGATTAAACCTCTATAGTGCTGGAACTACAACAAATATGGTTTTGCTTTTTACTTTGATCCAATATGAAAAGAAAAATCCACCATAGTGTCTCTGACTTTTAAAAAGGGAAACATGGAGAAATTGATTGCATTGGTCAGAAGAGAGAAAGATGTCAAATTTGCCATCAATCCCTCAGCCGTTGTTTTAGAAACAGAACACCCTTGGATAATAAGCATGATTTTCTTTTAAGTGGCGGTAATGTGAGGTATCACCATCATGTCATTCCCCATGAGTGAACTGAGTGTTTCCTCCATCAGCTGGGGCGTCCTGTTCTCTCATCCTCGAGACTTCACTCCTGTCTGCACCACTGAACTCGGCAGAGCAGTTCAACTCAGTCCAGAGTTCAGCAGGCGCAACGTCAAGCTGATCGCGCTCTCCGTCGACAGCCTCGAAGACCATCACGGCTGGAGCAAGGTTCGCTTCTTTCAATCTGAAGTGTGTCTCTCTGTATGAAGTGCTGCTAATGAGTCTCGATGGGTGATTTCAGGACATCTTGGCTTACAATAACGCGGAGGCCGGAAGCGAGTTCCCTTTTCCAATTATAGCGGATGATCAGAGGCATCTGGTCGAGATGCTTGGCATGCTGGACCCCGAGGAGAAGGATCAGACCGGGATGCCGCTCAGCGCGCGATGCGTAAGTGCACTGCACATATGAATTATGCTTCAAAAACAGGGCAAATTATGGTAACACTTTAATTTAGGGTCCAAATCCCACTATTAAATAGATGTATATTGCTAGGATATTGCTGGTTTATTAGTACTTATAAAGCACATATTAATGTCTTATTCTGCATGAGCATATTCTACATCTCTTCATCCTACCAAATACCTATGCTTAACTACTACATTACTAACTATTAATAAGCAGTAATTAGGAGTTTATTGAAGAAAAATAATCTTAGTTGATAGTTAGTTATTATAATTTGACCCTAATCTAAAGTGTGACCCAAATTTCTAATAAAAATGGCCAATAAGAGAATGTTGTGGCCAACAACAAAAGTTAACATTACTGTGACCTACATAACACTTCCGAAAAGAGTGTAAACCTTGTTTTGTGTTTGTTGCTAAAAATAAAATTGAATATTTATCAAATCAAATAGTAGGTCACAATTAATATTTCCTGTTTTTGACGACTATGTACTTACATAACAAAATAGTTAAGCACATTGTGCTATCTGTGTTCATGTTGTATTGTAAACAAATTGCACTGCCATTGAAATGGGATATATATATATATATATATATATATATATATATATTAGGGCCGGGACTTTAACGCGTTAATTAAGATTAATTAATTACGTAACTTTAACGCGTTAATTAATTACGCAAAAAAAAAAAAAAAATTAACCGCATTTATTTTTGCACCGCGGAACGTTTTTCAATGAATCAGTTTCGACGGACCCATTATACTGGAACACCAACTAGCGCGACAACTACGGCTGCGTTCCACTCCACTTTAAGACACGCACTTGCAAACTTCCCTAAGCACTTCCCCTTGGGGGAATCCCTGCCGCCATTTTGAAGTGCGTTCCACTTCGTGAAGTGGACAAGGGAAGTTTGTATGGACAGACCCTTGCTCCCTCGATTTTGACCGAGTGAGCGAGTCTACTTCATATGTACACTTCAGACAGCTTCATATACCACAATGCAACGCGATTGTGACGTCACCACATATCACGTTTAATTTACCCCACCACAAACAACTATAACTATTTTTAAAAACATTTAAAACAACACAAACACATCCATATACATATAGAATGCTGCATTAAACAATTTCGTAAAGGTAAAAAATAAATAATATATCAACTCCATAATGGATTCCAAGTGATCAAGGGCTTAGGGCGTTCCAGTTCAGTCCATTTGCAAAGTTTCCGCCAGTAGTGGGCACTCATGCAACGTAGGCATGACGCACATCCGAGTGAACGAGACGGAGGGAAGTTTGCGAGTGAAGGGGATAATAAAAATGAACTGGAACGCAGCATCTAACAAACCATGGGTGCGTCTCAATCCGCTCCCTAGTTCAGTAGTCAGGGCACTGATCAGGGAGTCAGCCCATTGACTTATGTCTTGATCAGTGCCCTGACTAGGGAACGAGGGAGCTGATTGAGACGCAGGGCATGCGTGAACATGAACGAAGAAGCTGATGAGACCGCTTTGCTTGGCCCCGTGGATGGGAAATTTTGTTTTAAAAAACGAAAGAATGGAAGCGTCGTCAAGAGCATGGTAGTGTGCAAGCTATACAACAAGGAATCTGCGTATCACCGCAGCACATCGAGCCTCAAATATCACAAATATGCTTTTGCTTAACTTAATGGCAAACATTGCACTGGTCTGCTGGACTGAAATAAATAAACAATATTTTGTTGATTAAGCTTATGTTTTCAGTCATTATTCAATGGTATACTAAAAATACATGTGAAAAATTACTTCTCATTGTTCTCAGGTCAAATATTTATATGCGATTAAAATGCGATTAATTTCGATTAATTAATTACAAAGCCTCTAATTAATTAGATTAATTTTTTTAATCGAGTCCCGGCCCTAATATATATATATATATATATATATATGTATATATATATATATATATATATATATATATATATATATATATAAAGTTAGGTACAGGTTGTCACACCCTCGCCCGACTACCAAAAAAAATAAACTTTTCTCAGTCATAGCCACAATCAAGCACTCAATTAAAAACTGCACTGCCAATCAGTCAGTGTCGGGCGTCCAAAAGCATAGACTTGCAATGTCTCCATCATTGTCTCCATCTTTGATCTCAATTGTTAGGGTTCGACAAAATGCCCTGTAAAACCTCATTCTCGATCCACTCCATAGTCAGGAATCCCCTGAGTTAATGTCTCTTTTTTCATTGTGTGCGAAGCTGCAAATGGGCTGTCTGCACAACCAGGACATCAACCTCCTGGTTCTAGAGAAGTCGACAGCTGAGATCATCATGGGGTGCCCTGTTCTTTGACAAAAATGCAATTTTTCTCAACTTTTTGTTTAAAATGTTTTTATGAAACTTAACCACATTCAAGTGTTGATAAAAAAGGATTCATAAAGCTATAATAAAATGTAATAAAATGTAATATATATATATATATATATAATGTGTATAAGTGTAACATTAGTATTTATTGTTAGTATTATGGCCACAGGACTGCCACATACTGGATGTTTTTCCCTTTTCACACCATTCTTTGTAAACCCTAGAAATGGTTGTGCGTGAAAATCCCAGTAACTGAGCAGATTGTGAAATACTCAGACCGGCCCGTATGGCACCAACAACCATGCCATGCTCAAAATTTATTAAATCACCTTACTTTCCCATTCTGACATTCAGTTTGGAGTTCAGGAGATTGTCTTGACCAGGACCACACCCCTAAATGTATTGAAGCAACTGCCATGTGATTGGTTGATTAGATAATTGCATTAATGAGAAATTGAACAGGTGTTCCTAATTATCCTTTAGGTGAGTGAATATTTAAGTTCTTTTTTTGTTTGTTAGGTTTACTATCTAGTTAATTTCTCCTGGTGCTCATTCCACACTATGGCTGCGTCCGAAAACCTAGACAGGTGACTTGTTGCCTAGCTGCCTTATGAGGCAATGGCTTGTATAGCTGTGTTTTGTGCATAAAGGCACCTTTGGAAACTGATTACGAACAGACTTCAAGGCAGTGTAACAGTTCAATGGAGACAGGTAGTTAACATTAGAAGTGGCTTTATGCCTTCCTGTCTTGAAATGTGTCCCCGAAGACAGCATTTTCCAGGTTTTAGACACAGCCCATGGTCACATCTAGGAGTGGATTTAATCACCGATCTGCCCTCCTCCAAAGGATTTACTTGTGTACTCGTTATAGTGAATAGATTCTCTACATCATGCAAGATGAGGCCCTTCAGAGTTCCCATTGCTATGGAAACAAAAGAGATACTATTAACCATGTCATCTGTAATTTTGGTAGCCTGACAAGCCAGACCCACATCAAGATGCTTGGTCTGGAAACTCACCATTGACGGGGCTCAATCCGGGAGGCGGGATAAACGGTTGTCTTTCAAACTCCTTCTGCACGCGATAGGATAGCGTTACAACCAACCAGGGCCGTACCCAGGATTTTCTAAATACCGAGGTCCAAATATGAATTTTGGAGTGTTTAAAAAAAAAAAAAACATTTCCCTCCTTTACATATGCTTTTTAAGACATAAGAAAATCAAAGAATCAGCTAACTGTAGCAGTGTACAGTATAAATTATTTTAAGAAGACAACAGATTTTTATAAATGAGAATCTGGTTAAATGTTGCAAAAAAATTAGACTCCAAATTAGAAAATCAGAAAATCAGTTTTGTTGTTAAATTGAGCCAAAGACGACATATGTGTGACTCCGTCTTTGAAAACCTAGCTAAAGTTAACTTTTGTGATTTACATTATGTAAAGAAAATTATTTGAACATATAACCTTGATATATTTAATGATGAATGAGTAAGATCATGTCAAAGATAGAAATCAATGTCAAAATATAACTAATGAGTGAAATCAAAATTTGATGCTCCTAATCTCAATATTAGATTATGAGACTTTAGCCTGGATTTCACAGACAAGAATCACATTATGTGTAGCAATTAGGAATATATTGTAGGCGAATGCTTTTTCTATTCTGAGCACAGTGGGCTACCTGCTCTTTCTGTCTCATCGCCATCATCTTCTCTCTTTCTTTTTTCCCCAGTCTCCTTCTCTTGCCCTGTATCTTTTCTCTTTTCAAAGCTGAGCTTTGTTTGAAGCACTCTTTTCCTTTTCGTCTGTATCGGTAAAAACAAAGTTGTAAATGTAAATTTACAATTGTAAAGCTGAAGGCTTCCAAGAAAATGTTATTAGTTTGCATCCCTGATTATTAAGCGCTCTTGCGGTGTTGTGATATCAAACATCAGTCGTTGTTCGAAGCACCGGTTGGTGGTTGTGGCATTTGTCCCGCCTCTCCTCCACTGTGATTGGACATTGATGTTCACCCAAAGTTGAACTGTGGACGCTCAACGCGTAAAAATGGACAAAACCTGCCAGCTGTTGGCGCTATTGAAAAGTGCGGCGCATCCATTGGAAACAATTGAAAACATACGCCAGGCGAGGTGAGAACACCTGTTTTTACAAGCCGCCTTAATAGGCTTTTATTTTGCAACTTCTATTATGTACACCTCGGAGAATTACCGAGGTCCGGACCTCGGGGACCTCAGTGGTGGGTCCGGCCCTGCAACCAACCAGAGCAATGTGAAGCAGAGCTAGTTGACAGATTAAACTTTCGCCAAACTCGTCTTCCTTTTTTAAGAATGACTTCAGTGTCGTTCTTTGTTCTTTTCTCAGAGATAAGCTTAACTCCAAGTCTTCCAGAGTAGCGGCCAAAGCTGATTCAAAAGACCGCTGTTCACCAGCTTCTGTGTTTACTAGTAGCACACAAGCGCAACTCTGCCATCATAATGTTAAGCCCCGCCCAACGACTCTATACACGATGTGATTGGCCTGACCAGAGTTTGGTTTTTCCAGTTCAGAAGTGTATTGAGTGGCTAGACGACATTGGCGGCAGATTAGATTTGCTGCCATTAGGGTGCGTCTAGATTTCTAGGCTATAATTTTGGTCTGCCAAAAGATATAATTTCAAACCAAGGACCACAATTAATTTCCAGATTTTGTAAGAAAATCCTAAACAATTCCTCTTATCCTAGGCTAAAATCTGATCTATTTGTTAGTTTGACATGTTCATAGACAGCCGATTAATGACCATTGCGATCCAATTTTACCTCAGATGGAATTCTGGCAGTGCTGGAGCACTTGCCTTACAGTCCTGCAGTATGACTTCTCCTTTGATGAGCATCAAAATTTCTTTGTTTTTCAAGACAAACCATAATTAAAATCAACACTTTTTTTTGTTGTTAACAACCATTACAGTCCTGCATGTAATGCAGATCAAAGTCACCAAACATGTATGGGTTAATGATGTAAAACTTTGGAACGTTTCCTTGCCTGCATCCATTATTGTGTCTGATTGTCACACAGTCTGAGATTTAATGACATCTGAAATCCCACAGTGTGACATGAGGATCATGTTCGCAGTCTGACAAGCAAAAATCGTTAAACTCAATTCGCATAGTGTGTGCCCGGCTTTACAGACCAGGCAGGTGTGGCTCCACCCAAGACATAACCAAATAAGTGCATTTTATTACATGATTAATTTAAACGTTATTACATGGTAGTTAAAGCTGTTGTCCATTACTTTTTTGGGTTAAAAATTATCCAAAATAAATTTGAGCAAGTACATAACCAGCCATTGTTCAAAATTATCTGCTTACAGTAGCACGATTTACAAAGTTAAGCTTGTGATAATGTTTTTAGTTCCAGTGGCACTGGTGGATTTCCGCGGGACATCTGGACACATAAAGAAGGTGTCCCGGTTAGCAGGCTATCGGTATATTGCGTGTGAGGATGTTGAAGGTGGAGTTTTATTGTCTTTTCTCACGTCACTTGATATAATTGAACTTATCAATTTGATGGCGGATCCAAAAACCAGTGACAACTGGAGATTCATCCGTTGTAAAATGCAAAAGTCTTCAGACTTTGGAGTGGCAGGGCTTTAAAAGGTGGAGTAAACTCTGATAGTTTTTTTTTATAATTAAATACATACATTAATTGAACATAATACAAGAAGAAAAAATACACAGTAGACAACTGCTAAATAATGTGGGGGGACGACGAAAAAAATAGGAAACGGGAAGGAAAAAAAAAAAAAAAAATGCAGGCATACAAACAAAAAGGTAGTGAAAAGAAACAACTTATACTTAGAATATGTATTTAGGGAGTAGTTAGATGTTGTTTTAATTGAAAAATTTAAATTTGTCTTCCCCCCTTGTTCCTCTCCCACCTCTCACTTCTCACATAACAACTCAGTGTTTTGAAGGTTTTTTATACAGGTAAGACATTTCAATTGTTGAATTAGGCTATGTAAGGTAACAGTAGCATTTGTTCGCTTAAATCATACTGAGTTTTCTTTGTTGTGCCTTTCTCATTTTGCGAAACATCATGGTTATTTTGTGCTAACGTTAGCTATGAGAGGTAACTCTCTACATTAACGATTAGAAATTAGACTGCAAAGAAAGGGAATCTGAACTACAGGTAACCCTAATACACATTAAATGTAGTCAGGCAATTCTGATGTTAACATTCATTTGAAAAAGCATTTGCACGGTTTGACGTGATATGATAAACGATCATTAGATTAATCATTGCAATTTATTGCAATGCTTTTTCCCCTTAGTTGGTCAGAACAAAAGTGGATGTTAGCTACTTACTTGTTCAAATGGCATTCTTATGTCGGTCATACTAACAGTAGAGTCTGAGATTTCAAATGACAGTGTCCACACCGGCGCGGTGACTGCAGCTGCACATTCTCCTCAAAACATTGGATTCCTCCACGCTGTGCCGACTGAGGCACAACTCACATAAAGATAATTCCGCATATAACAGCAATTGCAGTTTCCGAGCAGAGATTGCGACAAAGAGAGAAAACTACAGACTGCAGCTTTAAAGACACACAAATTATAATGTTTGAACAAAATACAATAGAAAAACATTGAATGTTAGAGCTTGTTGACTGCAGACAACACCACAATTTGTGCAAACCAGAGAAAATAGACCGAGATCACTCACTTGTCTTCCTGTGAAGCTGTAGATGCCACTTCCTGCAGCAAATTTAAGCAGCATTTCAACCTGATTTGATTGGTGGTTTACTGTATAAGGTAAAAGTTTAACATAACTGAAAATGTTAGGGCATTGGACAGAGCCAACAACCTTTCACACTGCACTAATTGATTTCTTAACGTGTGCATTTTTCATTCAGGTATTTGTGATTGGTCCAGATAAGAAGTTGAAGCTGTCTATTCTCTATCCTGCAACAACAGGACGTAACTTTGACGAGATTCTACGTGTGGTTGACTCTTTGCAGTTAACGGCACACAACCGTGTGGCCACACCTGTGGACTGGCGGGTGAGAAATGTCAAGCCTGATCTGTTTGGAGTCTGTATGTCTGTTACTGTCATCACTGCTTAATAAGTGACACTCACTTCTCTTGTTTGAAGCCTGGAGACAGCGTTATGGTGCCGCCCAGCATACCTGAGCAGGAGGCCGTGACGCTCTTCCCCGCCGGAGTTTATACCAAAGACCTGCCCTCAGGAAAGAAGTATCTGCGCTACACACCACAACCAGACCCCCATCAGGAGTAAATGTACAGACGGTTGTGGCATGGGTTCAGTGATGCTGTGTATGAGAGCAGCTGCTCATAAAAACACCAGTGCCTTTCTCAAATGAAGAGGCAACGTCCTCAGGTTTTTCTTTCACAAACATTGTTACATTTTAACATTAATTAACCATTAACCATTTTATAATTTAACCATTTACACTTAATTTTGACACAATTTCTAGAAATCTTTACATAAACATGAATTACGCTTACAATTCTAATTTGTATTTTCACCTTTTAAATGTTATGTTTTATGAAAATATGTATTATTTCATCAAGTATTTTATTCAATCTGAGAGCACAGTTGCAAATTTCAAGTATATTTATAAATGATATAATAAATATATCGTTTTTACAACCCACACGTGAAGTCGCCTTCACTCACATTCATCTTTGCAGTGATGAACTGTATCGATTAAATAATGATTTAATGATGCAAACATGTTTGACAATGTTTTCAATTCTGCTGTAAAGCAGCTCTAAAAAGACAAAAGCGTCATTATTCATTCGAAATCAGTTCAGTATTGATTCAGTTTGGTTTAATAACTGTAAATTCGATCAATTAATGAGTTTATTTCCTCTATAAAGCAGCTTTGCAGAAAACAAGGATGCCATCGTCCGGCTCAGTTAATTAATAAATGAAAATATGAAGTGTCCCCAACTAAGCAGGCCAAAGGTAACACACACACAAATAAATCTTGCAAAATTGATCTTTAAAAATACTTTTATTGCTCTGAAATGCATATTTCAACACTGATCCCATTTATAGTCCGAAAACTTCTTTTTGAAGGAGTGGGGTTTTTTTTCAGGTTTTATCTGTTTATATCCTCACTGTACTCATTTGTGTAAAATATCTATGTATGTATAAAAGGTTGAACACATAATGTTCAGTTAAAGGACAGATTAATGAAGATGAAGATTAATCTAGTGATTTTAGTCATTTGAAGCAGACTTCATGTCGCTTCTAGCGTTTGATCTGGCCGTCCATCAGCGCCACACACTCCTTTTGATGATCATAAAGACGCAGAAACACGGCATATTTCCTTCTATAAAAGCTTTACAGAGACAAATATTCATTAATAGTACAGGAGGGAAGAAATGCTGATGCAAGATACATGAGCACAAGAATCTTGATCTATGACTGTATTTGCTACTAAAGTAATAAAATCTCAGCTACTCATGGATTAATGCTATATTAGGAGAAACATCAGTGAATAGTACCTTTCTAGCTCAGGGTTTGGTCTGACGACATGCCCGATTCTGGTCATCTTCATCATTGCTTCCTAAAAAGAAAGGCAGAATGTTATTTAGGGTCTGTGTGTGTGTGTGTGTGTGTGTGTGTGTGTAGTCCTGCACCTGTATGGAGCCGTAGTCAGATGAAGCACAGGCTCCGATCACAGCGGATCCCAGCAGCACGGCCTCTGGCTCGGCCGGCAGGACCACCGGCAGCCCTGAAAAATCCACACAAACACACACCCTCAGGTCCAGCGTCTGTATGCACGCATGTCTGCAGACATTCTTTTTTCATCATTCATCATTGTGTTTGAATCGGCTGGAGTTTTGGTGATTTTAGTGTATGTATGAAGTCTGCACAACATTAAAGTGTTACACACATTTCTTTTAAAGGAGGTGTGTGTGTGCACAGGGGGGTTGCTCAGGTTGCCCGGGCAACTGCCCATATGCCCTTCTTGACTCACGTTGCCCTTCCGAGGTGGAAAAAAATAAATAAAAAAATCGTACAATGGATGCAGAATTTCACGTAGGCCTAGATACAAAAAAAAAAAAAAAATCGCAAAGCCTCGTTCACTTCCATATTCGGGTACCCGTCCGAAAGTGAAAGTCAAGCAATTGCTTGGGGCACCGAGCTGGCCTGGGGCCTCAAGACAGCGACAGGTTAAGAATAAAATGCAAAGACAAACTGCTTGAGCGCCCCTTTGATAGTCAATGCAGTAAAGTGCATTGACACTGTTATCGGAATCCCCCTCAAGGGGGCCCTCTCAGTCGTCGCTGACAACAGCCACCCAACCACGCAATCTCTGCTGCCGGCAAAATACAAAACCTCCTCGGCGATCATGAAGCGGAATTATGCTTTAGGAAGCCAGAAAAGAAAAAAGAGAAAAAACAAGATAGTGGTAAGTGATAAATTACACTATATAAAATAGCTTTATTTGTACAAAAATGGTGTAATTTTGCAGCAGGTAGGCTAGCAAAAATATGTTTATGTTAGCTAACGTTACCTGCCTGGCAAATGCTGCTTGTAACGAACAGTTAGTGCAACTTTTTTTTTCGAACGGATGGAATATGGTTACTTACTGTAATATGTTTTTTTTTTTTAACGGGATAAGGAAGAAGCAGATCTGTTCCAGAATAACTGTTTATCGTATTTAATGACATAAAATTGCTATAGCTTTGTAATAGGTTTTGATGAAAGTGGCATAGCATGCTATACTAACTATTTTTATGCTATGCATAAATAACCTGGAATAGTTAATATAGCATTAACTATTATTATAAACATTATTTAACCAGAAAGAGGCAGAGGAACATGATTTTTTTCATAGCTTATCTTAATGTGCTAGTGTCGGGATATTTGGTAGTAACAGTTTATGCAAATATGATATTATTTTTATAAGTTACCAATGGATCTTGAACAGTTACTTTATTCGGTGTGGCAATTTTTACACTGTTGCATTTTGAAGTACAGTATCAGGACAACCCACATGTTTTACTGTTACTGTTTATTAACTATTTAACAGGTATTATAGTCATCTGTTGCAACTTCATAATAACCATCCAGATAATGTTTATAGACAGTTTACAAACCAACTAGTAACCCTTAACAAAGTGTTAGGAATATTTGGTCTGTCTATCTATGTAATGTTTATAGATGTTTTAAAAATGGTTTCTTAAAGTTTTACAAACATTTTTTAATCATTACCCGTTTATCTGTAGAAAGTTAGCCATGTCCATTTTGCTTGGGGCCCCCAAAACCCTTCTAACCGCCTTGGCTGAGCCTGCATGAGCGGCACTAGAAGGAGATTGTCGCCGTTGTCGGGTGAGACTTAACGTTGTCGGAAAGGTATAACAAATGGACGATCATAAACTGTTGATGGCAGTTAAATTAATATTGTCTTTTTTTATTAGACTACTGATATTGACTGGTTTGAGTTCTTTATTGGTATAGGCAAGGGAAATGGCCTCAAACGCACCAAAATGCAGGAAATCACATCTACGAAATAAAAAAAATTCTTGGGGGAGAAACCCCCAGACCCCCCTGCAAAAAAATAGCCCCACCTATAATATTTTTCCTGAGCAGAACATAAATACCACTAGGGGGCATTGAAATAATAATGATAATGGCAATAACAATAATATGTAATTGGACAGATCATGAGGGGTGGGGGTGGGGTGGGTGGTTTCGGTTGGGGGGGGGGGGTTCCCTTTTTTAGGTCAGAGCAACTGCCCCTCAAAAATCCTGTGCACGTCCCTGTTGTTGCACTTCAAAAAAGACGACGCTAGCATCTGTTTTCATTTTTAATTGCATGAGTAAACTGGTTGGTTTCAAGCTTTATTAAATATTAAATATTTTCAACTTCCAGGATCAAAACCTTCTTGGTGTTGACGTCACAGGATGTTTTCTCACACCTATCGTACATCTATGACTCATCTGTTTCTCATAAATATTTATGAGACATCATGTCTTTATACAATTTACTCATGTGTTGATTTCCTATGACGGATGCTGTGAGATCATGTACTGTTAGTGAGAGACGCGTTCATGAATCACAAATGTTAGTTTTTCTGAGTGGTATTATTTTCCCACAGACACTGAGAGAATCAGTGAAAATGGCTTTCAGAGCTCTTTAATGTAATTGATCGAAAGGCTTGCAAAATAACAGTCTCAAATATTATTAAAAAAACAACAGTGCAATTCTATATGTATATTTTCAGTGCACAAATGCAAATGGATGTGCGGTTCTTGGTGCATTAAATTACAGCTGTCACATTTACATGGGGTTTTAAAGACACTTGACCTACCTACACCTTCCACTGACTAACCACAAACACACACACACACACACACACAAAAAGCTGACTGAGGAATATTAGTTGAAGCACACTTACCTGTGGTGTTGGCATGCGTCTGTACGAACAGAGCGTTCTTGCTCAGCCCCCCGCACAGGAAGAGGGTTGTGATGTCATGTCCTGCCTCTCTCATGGCATCTATGATGTGCCTGGTGCCGAGCTTCATACAACAGAGTGACATTATAATGTTAACACTGTAAGACGTGAACATTTAAAGGATCATTCATGTCACATACGCGTGTGTGTGTGTGTCTTACAGCGATGGCCTGAAGTGTGGCTAGATACAGCAGAGCTAAATCATCCAGCGTCTGTGATAAAGTGAGTCCCACAACCTGCACAAACCAGTAGTAACATCATCAAACAACTATCTACCACAGTAAAAATGTGTTATAAAAGGTAAAACAAATGTTTCTTATTGGCTTAATATAAAAACTCAAATTTAACCTAAAGAAAAAAAAAAAATTCTCAAATTTTTATATATATGTTTCTAGGGCCATTAATGTGTCACATCATTTTCTTGACATTAAGAAAATTTCCCATTTAAATTTACATTACTGTCCTCAAATAAAGAAAAAAAAGCCAAAAATGATAATAATATTTAAAGGGGTGGTAAAACACATTCTTTCGAAGGCTTGATTGTGTTTGCGGGGTGCACTGTAACGTGTTCATGCTTCCTTTTTAAAAAATTGCATTATTTGTCATAGATTTTACCTTTATTGTACACTGCTCTGTCTCTCCTTGTAAAAATGGTCTGATAGTTTCCTGGTTCTATGAAGCCAGTCCCTCATAAATACGCAGCTGGCCATTCGCTTACTGCCTAGCACACTCCAGCCTACTCTTCTCCACAGCAATAAAAAACGGCCTTGCCCCCTTATTTAATATTCTCGGAAGGAGGGGTTTATGTAAATAATTAACAGGCTGATGTCACTGAGTCTGGAGAAAAAGGCTGTAGTTCCCTACCGGCCTTTTGCTATATTCCTTAGAAATGTATTTCTTTAAAAGCAAATATCTCCCTTTGCTTTAAACTTTAAGCGTTGTAACTTTGCAGATGTTGTTTATGCTCAAACAGCAACATTACACACTAGCTAAAGTTAGAAAAGTCAAATCGTGTTTTACCACCCTTTTAAAGGAAGTGTATGTAAGATTATGGCGAAAACTGGTAATGTAATCCCTATCCCCTCCCCTCTCCCCCTGACTCGAGGTTGCCAGATCGGCTGCAGAATTCAGCAGGAAAGTTTGTAGCTGCAGCTGAGGTAACTAGAGCAGATCTGGCAACCCGGATGCCGAAACACTACTGACTTCATGATTTGTAGATAGGTGGAGGGCGGAGCTTCAGGCCAAAACACAACATGTCAACATCAACATCAGTTGAGAGCTGCAACAACAACTTTTAAATGACAATATCCTGGCCGGACTACTGTTGTCAGTGATATAAGTATTTAAAATCAACATGATTTCTTAATGTCTAGTGACAATGGCCCTCATTTATCAATCTTGCGTAGAAACTGGTGTATATGTTGGCGTAAGATTATGCTTACACTCCTCTCACCGCCTTATTTATGAAACTGCGTACCTCTGCAATCCAGGTGTACGCAATACTTGCCCTTGATAAATGAAAAACGATGAAAACGGCTGAAAACGATCGTCATTAGAATAACACGCCCCTATATATTCAAGTCTCCGCCTCCCGCACGCCCTCATTTTACGCCATGGACACACGGAAGACGGCAAAGAAGCGAAACTTCTCCGACGTGGAGATCGGGCGCGCTCAATCATTGAGACGCGCGCCATCGAGACCATCACCAGGGAAGTGGATTGGGGTGTAGGCCTACGATAGTGATGATGATGTGATGTGGAGTAGCATTCATTCACATTAATAATTACATGACAATTTGTAAGATTCTTATTCTTATTATTATGATTATTATTCTTAATGAAGCTTGTTATTTAGAAGAAGAATGTCGTTTTTATTGATTTTATTATTATTTAAAAGAAGAAGGTCATTTTTATTATTTTGTCAGTCTGAATTATTTTAGTCCCAGTCCGTGCGCAGCTGCCGGGCCAGGCGGGCCTAAAACGTCAGATAAAGCGCACAGGCTCGCGACTGGAGGAATACATATGCCTACAAATCAAACGCTTTGGTAAAGTCACACAAATTAAACATTGATGTTCATGTTGCACAAAAATAAACACTGAATGTTGTTCAACAGTGGGTCATAATATAGCATATCTTGTCAGTGCGTTTTGTGGTGTTAGGAATTGTTTTTCTGCGCATTTTCACACTAACTCAAACGTGCGTACACCACCTCCTGAGCTGGCGTAGGATTTGACCGTGCCGTACGCCAACGTCCATATTGATCAATCTCAAAGTCACCGTGGGTTTGGGTGTACGCAAGGTGTACGCTGGAAATTTGGTGTACGCACTTTTGATAAATGAGGGCCATTATGATTATTGTAGGGCCATTTTATGATTAATTAAAATACATTTCTTACATACAGTTCCTTTAAAAAAATCTCATAACTGTAAATGTTCAAATGTTAATTTGGAGGGATTCTTTCTGTTCTTGATTCATGATTCGTATCGCCAATGTCACGTGATTTCAGCAGTTTGGCAGTTGGACACGCAATCCAAATCATGAATCCGTAAGCTGATTCATGACCGTTTAAATCTTTATTTGAGGTTTGAAAACAAACCGGGTGAGGAACGACATTAGGGTAAGTCATTAATGACATAAATTTCATTTTTGGGTGAACTAACCCTTTAATGCAAAATATGTCTTATTTAGTGTCCTATGATTTGGGGTGATACGTCAGTAAGATCGGCTAATCTGTAATGAGCACAGCGTTCATCACCGAGCCCCGTGATGTCTGGTCGGCCAGAGGTGAGCGGTTGCCGTGGAAATCAGGCCAGATGTGTAGGCCGGCCGTCAGCTGCTCCAGATATGCTGCATCTTCAGACATGTGTTTCAGATGGAGGTTCAGGCAGGAGTAAATGTGTTTCCCACTACAGAGAAAAGCACAGCGATCAGACTGAGAGAGATTGGAGTGACGACATCAGAATGACTTAGGGTCACCTCTTCTCCGCCTGCTCTTTAAGCTGCCTGTAAGCGGGGTGTCCGTTTACCACATGGTCCACCTGAAAGCACATGACATTGCTCTAATTAAGAGATAAATACCTTATCCTAGTCTTTAAGATTCTACATTTTAATATTAGAAACAGTGCTAATAGTATAAGTGCCAAATATATTATTCTTTTAAGCTTAATTGTTTATGAATCTGGATAATTTGTTTAAAAAGAAATACAGATCACGATTCTCCCACGATTCTGAAAACAAAACATTAGACAACAAAATCAAATTTAATTTACTTAAGGTTCTGACAAAATGTTCTATTTAATGTTATAAATGAGTATATTTATAAATGCCTTAAACATTATAAATGAGTCTATTAAAAAATATTATTTTAAATAAAACTATGAGCATTTAAATATAATAAATTAAGTTTTTGAACAAATCGGATTAAAATATATACTATATTGCCAAAAGTATTGAGGCAATAGTCAAAATCATTAAATGCAGGTGTTCAAATCATGTCCATGGACACAGGTGTATAAAATCAAGCACCTAGGCATGCAGGCTGCTTCTACAAACATTTATGAAAGAATTGTAGCTCACAGGAGCTCAGTGAATTCAAGTGTGGTACCATAATAGGTTGCCACCTGTGCAATAAGTCCATTCGTGAAATTTCCACACTACTAAATATTCCACGGCCAACTGTTAGTGATTTTAACACAGTGGAAGAAATTGGGAACAACAGCAACTCAGCAATCAAGTGGTAGGCCACATAAATCACAGAGCGGGGTCAACGCATGCTGAGGCGCACAGTGTGCAGAAGTCGGCAACTTTCTGCAGAGTCAAGAGCTAGAGACCTCCAAACTTTGTGTGGCCTTCAGATTACCTCAAGAACAGTGCGTAGAGAGCTTCATGGAATGGGCTTCCATGGCTGAGCAGCTGCATTCAAGCCGTACATCAAGTGCAATGCAAGGCATCGGATGCAGTGGTGTTAAGCACGCCGCCACTGGACTCTAGAGCAGTGGAGACGTGTTCTCTGGAGTGACCAATCACACTTTTCTAACTGGCAATCAGATTGACAAGTCTGGGTTTGGTGGTTGTAAGAAGAACGGTTCTTGCTTGACTGCATTGTGTAAAGTTTGGTGGAGGGGGGATTATGCTGTGGGGATGTTTTTCAGGGGTTGGGCTTGGCCCCTTAGTTCTAGTGAAAGAGCTCTTAATGCTTCAGCATACCAATACATTTTGGACAATTTCATGCTCCCAACTTTGTGGTAAAGGTTTATGGATGGCCCTTCCTGTTCCAGCATGACTATGCACCAAAGCACAACGCAAGGTCTATAAAGACATGGACGAGCGAGTTTGGTGTGGAGAAACCTCACTGGCCTGCACAGAGTCCTGACCTCAACCCGATAGAACACCTTTGGAATGAAATAAGATTGGCGACTGCAATCCTAGTCCAACATCAGTGCCTGACCTAACAAATGTGCTTCTGGAAGACACACTTCTAAACCTGGAAAAAATAGCCTTCCCAGAAGAGTTAAAGCTGGGATGGATGGGATGTCATTAAAGTTCATGTGCATGTAAAGGCATGCGTCCCAAAACTTTTGGCAATATTTTAGCAGTCACTGGTCACCACCTACTAGCATAACAACGTAATAGACAGAATCTTTATTTGAAGTGTAACATTAGTTCCTAAGCTATTCCCTTTAAAGCAAACAAACCAGTGTCTTTATTTGCTGTTTAGAGATAGCTGTGTTGAAGTAAGCCATAAATGTGCAGGTGCTTCTCATTTCAGCTATACTTACTTTTCATATTGACTCATGAGTTGAGTATGTGCACTAAATCTGCGCAGATTACATAAACTTTGCCAGCAATTTGAGTAAACATGATTTGTGAAACATAACCCACCAAATTGTCTAGTGATTTGACAGTTACGCTCCTTTTTTACCCACATTTGGCGGGTATTAATTTCAAAACCTGCCATTGTGAAATTGTACAGAATATCTTGTGTGTGCAAAGCAAACCATTTAATTACGTTGTGGTTACGACAGTATAATAAAATAGAGCTCAACTCAAATGGTAATGTTATGTAGGGTCGCCCAAATCGTCCCAATGGAGGCTAACGATCGGCGGGTGAAGTTCACTGCGCGTTCGTCTTTTCAGCGGGGAAAATGGGATTTTATTCCAATTCCTCTTAATCTGACTCCATTTAATAATAATTTAGAATTTGGGTTAGAATGCCAATTGGTTATTTGGTCATTCATTTTTAATAGTTTAACTACACATTTAATTATTCCGTTTAACCCTTTGTTGAAATTATACCCAACCTGAATAATTCCAGAGCAAGTCAGAATCCATCAAAGTGTAACAATTTATTTAACAGTCAGGTAAATGTATAAAGCCAATTACATAGTCAATTCAAAGGTAATCCATATATAACATCAAATACTCTGAAGTGAAGAATGAAATGTATACCTGACTTCTGAAAATTACATAATGCTGGCTATCTTGAGATATCCAGCATTACGGGCTGACCGGTTTAAAGTGTCAAGCCTTGAGCTCTTTGCAACATTTCCTTAAATACCCAGAACCAGATACATACCCATCACAATAGGAATTTGCATTGATCAAGTTCTATAGACTTGATTAGAAGAGAGGCCAAATGGCTGAAAGCCACACCCACCATACACCAAGGAAAGATATCTTTAAACCCTTAAAACATTCATGATGTTCTAGTTTACTTCTGTGGAGTTGAGATATTTGTACCAGTCGCACTGAGACATTTCAAACGATATCAAACACATATAATACTGCATTGTGAGGATTGACATTGTAACAAAGAGATTTCTGGTGCATTTCAGGTGATCTCAAGTTTGTGGGAGCAGTAGTTTGGGGGAAGTTTCATGTGAAAGGAAAGGCATGTAAATTAGAGTCATTCATAGATGATTCACTCAGTGTGATGTCGTCTCGGACAGAGACTCTAACTGTATGAATAAGTTCAGATGCTAATTTCCTTTGTTTTCTCAGAGCGATTAGACATTTCGGCATCTACTAGCTTTTTCCAGCCTTACAGTTAGTAGCGTTATACAAGTTGTATTTGGAATAAAAAGTATGTTCGATTGGGTGAAAATAACAATAGCAAATCTAAACTAAATCTAAAATCTTTAAATCTAAAAAAGTCAGCCATGTCAGACTGATTAATAGTCCCAAGCTCTATACTTTAAATTAAGGTTACATCATAGCGCTACTCTACGAGATTCTAATGTTAAGGCTAGCAGAAATGGCTCTCTTCGGTCGTGGATTCACTCTTTCCAGGAGCTTTGCACGTGCAAAGCCAGGAGCAGGGTTTTTATTTATTTATTTATTTATTTTTTGGACAATTGCGAAGGCATGATTCTCATGATTTCATTCAATTCACCATGTCCTCCCAGACTTCACATATTTTAGTTTTTCTTGTTTTGAGAAGTTATGTGAGATCCATTTTGAGGTATGGGCCAGTTCACAGAATGCGTCTTCCATTCATCTTGCATTTTTAACCACAATAATGCTTTCTGTGTAAATGGCCTCTCAGACTGGTTTGTTTCGTAATGATGACTTCAGTATTGCATGATATCTGCATGTATTTTTTTCCATTGTCACAAGTGCATTCTGGGATTTCCTTCCATATTAAAGACACGTGTGATTGAATGCTCTGCACTCACCAGTCGTCCCGTGGCGCTCTGACCTCCCTCATTAAGCCACAGTCCCGGCAGCATGGCAGAGAGATACGGGCCCCAGACCCCGGGGACGAACAGCGGCCGTGTGCTCACCTGAGAGATACAGACACACGCTGACATCAACAGTCACACGCTCTGAACACACACATGTACAGGAACTGACGCTCACAGCCATGTGACATGAGGATGTCCCACATATGACAGCCATGCGGGAAGTGACCGGTTGCTCTTCACAGGGCAGCTGGTGTCCCCTCACGTCGGCCCCGATGACCCCTACAATATAATGAAATTACACAAAATATTTCACTTCAAGGCAAGGCACTACTACACACATTTACACCCACAGATTTCACCACACTTCTCCAGCTAATTAATTATGGAGGACCAAATTATTTAAAATGAAATAATTATAAAAATTATGAATTGAATAAAACAACAATTAAATGTACCAGTTTATTCGGAAATAATTAAATAACTAATTAAATAATGTATTAATTAAATAATTAATTTAATTAAATATGAATTAGATAATTAAATAAATGTCTCTATTTATTTTGTAAAATTACATGAAATTGTTTAATATATTTCACAATTACCTCTTTCAAACACACTATTGTTGTGTTTAAAAATAAAAATTTTCATTATTTAATGTGCTTTTTCAAAAAGCCTTTTTTCATAATAATATGCTGCATTTACAAACTTGACACCTATTTGACGAATCATGCATTTCCAAAGCATGATTTTCCCAAAGATTTTTTTCATAATAATAGAGGACATTTCACAAATGCCAATCAACAGGCAATGGTCGGTGCTTGGCGCTGATTGGATAATCCTTTCAGATTGATGACTTTTTTTGGTCTGGATCTGGCAAGTGGCAAGGGGAAATAGGGGAATTGATTGGAAATTAATATGGCGGTAGGAATTGATCAAGATAAAAATGCACTGCCTTAAACACAGCCCCAGTTCTCATATTTTTCAGGTTTTTAGAAAATTCAATAGAGTCAAAATACATTTTCAGTCACAAATAAGAAATGAGAAGCACCCTTGGTGTTCCGTGATGTTAGCCTGACAAGCCAGACCCACATCAAGATGTTTGGTCTGGAAACTCACCATTGACGGCTCAATACGAGGGGCGGGATAAACGGTTGTCTTTCAAACTCCCTCTGCACGCGATAGGATAGCGCTACACCAACCAGAGCAACGAAGGTGAAACAGAGCTCGTTGATAGATTAAACATTCGCCGTATCCGGTCAGCAAAACTCAGAGCACATCTTCCCTTTTTAAGAAAGACTTTAGTGCCGTTCTTTGTTCTTTTCTTTGTTCTTTGAAGTCTTCCAGGGTCGCGGTCAAAGCTGATTTGAAAGACCGCCGTTCGCCAGTTTCTACTAGAAGCACGCAAACGCAACTCAGCCGTCGTCATTATGGCCCCGCCCACCGACTCTATACACAATGTGATTGGCCCGGCAAGAATTAGGCGATTACAGCTCAGAAGGGTATTGAGAGTTCCTAGACTACGCTCGCGGGCAGATTAGATTTGCTGCCGCTAGGGTGCGTCTAGATTTCTAGGCTACTGTGATGTCATCACACCACACAGATCGATCTGTCATGTCTGTCGACTCTTCAGCTTCAAACCAATCAGCGCCAAGATTCGACCACTGCCTGTTGATTGTCATTTGTGAAATGTCCTCTATTATTAGGAAAAAAAATTAGTCGAACCACACCAAAGTTTGTTTGAAAGTGACCAAGACCCATCTTTTTAGCTGTCTCAGTCTGCTTGTTTGTGCACACCAGGGCTCGGGTGGCAGCATTCACTTATGTTCAAATGAACCCCACTAAACGAGCAATCGCACCAGGATTTGTTTTAATGGAACCAAACATGACAAGTGTGAACACACCCTAAATAAAAAGGTCAAACACTCAAACAGATGAGGAGTGAAACTATTGAACAGCAGTGTGAATGTGCTCGATATGATTCCTCTTAATTTCAAAGAGCCCTGCATTAGTACTGGCTGGAACATCTCCGATGGCGTAGCGTACCTAACCCTCCTGCGTGAGCGTCTATGAGTGAAGCGGCCACAGCCGTTCCCGGTCTCAGGCCCAGATCTGCAGCCGCCTCTGCGGTCAGTCCTCGTCCTACAGGAGTCCCAGGACAACATGTCTGCTCGCCTGCTAGCACACACACTATCAGTCAACGCAACCGGCTTAAGACACACACACACACACACACACACGCGCAGACCCTAAGTACTACTCTCTCCCACCGATTTTAAAATAATTGTTCTCCATCAGGTCCTCCAGGCCGATAGCGCTCCAGAAAGTGTCATCCCACCCTTCCGATGGGGAATACGTCCACTTACAGACCAGAGTACAGAGAGACCTGCATCAGGAGCACAGGAGAGGCTGTGTGGAAAACTGAGATAACTCACATTACAGGGGTCATGACATGAAAAGATGTTTGTTCGGAGCATTTGATTTCAGATTGTTCAGTAAAGGAGGCACAGTGTAATGGAGACAAATGAAGCAGCGACTGTATTGGATCTGACAGCAGCAGCAACACAAACTGTACATAAGTGATTTCATAAAGCTTTGTCTATAAATGACGGTCCAGCCGAGGAAAATTAACATCTTCACCCTTTATTCAAGTATTATTAAAATTGCGTAGTTGTGCATGGAGTCGACTGTTTTATTTGTGATAATGAAACATGCCACATTGTGCAGACATAATGTTTGTCCAGGCTGTCATACAAAGAAATGATGAACACATGCTAAAACAAGCGAAAACCAACAGAATATGAATAAATAAGTGAACTCAAGGAACATGTCATGACCACTTTTAAGTGATGGATTTATCATATTTTTAGTAATTTAATTTACATTACTAGATTTACTACATAATATATATGGATTCCTAAACATTTTGCATTTCAAAAACTTTTCCAGACTCAGATTTCCAAATTGAACCAATATTTAACATATATGGTTCATACAGCAGTATTTTAAACTTTATACAGTCATCTGCAAATATTTTTATTTTCTCTGGGTTTTTTTCATTAGTTTTTTTGAAAGTTGAAAGTGACAACATACAGAGCCCCTAAAATAAAGAAATTACAAATAAATAATGAAATGGGGGCAATAGTCTGGAAATGCAAATATTTTTCCATATTTAGCTTTCTTTTTTTCCATAATTTTCCAGACCTGTATATTACACAAATCAAATTCCATACTTTTCCGAACTGTGTAGGAACCCTGATATATATTGAGCTGGATCAGGGTTTTTGTGGCTCTACATCTCTAAAGGTGTTTTCTCACAGAATGAATGCCGTCTATGAAACAGAAGATCCGATCCTGCGTCTCACCTGCATAAGGACCCTGTAGCTTTCCAGGACAGAAAGTCTGGAAGGTCAAAGAAATGTGCTGCTTCTTTCCAACAGGTTTCCCGCAGATTCTAACCGTTAAAAGGAAAAACAAGTGTCACAGTGTTCACAGTCCTCTCACTGCTCTTTACGATCAGCACCTCACCTCTTTGAGCCACAGTAGTTTTGGTGGCTGCATTTCAGGTGACATGACCCCGCCGACCCCCTGAAGCACTCTGTGTTTGGTGTCTGTGATTCGAGTAGCTTGCTCTGCGGCCCGGTGGTCCATCCACATCACCACGTTCCTCTCCCGGATGCCTGCAAGACAACACTCAGTCAGAGCGCCAGGTCACGCTCTCCGGGTGGAAATTGGACGAGCCTGACCTGTGGGATTGACAGCCACTGGCTGGAAGTCCCAGTCCAGAACCACCAGTGAGCAGGTGCCATCAAACCCAACCCCTCGAACACACGCCACATCGATACCCTGAGTCACTCTCTGAAAACACACGCAAACCTCCGTTTGACCAACACAGATACTGTCATCAGCGTGATCTGTTTATGTGAGGGATGACCGCTCACCTTCACGGTCCGGCAGCACTGGCTCCAGATATCCTCTGACGACTGCTCGTAATGATCCGCTTGCGGCTCCCAGATCTCCACGGGCTCCTCTGCAGTGTGCTTGACCTGACCGTCCGGAGTGACCAGAGCCGCTCGCACACTGGCAGTGCCCACATCCACCGCCACATAATACCTGCTCATTTCCCTGGACACGCACGCACGCACGCACGCACGCACGCACGCACACACACACACACACATACACACATGGATCAATGGCAAAACTAAAATTGAAATTGATGTACATCATATTTTGAGTCAGGAACAATGTTAAAAACAAGTTGTTAAATATAAATTTAAAGTGTTTAAAATCTTTTTTTTTCTTTTTTTTTTTGGTCAGGTGGTACAACCAAATATTTGTGTAGTTGCTGAAAACAAAAGGTACATAGCAGTTAAAAACTCTATTTAGAGTGTGACGATTTCTCTTTACCTCCCTTACGCAACAAAAATATATTTCTCAATATATTAGTTGACAATATATTTCATGTGTCTCCATATATTGTGAAATTTACATGGTAATATATCATATGATATATTATATAATAATATATTATATATGCAAGTCATATATTGCAATATATGGGACAATACTGCAATTATTGCCGTTTTCATATATTGACTAAATACATATCATTATACTATTCAATATATTGCTATGTATATTGAAATATATCCTACAATATATGAAATTATATATTGGAAGAGTCATTGTATATATATGTAAATATATATGTAAAATTATATGAGATAATATACCTCAATGTACTGGATAATATAATCAGATTTATATGGGAACATGTCTTAAATATATTGATTTATATTACATAGTATATAATTATCATATATATTGTATACATGGTAAATATGAAATAATCTAATGTACACTGTCTGTCATATATTTTAAAATATAACAGATTAAAATATAATACAGAAATTAGGGCCGCGACTCGATTAAAAAAATTAATCTAATTAATTAGGGGCTTTGTAATTAATTAATCGCATTTTAATTGCATATAAATATTTGACCTGAGAACAATGAGAAGTAATTTTTCACATGTATTTTTAGTATACCATTGAATAATGACTGAATACATAAGCTTAATCAACAAAATATTGTTTATTTATTTCAGTCCAGCAGACCAGTGCATGTTTGCCAGTTTAGCAAAAGCATTTTTGTGATATTTGAGGCGTGATGTGCTGCGGTGATACGCGAATTCCTTGTTGTATAGCTTGCACACAACCATGCTCTTGACGACGCTTCCATTCTTTCGTTTTTTATAACAAAATTTCCAATCCACGGGGCCGAGCAAAGCAGTCTCATCAGCTTCTTCGTTCCATAGCTTCGTTCATGTTCACATGGTTCGTTGTTGTCGTGACTCCGGAGCATGGCTCCGGAGCGCTAGTTGGTGTTCCAGTATAATTGGTCCGTCGAAACTCATTCATTGAAAAACGTTCCGCGGTGCAAAAATAAGTGTGGTAAAAAAAATGTTTTTTTTTTTTTGTGTAATTAATTAAAGCGTTAAAGTCACGTAATTAACGCGTTAAAGTCACGTAATTAACGCGTTAAAGTCACGTAATTAATTAATCTTAATTAACGCGTTAAAGTCCCGGCCCTAATAGAAATATTTTCTAAATATAGAAAATATATTGAATGTCATGCACCATCTGATTTGGGCTATTGTTAATCAACCTCTGTAAACATATGCAGGAGCTTGCTTAACTCACAAAAAATACTTTGTTTCAATAAACATACATGAAATAATTCAGTTTTGTTTGTATATCAATGTATTTTAATATATGAATCAATATATAGCAATAGGTTGTCCATCCATATATTGCTATATATTTTCAAATATATGAGGAAGTTTCTGATACATTGAAATATATTTTCTAATGTATTGCAATATAAATTCTAGTATATTGCAATATATTTTTGTTTCGTAAGGGCTGATATAGTGGCATCTAAAATTATTACAAAATTATCATGAAAATAATTATAAGTGTAAAACATCTTTATCTTAACAAAAATATTAACAAATAAAGTCATAATAGACTATTTTAGCTTAAATGTGTTATTTATATTATAAGTTAAATAATGTTTTTTTCCATATCAGGACAGTTCATCAGTTGTGCCTACACTTTTGCAAACATATGCACGTCATGTCATTGAGCACACACACGTGAATTATTGGTTACTCTTTACTGTAATCTCGCTGTCCCATTACTGCACAGTGATAAAACCAAATACAGTGTTCAGTATGCAGTTTCCTTCATGCAAATGCATAAAGGGAAACTATATCTCCAGGCAGGTATTCGCAGCTCTTGGTGTTTACATCACTATCCCTGCGTCTCAATCAGCTCCCTAGTTCAGTAGTCAGGGCACTGATCAGGACATAAGTCAATGGGCTGACTCCCTAATCAGTGCCCTGACTACTGAACTAGGGAGCCGATTGAGACGCACCCTATGTCTCACACAGTAAAACTCTTACCCGCGTCCTGCGCGTCTGGAGGAATAAACGCGTTGACTCTCGTTCACTTCCGCAGGATTTTAAAGTTCCAACGCATGAGAGGAAAAACAGACTGTAAAAAAAACATTCACATGTACTTTGGGCTTTCGCTTACGGCACTCGAATGCGACCAAAAAGTACGATAGCGCGAGACTCGAGCATTCATGCCATTTGATCATGGGAAAGGATACCAGCCGCAATACAATGAATACATTAACACATTAACGGTGTATTACAGTTTTTCTCGATTGCTTAAGCACATTTATTGAAACTATGCTTCTCAGAACAATAAACATAAATCCATAACATCTCACCCAATTCCCCAAAAATCCTATTTTCAGGTCAAAATGAAGCTATACGCTCAGAACCATTCACTCTGACTGAAAAACCAAGCTTTGCCCTCAGACAAGCCCACAGAAAAACACGCACCACAACATAGTCTTACACACTGGTACAATACAATCAAAACAACATTTCAAAACTGGTTACGTCGCTTGTAAAAATAAATAATAATAAAAAACTTTTCACATGATGAAATGAATACAAAAGACACAACCAAATACATTTCCACATTTTAATTCATTCATGTAGCCTACATAAAAATAAAAAAATTCTCTCTCAACATCCCATCTTTGGTCTGGTCTGCAGGCCAGAGAATCTCGTCTACATCACAGGCCTAGCCAGGCAGTGAGGGTAAAATCCTCATGCATGTCTGATCCATCCCTGGCATACATTTACTGTTATGTCATGGTAGGCTTCTTCCATGGCCTAGAGGAGGTGAACTCAGACATAAGTTTCTCAGTCATAGACTTTCCACAGCCATGTGGAAAAAACCCTCCTCTACAATGGCATGGCGGTATACCCCTCGTTGTCTTATGGCTGCGCACATTGACATTCCCTTTGCGCTGACCAGGGACATTTACCCCGATAACCAATTATATTCCTCCCCCTTCACCTTCTCCTCTCCCTTCTTCTCCTCCTGACCTGAGTGAACAATAATAATGTTCACGTATGTGTCAAAACGGGAATTGTGTTTATACCAGTAGTTTAGGGAAATGGGTGTGTACAATGTGACTAACCAGAATAATCAAGGTTTTTAGTATATTTTTTATTGCTACGTGGCAAACAAGTTACCAGTAGGTTCAGTAGATTGTCAGAAAACAAACAAGACCCAGCATTCATGATATGCACGCTCTTAAGGCTGTGCAATTGGGCAATTAGTTGAAAGGGGTGTGTTCAAAAAAATAGCAGTGTCTACCTTTGACTGTACAAACTCAAAACTATTTTGTACAAACATTTTTTTTTTCCTGGGATTTAGCAATCCTGTGAATCATTAAACTAATATTTAGTTGTATGACCACAGTTTTTTAAAACTGCTTGACATCTGTGTGGCATGGAGTCAACCAACTTGTGGCACCTCTCAGCTGTTATTCCACTCCATGATTCTTTAACAACATTCCACAATTCATTCACATTTCTTGGTTTTGCTTCAGAAACCGCATTTTTGATATCACCCCACAAGTTCTCAATTGGATTAAGGTCTGGAGATTGGGCTGGCCACTCCATAACATTAATTTTGTTGGTTTGGAACCAAGACTTTGCCCGTTTACTAGTGTGTTTTGGGTCATTGTCTTGTTGAAACAACCGTTTCAAGGGCATGTCCTCTTCAGCATAGGGCAACATGACCTCTTCAAGTATTTTAACATATGCAAACTGATCCATGATCCCTGGTATGCGATAAATAGGCCCAACACCATAGTAGGAGAAACATGCCCATATCATGATGCTTGCACCTCCATGCTTCACTGTCTTCACTGTGTACTGTGGCTTGAATTCAGAGTTTGGGGGTAGTCTCACAAACTGCCTGCGGCCCTTGGACCCAAAAAGAACAATTTTACTCTCATCAGTCCACAAAATGTTCCTCCATTTCTCTTTAGGCCAGTTGATGTGTTCTTTGGCAAATTGTAACCTCTTCTGAACATGCCTTTTTTTTAACAGAGGGACTTTGCGGGGATTCTTGAAAATAGATTAGCTTCACACAGACGTCTTCTAACTGTCACAGTACTTACAGGTAACTCCAGACTATCTTTGATCATCCTGGAGGTGATCATTGGCTGAGCCTTTGCCATTCTGGTTATTCTTCTATCCATTTTGATGGTTGTCTTCCGTTTTCTTCCACGTCTCTCTGGTTTTGCTCTCCATTTTAAGGCATTGGAGATCATTTTAGCTGAACAGCCTATCATTTTTTGCACCTCTTTATAGGTTTTCCCCTCTCTAATCAACTTTTTAATCAAAGTACGCTGTTCTTCTGAACAATGTCTTGAACGACCCATTTTCCTCAGCTTTCAAATGCATGTTCAACAAGTGTTGGCTTCATCCTTAAATAGGGGCCACCTGATTCACACCTGTTTCTTCACAAAATTGATGACCTCAGTGATTGAATGCCACACTGCTATTTTTTTGAACACACCCCTTTTAACTAATTGCCCAATTGCACAGCCTTAAGAGCGTGCATATCATGAATGCTGGGTCTCATTTGTTTTCTGAGAATCTACTGAACCTACTGGTAACTTGTTTGCCACGTAGCAATAAAAAATATACTAAAAACCTTGATTATTCTGGTTAGTCACATTGTACTGCTATTATTTTGAACAAGACTGTATAATATAATTGAGTACATCAGATACCTTACAAATCTAATTAATATAGAACAAAAATAACTTGGGTCCCAACACAGAGCCTTGCGGAACTCCACAATCTGTTAAATCATTTTCAACCCAAGTATGTGCTATCCCCCTGAAACCATACTTTGCAAATTATGTAATAAGATTTTGCGATCTATAGTGTTGAAGGCTTTCTGTAAATCTAAAGAAATTCCAACAGTGTAATGTTTTTTATTTATTGCTTGTGTAATATTTTCAACTAAATTAATAACTGCCATTGTTGTGGACTTCTGTGCTCTAAAACTAAATTGTTGCTCTGTTAAAATATTATTTAATTCTATATAATTAGTTGGGCATAAAAAAATGAGTTTGAGCTCTTATGAATAGAATCAATGTTTATGGATTTATTTTGTGGATCCACTATTTTATTTGCTAACTTGTAACCAATTTTAACAAAATAATCATTAAACTCAATTACGATTTCATTAATATAATTTATAATTCTATTATCTTTAATAAAATGATTTGGATACTCACCCTTATATTTTTTTATGCATTACACTATTTAGTACTTTCCATGTTCCTTGTATATTTTGTTTTTGTTCAATCAATAATTTTGCATAGTATACTGTTTCTAATTATATTTATCAATTTATTATTTATATTTGTTTTCAGCATCTTTTGTTCTAAATTTCAAAAAAATTATATACAATATATTTTTCTTCTTACATGCTTTTATAATCCCGTTAGTGAACCAAGGTTTCTGCATTTTATTATTGACTTTGATTGCTTTAAGTGGACAGCATTTATCATAAATCATTGAATATTTTTTCCAGGAAAATATCATAAGCCTCATTTGGGTTTTCATAACTATAGACCTCTTTCCGATTTTGCTCCTCTTTAAAGACTTCTATTGCCTCTGGTGTTCTATCTCACAATTCTGGACCTGGAATTTACTTTAACTACATTTTGGAAAACTGCAAAAACAGGTAGATGGTCACTAATATCGGTTATCAAAAGCCCTGCATCTAATTGATCCATTTCATTAGTGAAAATATTATCTATTAATGTTGCTGATGATGTTATTCTACTTGGTTTTACATTTTACAATAAAATCTGTGGTCCCTTTATGTTCTCCCGGATTAAGCAGGTTAACATTAAAGTCCCCACAGACAATATAAGTCCTGTTTCCACTTTGACTTTGATACAAATCTGATATGAATTCATTGAAGGTTTCAAGTGGTGAACCAGGAGTCCTATACATACAACTAACAGTTAAATCAACAAGATGTGCTTTATCAGTTAAGGAGGAACTCATGAGAACAGAAAACTGTGGTTTATTTAGGGATATAAAAACACTGAGACGTACTTACATACAAAAAACACCCTTGAGAACATATTTACAAAATCATATTTCAACAAAATAATTCCCAGAATTATTCAAAATCCAATGGCTCGTGTCAGTATGGGCTGGTGTGAAGGACAAACCCAGCGGCGGCATCTGATGGTATAGAGTTTGTGGCTTATGATCTTCCCCTCTCTCGCTCTTCTAGGCGGTGCCGTGTCGTGACAGACACACGTCTCTCAGCTGACCATCAGGCCGTCTCTGCCGGCTAGGTGCTGCCGGTGGATCCGGTCCTGCTCCAGCTCCTCATGGCTGGGATGCCAGAGCCGGGCCAGGATCCGCTCCATGTTCAGTGCGTACATGCTGTGAGACGGCATCACCCTGCGCTGAACCTGCATACAAACACAACGCTCAGAATCTCAGTCTCACTACACAAACGTCTGAAAGATCCAATGCACAAAGGGCAATGTCTTACTGCTCCTTAAATGTGCATACTATTAATATACTTACAACTCTAAGGTTTTTAAAACTAATATGATTTAACCAAATGGTAACAAAAAAGTTCAATCTTACAACTGTTAAGTTGCATCAACTCCTGAATGAAACTACAACAGTCCACTTGGAAAATGAAAACTATAACTGAGTAGCCTCAAACACTGGCCAATCATACACCATCATCCTCCATCCCCTCTCCCTCAACATTCATCTACAGGGTTTGCAGCTTTTTGATGATGTCACGTCGTGTAATTACGCCACTTCATAACGTTAGGGGGAAACGACTGCTCTTGTGTGAAGTAAACGCAACATTTTTCAACTTTCTGCTAAGATATACCGTATTTCCTCAAATAAAAGCCCGTTGTCAATTAAACGCCGGGCCTCTGATAGTGGCCAGGGGCGTGGTCAGCACGATCAAATAAAGGCCGGTCTCAAATAAAAGCCGGGGGAAAATGAGTGGATAATCTCCTAAACGCCGTTAATTTAATGCGAAACCATCCTGATGCCACGCGCCCGATGCGAGTCATGCCAGTGCGACACACACTAATCCTGGTCTCTTCTATAGTTAACCTAAAAACTTTACAGGGATTGCTTTGTAAATTAAATTTAAAATATAACAGATGCACGTGCCATTTTAAATAGGCTACTGTTGTCTATGAGAGATGCGACGTTTGTGAAAATGCCGTGTCAGGCAGGCTACAGATATCAATCTTCACAATGCGTGCGCCTCAATCTGCTCCGTCAGTAGTCAGGGCACTGATCAGCACCCCAAGTTAATTGGTTTTGTTCTCTTTTTGTCTCTCTATTCAAATTACAAATGCTACCACCAACCAAATGAATAATTAATTTGGTGAAACTCTGCAAATTTGTCATTGCTTCATACATCCTATGCAGTGCGGTGGAATATTATTGATCTTTATTGTCTATTTAGAGTATTTTAGTAATTTAAATAACATGGGTTAACTTAATGTGATTAATGACATTTTATTATAACATTACACAACCCAAATATACATTTATTTCCTTCTAATTCTTGTTGTCATTGCAGGCTGGTTTAGCCTAGATTCACCAAAAAGTGATTAATGTAGACCGCTTAAAATAGCATAAAACAACTAGGGGTGTAAGAAAATATCAATACACGTGAATATTGCGATATTTTGTTTGGCGATACTATATCGGTTCTCAAAAACACTATATCGATATTTATATATTTATTTATTTATTTCCATCCAAGATTTGCAGCTTTGTGTTCGAATTAAACCACAGACTGTAAACAACCCAACCGCTAGATGGAAGTGTGTTATCTCAGAACGTAACTGACGCGGAGCCAGAGAAGCGCAAGGTGAATATGCGTGCGCGCATTAGCATTAGAAAACCTCACAAGATTTACAGAGCTGAAGTGTGGACTCGTTTGGGCTTCAGCTACAAAGAAGCCACTAAGGAAATCAACAAGAGTCATTTTGTTTGCAAAATAGGCAAAGTTAAAATCCAGTATTCGGCAAACATTGAATCGGAGAGCTCACTTATCATCCAGACGTCATCCGTGTTGCTGAGAAGCGTTTCGATAGAATATAGCACATTTTCCTCTCAGTAACAAAATCCAAAACTGACAGCGGTGGCAGCAGAACAAAATCATCTGATCATAGTGATGTGGATATGGATGCACCAGCTCTGCAGTTCAGCCTACTTGAAATGGGACTTTATACAAAAGACTGCATTAAAGAAAACACCTTTACAGTATTAAATACTGTCAAACAGTCATTCAGTCAAAGAATGAATGAACTATGCACTTTCTGTTGCTAAACAGGGCTGTGTATTGCCAAGATTCTGGCGATACAATACGTATCACGATACAGGGGTTAGGATACGATATATTGTAATATATTGCGATATTGCAAGAGAGGCAATATATTGCGATATTTCTTTTTTATGTTTTTAAAAAATATATAATTTAAAAGAATAAAGAACACAACCATATGCCTAAAACACGAGACAAAGTATTTTATTTAATTAATACAGTATAATTTATATCACTAATCACTATTTTGTGCAATCTGAGTAAAGTCAAATGTAAAGTGACTGCTGTATATGTTTTAAAGGTTCACAGTATAGCAGTGGCTATTTAACAACAGAAAGTGCAGTCCATTTCATGACTGAATGACTGTTTGTTTTATATATTTAATACAGTTAAGCTATTTTCTATAAAGCAGTCTATTGTATAAAGTGCTATTTCAAGTACTGAACTGCAGAGCTGGTGCATCCACATCGCTATGATCTTTCATTCTGCTGCCATAGCTGTCTGTTTTGGAGTGTGTTTATTTTGTTACTGAGAGGAAAACTTGCAGTACATTCTATCGAAACGCTTCTCAGCAGCGCGGGTGACGTCAGGATGTTAAGCGAGCTCTTAGTTTCAATGTGTTTCCCGAGTATTAGATTTTAACTTGACCTATTTTGCAAACAAAATGATTCTTGTCGATTTCCTTAGTGGCTTCTGTTTAGCTGAAGCCAAAATGAGTCCACACTTCAGCTCTGTATACTGCAGGAGCGGAATAATGCTATCGTCTTGAGAGCTGGGTTTGCTAATGTAAACACTAGCGATGCACGCACTTTTACCTTGCGCTTCTCTGGCTCCACGTCAGTTACATTCTGAGATAACACTGCCATCTAGCGGTTGGGTGTTATACATTCTGTGATTTAAAGGGGGGGTGAAATGCTGTTTCATGCATACTGATCTTTTTACACTGTTAAAGACTTGGAATCCCATACTAAACATAGACAAAGTTTCAAAAGTTAAGGTGGACGTTTGATGGGAGTATTTCTTTGTCAAAAATACTACTTCCGGTTAGTCATAAGTTTCGGGAAGTTTTTTGAGATCATGCGTCCCCTTTGACGTTAATGGGGGCGGCATTTCCTTGTATGGGCCGTACGGACAATTCTACCGGAAGCGCGTGAGAGAGAGAGAGGGAGAGAGCGAAAGTAACAGGCTACGCCCATCAAAGCGCTGGCTTGTAGGCTGCGCTGCACAGGTGACGTGCACATAACAATGTCACCAAAAAAGTGCGTTTTTGGTTGCCAGACCAAGACAGTCCTGCACAGATTCCCCAAAAACCCCGCGTTAAGGCAACAGTGGATGTAATTTGCTTTTCCGGATCAGCAACTGAGTTGCGCGAATGTTTATATCTGTTCGCTGCATTTCGGTGCCGACTGTTTCATAAACAAGGCCCAGTTCGACGCCGGATTTTCCAATCGCCTAATGCTGAATGATGTCAAGTATCAAGTCTAATCTGAATCAAGTATAAATATGTAAATAACACAAGCCGCTAAGCATATTATATAGTTAGTGTATAACTTGCACCGCATAGAGACGTCCTGCTCTAGTCGTTTTTGCTGCTGCTCCTGTTCAACTGCAGCCTCTGGGTCTGATTCCGGATCATAGATGTATTGCTGTATCTGATTAAAAGCCATATTTTTATTTTGAATAAAGTTTTTTTCCCGCTGTTAGGGATGACACAGCTTTACGACGCACTCGACTCAACACAATAGCAGCAGCGAGCACACGTCATTATTTAGCTCCGCTCACACGACACGCCCCCCACCCGCTCGGCTTTTTTCGGAAAGACTCGGAACAGCGCATCTTTCTTATATAATTATAAAAAAAATAAAGACTTTTCGGAGATATGCAGGATGCAATGCTACTCTATAGGTACTCAAGATTGACATGACACTGACTGAAACTGAGTGTTTCACCCCCCCTTTAAACCGAACACAAAGCCACGAAACTTGGATGTAAATAAATAAATATCGATACAGTGTTTTTGAGAATCGATACAGTATTGCCAAACAAAATATTGCGACATTCATGTGTATTGATATTTTCTTACACCCCTATTGCTAAATAGTTTAGAAATGAAAAACTGTTATACTGTGAACCTTTAAAACATGTAGAATAAAGAATCCTGCAGTCACTTACTGTTTCATTCAAATAGTGATTAGTGATATAAATTATACTGTATTAATTAAATAAAACAGTTACTTGTTATTTTATGTATGGTTGTGTTCTTTATTCTTTAAATTAATCTTTCTAAAAAAAAAAAAATTAATTGCTTTTTTCCCCTTAGAATATAGCAATATAGCGTATCGTAACCCCTGTATCATGATACGTATCGTATCACCAGATTCTTGGCAATACACAGCCCTAAAAACAACTGGACAAAAACATAGTTTATAACTTCATGTCTTTAAACATTACTTTGTGAAGACAGTGGCATAATGCGTTTTTTTAGCCGTATATGCATAATGCATTTTTTAGGTAAATTTTACCTGCCGCCGTTTTTTAGTATACAACGACCGCTGGCGGTTCTAGTTTTAAAGCAGGATGGATTCTGATTGGCTGTCAAGCTGGGAAAAATCTGAAATTGATTCCAGCAATATTATACCTCTGTATCATTATCATTATAGCTGTGGAGAGAATAGGTTTTAGCACTAATTGGTTGTTGTCCATGGTGTGAACAGGCCTCAGACGCACCTGTAGGGCTTCCAGTAGGTCGTAGACGCTGATAGGCGGCAGGGGCGGCGGGACACTGTCCCCTGAACACGCCAGCAGGAGAGCGGCCTGCTGCTCCGCATCGTCCGGCGACACCTGAGGAGGAGGCCCGGCAGGAAGTGATGCGCTTGGCGGAGGGCTGCTTCAGACACAACACATTTACTCGTGGGAACACATGATGTCAATCAGTGAGCTGAAGTGTCATATGAAACCTGAATGATTAAGCTACAGAAGATGAAGAAGAAGAGCACGTGCCATTCTGTGATTCTGTGGTAGGCCGGAAGACTGTTCTTCAGGTACGGCCGCGGCGTGACATCACTGCCGAAAGCGTACTGGAAGTGTCCATCGCGCAGACGGTAAGCTTTCCTCCGCGAGACCAGCGCTGTGAGGATGTCCTTCAGATGGACCTGCACAACAGGAAGAAAACAAAACTTTTATTCTCAATCACAAAATCAAGCAATTATTATGCCATTGTTTTGTACTGACGCTCTTATTTTGTCCTGTGTTTGACTCAGCAGTTTTCATTGCAAAATCTTATAAAAGTGTATTATTGCCAAGCTCTAAAATTAAGATATTATAACTATTCACATCATTCACATCAGTTTGGCTTGAGGGTTTGCTTTCATAAAGTTCAATAAACTCATGACGTTTCCAGGTAACTGAGTTTAATAAAAATCCTTAGTTTTTTATTATTATTATGATGCAAATCACAGTGGCCCTCATTTATCAATCTTGCGTAGAAACTGGTGTATATGTTGGCGTAAGATTATGCTTACACTCCTCTCACCGCCTGATTTATGAAGCTGTGCGCACCTCTGCAATCCAGGTGTACGCAATACTTACCCTTGATAAATGCCGCGGCTGAAAACGATCATCATTAGAATAACACGCCCCTATATATTCAAGTCTCCGCCTCCCCCACGCCCTCATTTTACGCCATGGACAAACAGAAGACGGCAAAGAAGCGAAACTTCTCCGACGTGGAGATCGGGCGCGCTCAATCATCTCACTAGTCAGGTTACTGATTAGGACATAAGTCAATGGGCTGACTCCCCCTGATCAGTGTCCTGACTAGTGGACTAGTGAGATGATTGAGACGCGCCCACTGAGACCATCACCAGGGAAGTGGAAAAAAAAAAAACCGAAATTGTTTTATTTGGGAGTTTAAAGAGTGGGATTAAAGGCGCCTACAAAAACAAACAAATATGGACCCAAATTACGAGTACTGTTAAGCGCACTCCAGCAGTTTAAAGCTGTTTGGATGATAAATTACCATCACAATGCATTATTTTACAGCACGTTTTGAAACAATTAGCATTTAATTTCATATCACGGCACATGTATTGGGGTGTACAATAGTGATGATGATGTGATGTGTAGTAGCATTCATTCAAATTAATAATTACATGACAATTTGTAAGATTCTTATTCTTATTATTATGATTTTTATTCTTAATGACATTTGTTATTTAGAAGAAGAATGACGTTTTTATTGATTTTATTATTATTTAAAAGAAGAAGGTCATTTTTATTATTTTGTCAGTCTGAATTATTTTAGTCCCAGTCCGTGCGCAGCTGCCGGGCCAGGCGGGCCTAAAACGTCAGATAAAGCGCACAGGCTCGCGACTGGAGGAATACATATTCCTACAAATCAAACGCTTTGGTAGTCACACAAATTAAACATTGACGTTCATGTTGCACAAAAATAAACACTGATTGTTGTTGTGGTGGTTTTTAACAGTGGATCATAATATAGCATATCTTGTCAGTGCTTTTTTTTGGTGTTAGGAATTGTTTTTCTGCGCATTTTCACACTAACTCAAACGTGCGTACACCACCTCCTGAGCTGGCGTAGGATTTGAGCGTGCCGTACGCCAACGTCCATATTGATCAATCTCAAAGTCACCGTGGTTTTGGGTGCACACAAGGTGTATGCTGGAAATTTGGTGTACGCACTTTTGATAAATGAGGGCCAGTGTGTCTAAATGAGGCTCTATTTTCTTGTCTGTTGATATTGGGTGTAAGCTGCTTTCGTGAGAGCGACCCTTGAGTTGCTATGGATGCTTACCTCCAGTGCACACAGCAGGCTGCTGACAGCGTCCTCGCTCACGTTGTCCAGGCCCATCTCGAAGGCGCTGACCATCATGCGTGCCTCCATCTGCCCTCTGGTGGGCAGCAGCAGTGTCTGTGCGCTCAACCGCAGCTCCTCGTCCTCAGCCTCACGAGGGCTGAAGGCCTGCGCTGCCTGAAGAGGGTTCTGCGGCTGGAAGCGGTGCTGCAACACACACACACACACATCACACACCATGCTCAGAGAGACAGGAAACTATTCTTGACCAGCAGAGTGCTTGCTTATTTTCATGACAAGCAGCACACACTCCATTCTCATCCTCCTTAGGACTATAAACATCATGATGTGTAAACTGTACAGTAACACACCACTGTAATAACATCTGTTCTGCTGCTTTAAAACAACGTAATATTCAGACAGTAATATCATCAGTCTGCAATCACACTGCTATGGAAGCTTGTTTATGCCATAGAATACAAAAACAGCCAATTACAGCTCTCACAATTCTGTTTGCATGAATCACAGTTTATATCTCTTGATTCCGACTTTTTGTGTTTGTGAGCTCGTCGCAATTCCAAATTTGTTTCGTCACAATTCCAAATTTGTCTCGCAATTCCAATGTTTTTCCTTATGATTCTAAGTATATATATCTTGTAATCCGACTTTTTTCTTAAAGCTCCAAGTTTATATCCCACAAGTCAGACTATTTCTAATGATTCTGAGTTTCTATATCGCAATTCTGACTTTTTTCTTAAAGGGTTAGTTCACCCAAAAATTAAATTTATGTCATTAAAGACTCACCCAAATATCGTTCCACACCCGTAAGACCTCCGTTCATCTTCAGAACACAGTTTAAGATATTTTATATTCAGTCCAAGAGCGTATCCAAGTGTATGCACACTATACTGTCCATGTCGGGAAGATAGCATATATATATATATATATATATATATATATACACACACACACATACATATACACACACACAGGTCCTTTTTAAAAAATTAGCATACGTGATAAAAGTTCATTATTTTCCATAACGTAATGATAAAAATTAAACGTTCATATATTTTAGATTCATTGCACACCAACTGAATATTTCAGGTCTTTTATTGTTTTAATACTGATGATTTTGGAATACAGCTCATAAAAACCCAAAATTCCTTTCTCAAAAACGTATTGTAACCATATCATGAAAAGGTTCTCTAAACGAGCCATTAACCTAATCATCTGAATCAACTAATAAACTCTAAACACCTGCAAAAGATTCCTGAGGCTTTTAAAAACTCCCAGCCTGGTTCATTACTCAAAACCGCAATCATGGGTAAGACTGCCGACCCGACCCTGTCCGAAGTCAATGGAATGAAAAGTGCAGTGTGACCGCCCCTTAATGACTCAACTGTCTTCTGTAGAGCTGCTTTACAGCAGAATCTGATTTGGTCTTATATTTGATAATAACATTAATACTGTTATCATCCTGTTTATCATTGTGAAGCTGTTTCTAAACAATCTGTATTGTATAAAGCGCCAAAGAAATCAAGCTGACTTTACTATTTTTAACTTAAAGGGTCATAAAACCCTAAACCAAATTTTCAGATTTTAACAGAAGTATGTGTGTTGAACTTCATGGAAGACAATGTTACCATCTGTTAGTTTTGAATGTGGGAGACAATTAGTTAATTTTAAGCATTTTTGCTCTATTTTCAACTTCCTGGTTTAAATTCCTCTTCATGTCAACGTCATAGCTTGTGATGTTTTCTGTACTATAGTACGGCGATGACTCATCGCTGTCTCATAATTATTCACGAGACTGTGTGTCTTTATCCTATGAGAAGACACGTTGCTTAATTCATGACAGCACACGCTTAATTATTCATGTCAGCACGCGTTGATAGGCATTTTCCTCTGACTGACGCAGCAGCGCTTCTAACAGTGAGATCGCATACAGTAAGTGAGAGATGCATTCATGGATCAAAAACGATTTTTTTTTTTTTTAGCTTTGTATGAGTGTCTGCATTACCTGCGTTCCCTTCAATATATCCAGAGTCTTCGCACAAACGCGATTCCTCCGCGCTTTGAGCTCTTCACGTCTATTTAACCTGGCCAAACGGCACATATAACTCCTCAAAATAAGCCTCAGAAGTTATCAAAGTTATACAACAGCGTGTTCACAAATATTTTCAAAGCAGAGAACAAATTGCGAATGGCTGTGCATTAAATTGTGCATTGAATTATAGTTGTCACAGGATTTGTGTTAATGGTGAGCTTACAAATGCATGGTTGTATTGTGTTGCATGTAACGTAGTGGTCATTTGCAGCGTGCATTTGCGGGAAGCTTTGATGCTTTTAATGAGAGCGAAATAAAACTGTCTGAATCAAAAAAGCCGTTGCTGTGCTGTCACCCGTCAGTCTCCCCTCACCCCCCTGCACTCCACCGCTAAACCACGCCCACTTTTATAGCATTTTTCAAAACAGTGGTGAGAACTGACTGCTGCTGAAACAGGGGGTTTCATGACCCTTGAAAACTAATTAAAATGATCCATAAGAGTAGTTTTATAAAATTACAGTAACTTTTGTACTAAAAACAAAAAAAACAGAATCATTGTAAATAAGAGGAAACAACAACTCAAACGTAAAATATGTGTATGGACACATTATGTACATAAGCTCATCGGTCATGAGAATAAATATTTGTTTTCACTAAGTGAAATGTATATTTGTGAATGGGTGTTTCTGCAACTACGGGCACTTTTAAGTCCCAGCAGTGAAATTTTAGATTTATGTTAAAATTTGTCATATAATGCTTTATAAATATATTCACAGTGCCATTACACACCTTGACAAAAAATATAATTACTGAGTAATGTGATTTAATATAATATTATGAAGCGTTTATAGCTCAAAACACCATTTTTGTTAGTGTCCCACACCTGTGGTCTCAATGTTGAGATACATAACATAAGCTAATTTAATTAAAATTTGATATTATTTCAAATGGACTTGTTTAATATACAGATTCATTTAAATCATCTTAAAATTCTTTGTATTATTTACTGATCATTTTTATGATTTTTTAAACTAAATGTGCCTGTCCCACACTTTTGAGTCCTTACCGCAACAATGAAAAAAAACTTTTATTATGAAATGTCATCAAACACAAACAAGTCTAGTTTTTATAGAAACAGAAATTATCACTTGAGCACATTGCTGACAGACTGGGCCACCACACTACCTCACTCAGAAGATGCCAAAAAAATAAGGTAAACATGATCTTTTCTGCTCTAGTATTTATTGTGCGTCCTTACCATTCAGCTTAATAACTGTGTATTTTGGACTACATTCAAAAAATAAATGTAAATTACTGTTGAATTATTGTATATTAAGATGCTAAGAGTCAAAACTAATGTAGTAGGCCTTGCTAGCTGCAATTAGCTAAAATATTAGCAAAAATGTCATTACCGCAACATGTCTTTACCGCAGCAAATTTAGGTGTTGCGGTAAAGACCTTGTGTCGCGGTAGAGACAAATTCAAGGTTTACTTTACATTCTTTTTAAATTAAATGACAGTATTAGTACTGAAATATATATATATATATATATATATATATATATATATATATATATATATATATATATATATATATATATATATATATATATATATATATATTATAGTAGGTACGGAAAGTATTTGTTATATTGCAGCAATTTGCTAAAATCATTTAAGTTCATTTTTTTCTCATTAATGTACACACAGCACCACATATTGACAGAAAAACACAGAATTGTTGACATTTTTACAGATTTTTATAAAAATCTAAACTGAAATATCACATGGTCCTAAGTATTCAGAGACTTTGCTGTGACACTCATATTTAACTCAGGTGCTGTCCATTTCTTCTGATCATCCTTGATCCACACCTTCATTTGAGTCCAGCTGTGTTTGATTATACTGATTGGACTTGATTAGGAAAGCCACACACCTGTCTATATCAGACCTTACAGCTCACAGTGCAGGTCAGAGCAAATGAGAATCATGAGGTCAAAGGAACTGCCTGAAGAGCTCAGAGACAGAATTGTGGCACGGCTCAGATCTGGCCAAGGTTACAAAAATATTTCTGCTCCACTTGGCACTGTGGCCTCCAGAATCCTTAAATGCAATACGTTTGGGATGAACAGAATCCTTCCTAGAGCTGGCCGTCTGGCCAAACTGAGCTATCGGGGAGAAAAGCCTTGGTGAGAGAGGTAAAGAAGAACCCAAAGATCACTGTGGCTGAGCTCCAGAGATACAGAGCTGGGAGAAAGTTGTAAAAGTCAACCATCACTGCAGCCCTCCACCAGTCAGGGCTTTATGGCAGAGTGGACCGACGGAAGACTCTCCTCAGTGCAAGACACATGAAAGTTTGCATGGAGTTTGCTAAAAAAACACCTAAAGGACTCCAAGATGGTGAGAAATAATGATTCTCTGGTCTGATGAGACCAAGATAGAACTTTTGGCCTTAATTCTAAGCGGTATGTGTGGAGAAAAATATCACCAGCATGGTGGTGGCAGCATCATGCTGTGGGTTTTTTTTCAGCTGCAGGGACAGGACGACTGGTCGCAATCGAGGGAAAGATGAATGCGCCCAAGTACAGGGATATCCTGGATGAAAACCTTCTCCAGAGTGCTCAAGACCTCAAACTGAGCCGAAGGTTCACCTTCCAACAAGACAATGACAACCCTTAAAATGTTCTTGAATGGCCCAGCCAAAGCCCTGACTTAAACCCAATTGAGCATCTCTGAAGAGACCTGAAAATGGCTGTCCACCAACATTTACCATCCAACCTGACAGAACTGGAGAGGATCTGCAGGAGGAATGGCAGAGGATCCCCAAATCCAGGTGTGAACAACTTTCCCAAAAAGACTCATGGCTGTATTAGATCAAAAGGGTGCTTCTACTAAATACTGAGGAAAGGGTCTGAATACTGAGGACCATGTGATATTTCAGTTTTTCTTTTTTAATAAATCTGCAAAAATTTCAACAATTCTGTGTTTTTCTGACATTACGGGGTGCTGTGTGTACATTAATGAGAAAAAAATGTTGTGGTGAGATGTTGTTAGTGCTATGGGTTTGTGTTATTTTATTACTAAGGTTGTGCAGCATCAACTTTAGGAGACAATGTTTTTAGCACTTAACTATCCATTAATTTTTGTTTGTTTGTCCCAAAAAAAAATAGTGTACTGTGCTAATTAACTGAGACTTCTTACAGCTCTAACAGGTTGTTGGCCTTGTTTGTTTCGTTGATTCTATTGCTCTCCCCTTTTTTGTAAGTCGCTTTGGATAAAAGCGTCTGCTAAATGATTAAATGTAAATGTTTTTAAAGTAGTTAAAAGAGTTAATTAAAAGAGTTATTTAGTAGCATTTTTGCAGTATCTTGCATGCAATACCTGTTTCTTTTACTGTTGTTCTTTAGCCTGTTTTTGATTTCGTGGCACTTTAACAGTGTCCTTACCGACACAAGATGTCATTACTGCAGCACTGCTCTTTTTCTATTTTTTTAAGCTGACATGATTTACACATTGAAATTGCAAAATCCAGATTAAAATCTTAACGACTACATTACATTTTGTGTACATTGTTATGTGTATTACAGACCATGATGGTTAAAATGTAAATTCAAAAAGGTTGATTTTTTAAAAATTGGGATAGTCAAAAGTGCCTGTAGTTGCAGAAACACCCGAATATGGTAATGATGTGAGTGAGCAAACAGAACTAACATCGAATTTCTGCCGAACGGAGGGAAACTTCTTCTTGCCTCGGTTGGGTTTGCCTGGTTTAGATGCAGATCCGCCAGTCCACTGCAGCGACCCCGGGCCCTCTACACACACACACAACAGCATCTTCATCAACACCTGATGAGCCAGACGATGTGCACTCACACATAGGGATGGGTATCGAAAACGGGTATTGAGAGAGAGAGAGAGAGAGAGAGAGAGAGAGAGAGAGAGAGAGAGAGAGAGAGAGAGAGAGAGAGAGAGAGAGAGAGAGAGAGAGAGAGAGAGAGAGAGAGAGAGAGAGAGAGAGAGAGAGAGAGAGAGAGAGAGAGAGAGAGAGAGAGAGAGAGAGAGACGCAAACGAAAGCCGAGGACAGAACTAAACATTCAAACATAGCCTGGTTACACGTTAGATCTGTGATAGTCTGATTTTATTTTAAAAATAATATTTATATCTAGCGCAACTTAATTCCGTTTGCAGCAACGCTGCCATTTCTCCCTAAAACTCAAACATAATGACAGAATCAGCACGATCAGTGATTGTTGTAAAATACAGTCTAGCTACTGTAGGTTGTGGGACGCGTTTAATAATAAAAAGAGCGATTAAAAGCACAAAAATATCCGCAAGAGATTGTTCTCAAGTCGGCGCGCGCTCTGATCACAGCCGGAACGAGACGAGCAAATTACACTTTCGGTTTCACATTCGTGCGTCTAAACGATCAAATGTACACAATATCTATGTCAAAATGACAGGCTTGGAGAGTCTCTTAAACACAACACAGTTTGTGTCTAAAATGGATGTAGTTGTTATGGATATAGTCGGGAAAAAATGTAGTGCATCTGCCTATTATCAGTCGCCTATAGACTGCACGTCTGTCTTAAAGAGGCAGCAGTGTAAATAATAGTGATGTGTCGTTCATGAACGATTCGTTCATTTTGAACGAATCTTTATTATGACTCGGGACTACCGAGTTGTCTCAGATAGTGATTCGTTCATTTTGTGTTGAACGCGCATGCGCATTACGCAACATATGGCCTCTGAATGAGCTATGAATCTCCGAATTATTAGTTCTTTTGAGTCTCGGGTTTGAGTCTTTCGTTCTTCCTGTTAGTCCCATAGAGTGTATGCTGTCAGTAACGGAAACAGAAAAGATTAGTTCTTTTGATCGAGTCTCGGGTTTGAGTCTTTCGTTCTTCCTGTTAGTCCCATAGAGTCTATGCTGTCAATAACGGAAACAGAAAAGATTAGTTCTTTTGATCGAGTCTCGGGTTTGAGTCTTTCGTTCTTCCTGTTAGTCCCATAGAGTCTATGCTGTCAATAACGGAAACAGAAAAGATTAGTTCTTTTGATCGAGTCTCGGGTTTGAGTCTTTCGTTCTTCCTGTTAGTCCCATAGAGTCTATGCTGTCAGTAACGGAAACAGAAAAGATTAGTTCTTTTGAGTCTCGAGTTTGAGTCTTTCGTTCTTGCTGTCAGTCACATGCTGTGTGTGTGTGTGTGTGTGTGTATATATATATATATATATATATATATATATATATATATATATATATATATATATATATATATATATATATATATATATATATATATATATATATATATATATATATATATATATATATATACACACACACACAGTTGATTCAAAATTAGTCTAATTGAATTTGTGATGTTAGACTTGAATAGTCAATATTCCCATATTTGTATATGTCTGATATTAACTGAGAATAATATAAAAAATAAAATAAATAACTACGTGCTTTTTACTAAAAAGGTTGTGAACTTGTGTTCTATACGGTGACAAGTCACGTGACAAAAGAACGAACGACTCAAACCCGAGACTCGATCAAAAGAACTAATCTTTTCTGTTTCCGTTATTGAAAGCATAGACTCTATGGGACTAACAGGAAGAACGAAAGACTCAAACCCGAAAGACTCGTAAGAACTAATCATTTTTGTTTCCGGACCTGTGTCACGCACGGTCCGGGCGGCCCAGCCCCCAGATCTGATCAGAGTCAGACACAGACGAGTCGACAGCTAACGTCTCGAGGAGCTCGAAGACACGAGAGGCGGAAAACAAACGTGATAAATATGAAGTTGCAAGAGAAAGAATGTTTTGGATCAGGAGGTGAGGTGAACTAACAGTGAAACTGCAATAGCCTGACCCAACAACTAATCAATTAATTAAACATTTCGGTTTCTTATAATTTGGCTTTGGTTGCTGTACCCTATAGTTTATTTGTATGTAGTTTTAAAATGTAATCAACATTTTCATAAGTACTAGATGTGTTGGGCTATTTAACATGTCATTTTGGTGAAATGAACGAAATGACTCGAAAAAAGATTCGTTCATTTTGCTGAACGAGACTCAAAGATCCGAGTCAGTAAAATGATCCGAACTTCCCACTACTAGTAAATAAACATGCTGATGAATTACTGCGAATTAAACAACCAAATGAAAAGAGAAAATCCCTCACAGCTCTTGAATGAATAACTTCAGCTTTAATAAGCATTAATTTAGTCTATTTATGATCAACTATGCAGTGTTTTTTATATTTGATTACTAGAATATATTATATAATATAAAAATCTCAAAAAGTACCGATAAGAATACCATTTAAGTACCAGACCGATAAGCAGTATCGATAAGAGTAGTAATACCGTTAAAACCTTAACGATACCCATCCCTAGTCACACACTGGATGAAGTACCTGAGGTGGAAACGATGATCTGGCAGCGGGTGAGAATGGCCAGCAGGAAGTCATTGTGAACATGGACTGTGGAGGGAAACACCAGCATTAGCCACGGCCGAATGAGGTCAGCATGAGCCATTACAGACGTGTGACATAGGTGACCTTACCATTGTCCTGGGCCAGCAGGCGCCGGGCCTCCGTGTCAAACTCCTCCTTACTGATCTTCTGCTTGAACCACAGCTTTAGATTGGCCCAGTAACTGAGGACGAGAGCAGCACATCAGTGTGAATGGACTAACACACACACGGAGAGAAACCACGAGCAGCTGACCACACACGATCCCCACATGAGAAGATAACAGGCTTCTGTAAATCATAACTATGACACACGTCAAAAATATGACGTATACGTTTATGATGTGGACAGTTTGATTTTTCAATCTCAATGACTTGTATAGATTTTGACACGTTATCATTTTGAAGTGTATCATACTTTCAGATCTTTATTTCTTAATTATGCCTATATCAGTTTTTACTTTTTGTCAATTATGACTCAGAATATCATACTTTCGACTTTGTCATAATTATGACTTAGTATATAGTTTTACTTTTTTGTCTTAGAATATCAGTTTTCATTTTCTCATAATTTATACTTAGTATATAAAAAAATAATACTTTTGTCAATGACAACAGTGTGTCATAATTTTGTCTTTTTATCTCAGAAATGATGACAGATAATACTTTTTGTCAATATGGCTTAGTATTTTATAATCCTGAATTTTTAGCTAGTACATTATGACTCATAAATTCATATTTTTGTCAATTATGACAGCATTTCATAATTTTACCCTTTTATCTCATAATTATGACTTGGTATATCAAAGTCAACTTTTTATCAATTATGACTAAATTTAATCATACTTTTGACTTTTTAATCTCATAATTATGACAGTATATACATTTTTACTTCTTGTCTTAGAATTTTTTATTGCATAATTACTTAGTAAATCACAAATAAAACTTTGTCAATTATGACAGTATTTCCTAATTTTGACAGAATATCAAAAATACAGTGTATCATAAATTGCAAATTATATCGTAGTATTTCATAATACTGCATTTTTAGCTAATACATTTTGACTTAGTATATCATAAAATCAACTTTTTGTCAATTATGACATATTATACAATTAACTGTCAATTATGACTTAGTATACCGTAACTTTTTCATCATAATTATGACATCAAAAGAATAACAATTTCCACTTCTTACAAAGACCATAAATTCAACTTTTTGTCAATTGCCTTACTGTCATAATATGCAGCTCATAATTACATCTTAGAATATCGTAATTTTCAATTATTATATTATGACAGTTTATCAAACTCACCTTTTGTCAGTTTTGATATAACCTCATAATTATGTCTTGGTATATCATACATTCAATGTATGTCATGTAAGTAAAGTGATTGCCTTAATTTAGAATTATTTGACTTCTTGCATCTGAATAAATAAAACAACATAAGTGAAATATTCGATTTGTGTTGATTTTATTATTCTGTGCAATCACAGTCAGTTTGATACATTCAAAACTGATAACAAAATGCATTTTAGCCATTTTCAACTAATGTTAGATTACCAACCAGTGTGTAAGTTAAGCGTAAACATCACATGTTCATCTATTATATTAAATACCAAAAGACATACAGTCAACGTGATATTCCAAACATTAAATTGAAATGTCCTAAAAGTACTGAAATTATCCTCAAAAAAAGTTATGTAATGGCAGAAATGCGGATATTGCCCGCTCCCGTTAAATACTGTCATAAAAGCAACTGTGAAACATCTGAAGACAAAAGAAAGTTGTTTATAAAACTAAAAGGCTAACGTTACTCGATCAGGTTTTACAGTCATCAATCATTTTGAAAGCCACACATGTTGGTATCGCCAAGCCGGTCACTGGATAATGAGAAGGCAGTGGACTGAAGGCTTTACCTCTCATAGATACTCACTGTTTGACATTATCTCCGATTGCATCGGTTAAATTCTTCTTGGCAATTTCTAGTTCACTTGCATGAGCGGCCATAGCGACACCGGAAGCTGCAATGACGCGTTCTTCTTCTTCTGCTCGTTTCTTGGCGGGTTACAGTCCAAAGCGCGGTTCACATCGCCACCTAGAATTTTTGGAGTGTGTAAAAGATAGCTTTATTGATCCCTATTTTTTTTTACGGTCTATCATCTCCATAATCCAAGTGTGTAAACATTCAACTAATGCCCTATAACTTCTAACCAATATTTCCTGTTTCCTTCCAGTTTTGACAAACTATTATATAAGTTATTTTCTTTCTTCTCTACATTTCCTAGAATTGATTTGTAGGCATTTAGACAACTGCATGTTGGCCTATCTCTTTCCCTTTTCTCTTTGATTGACAGCCACTGCTTGTTTATTTATTGGAATAATACCGGATAATGTAATAAATGGTAATTTAATCAGTTTATGTATTAAATCATTTTATAAAAATTATAGATTAGAACCAAAAACAAACCACGAAAATTGGATGTCGTTAAACATAAACATGAGGGTTTTTTGTGTGTTTTTTTTTACTTCAACTGGATGACACAATATAACTATATGCAATATACTATATAAGATTTCAATAAAAGATTGTAATAATAAAAAATAAAAATAAAAACATAAAAGAACAATAATATAGAACTTCACACATTATACCAGCAGAGGGCACATTGTACTGATTGAGTGGGCAGATGAGAGCGGCTGTCTAAACAGAAATATAAACATTAATTAAATTAATTAATTAAAATGAGTGTATTTGCGCACAGTCTGTCATTACAGAAAACTGAATCCACTAAAGGAAAATGTGGTATAAATCTGAGCTGTTCAGACAAGCTCTTCTGGTGTAAAAACTGCTCACATTGGCCTCAATTGAAGCATATTTTTGGATTTTGTGTATTAAGCTTCTGTGAGTTAATCCTGAAGTTAATGTCCCTTGTGAGAGGAAAAATACCAAACACATAGGCCTGTTGATGAGGGGCTGCCAAGGAGATGCTGAATACTGCTGAGGGAAGCATCTGATTGGTGTCGTATGATGCGCTGAGTGGGTCCTGTCAATATCTGGAAAAATTGTGAAAGCATTATTAGCTTAAATTTTCTAAACTAGATTTGCTCAGTCTAAGACTGTTTTCAAGCTTTTAGAAAAATATAGAATTTTTTTTACAAAATTGATACAAAAAGGTGCTTGTTTCTGCCATAAAATAAAAAATGAAACTGAAATGAAAAAAAAAGAAATTGCAACCTTTTATCTCACAATTTAAATGACGGAGGACAAACCACTGAGGTGGAATAATGGGCTCTAAGATCCCAGGCAAAGCCTGGGGATCTACACACCAAGGCAGAAATGGCAAATGGGAGGACCAAGGCAGATCTGAGCAGTTTTAGGAGGATACAAGGAGCTAAAGGGAACCAAAAGAGACGGGTGGAATCGATGGAATCGATTGAAGAGAAGGAAGTGAGAGGCTATATGCGGGACAATCAGTGACAAAGGAGACTTGGAGCTGGGCGATGTAAGAGACTTGGAGCTGAGCAGAACCAGTGGCAGGCTGCGAAAGAGACTGAGCTGGCTAACGACTGAGACTTAAGGGGGTCGCACACCGGACGCAGAGCTCGGCGGCGCTCGGCGGCGCTCGGCGGCGCTCGGCAGCGCGCCACGTCTTTAAAATTCGAACACATTGTTTTCAATGAGTGTACGCACACCGGTGGCGGCATTCGGCGCCTGTCCGCGGCGACTCAGGAAAATGTTCTAAATCCTGCCGCGCCACAGAGCGCCATTTCAAGGCTTTATATTAAAAGTATATTATCGTTAAGGTATACTGATTTCAACCTTTGCTACAAGACAAATGCTACTTTGCTACAACTCAAATGTTTTACATTCTGAGTTCAACAGCTTGAATAAAGTCTAAACATATTTTGGGGAAATGTATAATAAACGTAGCCTTTTAAAATGTGCGCGTCTGGTGTGCGATACCTGAGACGCTGCGCTGCGCGGCGCGCCGCCGAGCTCCGCGTCCGGTGTGCGACCCCCTTTAGAGTTAGTCTAAATAAGTGACAAGAAAGGAGACTTGGAGCTGAGTGGGACCAGCATAGACTATAGACTTGGAAGCTGAGATAGGCGAGCAGCGATGAAGAGACTTGGAAGCTTGGTGGGACTGGCAGAGACAAGGGGATTGGAAGCTGGATGGGCCTAATGAAGACTAGGGGTTGGAGCTCAACCAGTGATGATGAAAATAAACTTGGAGCTGAGCAGAACCAGTGACAACAAAAATAGACTTGGAGCTGAGCAGAACCAGCAATGACGAAGGAGACTTGGAGCTGAGCAGGACCGGCAGAGACAAGGGGATTGGAGCTGCAGAACCAGCAATGACAAAAGAAACTTGGAACTGAGTGGAACCTTTGACGACAAAGGAGACTTGGATCTTAGCGGAAACAGCGATGACGAAGGAGACTTGGAGCTGAGCAGGACCGGCAGAGACAAGGGGATTGGAGCTGCAGAACCAGCAATGACAAAAGAAACTTGGAACTGAGTGGAACCTTTGACGACAAAGGAGACTTGGATCTTAGCGGAAACAGCGATGACGAAGGAGACTTGGAGCTGAGCAGGACCGGCAGAGACAAGGGGATTGGAGCTGCAGAACCAGCAATGACAAAAGAAACTTGGAACTGAGTGGAACCTTTGACGACAAAGGAGACTTGGATCTTAGCGGAAACAGCGATGATGAAGGAGACTTGGAAGCTGGTTGAGATCGGTGGACACGATGGGACTTGTAGGACGTACTGAACCAGTGGAGGAGGAAGGATTTGGGAACAGGAGGAAAACATAGAGCCCTTTAATCCAGGTGGAAAAAAAAATATATACTGTGGCAGGGTGAAGGATCACGCAACAATGAAATTGGTGCAAAGCCCCCAGAGGGTGGATTTATTTGGATGAACAGTGACAAACGTGGTGATTTAGGTGCAGGTGCGCTGTGAATGTCCTTCTTCCGGGTGCCCTGGTGCTAGCGGTGATGTGGGTGCGGCGAGGTGGCCGGAGCGTCACAGGCTGCAGTCTGGGTGAGAGAGAGAGACAATGGTTAGCGTAGTGCTGCATGGTGATCGTGCTCACACTGGTGTCCCAGAATGAAGGCCTTTATGTCCGGGCCTGATGGCCTGCAGCTGTGACGATCCGGCCCGTGCTGATCGTTTGCAGGTGTTTGCAATGAGTTGCCAGGGCGACGCTGATGAGAGCTCGGGAGACTTGTCACACTCCCCCCCCCTAAGCGTCGCGCTGGTCCTGTAATTAAAGTTAGTGGTGTACCTTGGGGAACATAGGGGTGGGCGGGGAGTGCGCCCTGTCTCCGAGCCTCTGGGACCCGATAGGGCCGCCGCCTCACGATGACCCCTGATGTCGTTCGGACGTCGTGCTGGATGACGTTGGTGTCCCCGAGCAGACTTAGGCAATGGCCCCACCAGGTCCATCCCGATTCGCTCGAAAGGTACCCCGATGATGGGAAGCGGAACGAGCGGGCTGGGGGGAGGACCTCGTGGTGCGGTCCGTTGGCAGGTCGGACAGGCCTGACAGAAGCGCTTCACTTCTCCGTCCAAGCCTGGCCAGTGGTACCGGTCCCGGATCCGCTGGATGGTGTGGGCGACTCCCCGGTGGCCGGCCACCGGATGGCCGTGGGCTAGGTCCATGATCACCTCCGTCTTAGTCCTCGGCACCACGAGGAGCTCTTTGACCTCCCCCCTCCGCTGGGCGACACAGTACAACAGGCCGTTCCGAACGATGAAATGCGGGAGAGGATGGGGCGCTGGGAGATGGTCCCGGCCGTCGACTGCCCGGACCTGAGTCCAGCAGTTCTTGAGGCGGTCATCTTCCCGCTGGGCCTTCGCCAAGGAGCCCCCTCCCTGGACCTGTTGGAAGACATCAAAGACGACGTTAGGAGTTTGGGAGGGGGACTCACCATCTCTCCCGCTGTCCGACGCCCATAGAGCGGCCTGGGTCTTCCTCCTTCTCCGACCGCGCCGCTCTCGGGGGCGGCTCCCGGCCTGGCTGGCTGGCTGGCTGGGCGGAGGTCCGAAGCAGTTCTTCGAAGCCCGGCCAGTCCCGTCCGAGGAGTACGGCCACGGGAAGGTCCTTCACAATTCCCACTTCCAGCGGCCAGGTGCCCGGGCCAGCGGAGATCGTCACTCGGCGGGCCGGGACATGACGAGTGTCGCCGTGTACACAGGTGATAGGAAGCTGGGCTTTGGAGTTCTTCTGGGGCGGTAGGATGGCGGCCTGGACGAGACTGACCGAGCTCCCCGAGTCCAGAAGGGCCAGAACCGGCCGCCCATTGAGTTTCACCTCCGTTCGCGGGGCTCCGCGGGGCGGTTCTAGATGGACGGTGCAGCCAGCCAACCATGCGCGTACCGGTGTGCCCGGTTCCTCCGTGGGCATCGGCTCATCGATTGGGCCGGGAGCCGCAGGCCTGTGTACTGCGCGCTGGGTACCTTCCGGCGCGCGTCGCTCCTGGACCACCCTCCGGGGGAAAAACGGCGCTCGCTCCCCAGGGTCGCGGTGCATCGCCGCCTCCGCCAACTCGATGGCTTCGACGAGCTCGCCGATGGTGGTTGGGTTCGTCATTCCCACCACCCTCCTGGTGGGCGGCGGGAGAGCTCGGAGCAAACGGTCGATCGTTACGCGCTCCGCCACCTGACCCGCGGTGGTTGTTCCCTCGAGCAGCCAGTGTCGGGACAGTCTGGAGAGTTCAGCGGCCTGGGCGCGGGCTGGGCGACGAGGCTTGTACTCCCATTCGTGAAACAATTCGGCTGCTGAAATGGACGACAGCCCGAGGCGTCCGAGGACTTCTCTTTTTAATGCATCATAGTTGTCAGCCCTCTCAGTGGGCAGTGAAAAGTAGGCTCGTTGTGCCTCACCGGTCAGCAGGGGTCCCAGCAACCGCGCCCATTTGCTCCGGTCCCAGTTCTCCTGAACCGCCGTGGTCTCGAAGAGCTGAAGGAACAACTCGATGTCATCATGGCTGGTTAACTTCGGCAGCAGCTGGGTTGCGCGGACGCGCGGATCAGGCAGCGGAACGCGCTGGGCAGGGGTGAGGCGGAGAGCGGCGACTTCCTCTTCAAGCTTTTCCTGACGAGCCATCAGGTGTTCGGTGATCTGTTGCTGTCGCAAACTCACTTCAGTAAGGCACTTGATCAGGTCGTCCATGATGGGGGAGGAGCGCCGCCTTTTTCTCCGATCCTGTTGACTGCGTGGGTGAGAAAAACAATGTCAGTGTTGAGGGGGTGGTTGGTGATCCTTCACGCTCTTGCCCGCATTCTCCACCAGTGTGGCAGGGTGAAGGATCACGCAACAATGAAATTGGTGCAAAGCCCCCAGAGGGTGGATTTATTTGGATGAACAGTGACAAACGTGGTGATTTAGGTGCAGGTGCGCTGTGAATGTCCTTCTTCCGGGTGCCCTGGTGCTAGCGGTGACGTGGGTGCGGCGAGGTGGCCGGAGCGTCACAGGCTGCAGTCTGGGTGAGAGAGAGAGACAATGGTTAGCGTAGTGCTGCATGGAGATCGTGCTCACACTGGTGTCCCAGAATGAAGGCCTTTATGTCCGGGCCTGATGGCCTGCAGCTGTGACGATCCGGCCCGTGCTGATCATTTGCAGGTGTTTGCAATGAGTTGCCAGGGCGACGCTGATGAGAGCTCGGGAGACTTGTCACAATACATACAGTGGGGCGAAAAAATTATTTAGTCAGCCACCAATTGTGCAAGTTTTCCCACATTTAAAAAGATGAGAGAGGCCTGTAATTTCCATTATAGGTACACTTCAACTATGAGAGACAGAATGAAAAAAAAATCCAGAAAATCACATTGTCGGATTTTAAAAAATGTATTTGCAAATTGTGAAGTATTTGGGGGCTGTCGCTGGGCAACACAGATTTTCAAAGATTTTCTATGGGGTTGAGATCTGGAGACTGGCTTGGCCACTTCAGGCCCTTGAAATGCTTATTATGAAGCCACTCCTTCGTTGCCCATGCTGAAAGACCCAGCCACGTTTCTTTTTCAATGCCCTTGCTGATGGAAGAAGGTTTTTAGTCAAAATCTCACGATACATGGCCCCATTAATTATTTCCTTTACACGGATCGGTCGTCCTGGCCCCTTTGCAGTAAAACAGCCCCAAAGCATGATGTTTCCACCCCTATGCTTCACAGTAGGTATGGTGCAACTCAGCATTCTTTCTCCTCCAAACACTACAAGTTGAGTTTTTACCAAAAAGTTCTATTTTGGTATCATTTGACATTCTTCCAATCCTCTTCTGAATCATCCATATGCTCTTTAGCAAGTAAAAAAGATGGGCCCGGAAATGTACTGGCTTCAGCAGGGGGACATGTCTGGCACTGCAGGATTTGAGTCCCAGGCGGCGTAGTCGCTTACTGATGGTAGCCTTATTAGTTTGGTCCTAGCTCTCTGCAGGTCATTCACTAGGTCTCCCGTGTGATTCTGGGATTTTTGCTCACCATTCTTGTGATCATTTTGACCCCACAGGGTGTGATCTTGCATGGAGCCCCAGATCGAGGAAGATTATCAGTGGTCTTGTATGTATTCCATTTTCTAATAATTGCTCCCACAGGTGATTTTCTGGATTTTTTTCCCATTCTGTCTCTCATAGTTGAAGTGTACCTATGATAAAAAAAATTACAGGCCTCTCTCATTGTTTTAAGTAGGACAATTTGCACAACTGGTGGCTGACTAAATACTTTTTTTGCCCCACTGTATGTATATATTCAGTATATATATATATATATATATATATATATATATATATATATATATATATATATATATATATATATATAATTGCCGTAAATAAAGCTTTTCGAATCGCTCTCATGCTACATATGTCATAAACCGATCGGTTTTTGTAATGCCGCTGCAAGACATAGATCTTAGAAAATGAGTTTTAACATTGTAATTACAAGTTCTACACGCATGTAAAGGCTTTTTATAGTTTAGAATTGTTACGCAATTTTGACATGGCATGAGCGGCTAAAGACTAATGCTGCATACATGCCATGTCATAATTACCATAGTTTAAAGATGTCAACACATGACATTATATTCAGAGCTGTTCAAGTCTTAGGACTGGGAATTATTTGTTTCTATGGCACCATTATCAACAACTAAACTAACCTGCAATGGTCAGGTTGTACAGCAGTTATGTGGTACAAGTAGGAGCTCTCGAACAAATCCCATCTTAATAGCTGTAATTGCAAGCTACAGGTCCTTCTAAAAAAATCTGCATATTGAGATACAGTTCATTATTTTCCAAATTGTAATGATAAAAAGTAAACGTTCATATATTTTAGATTCATTGCACACCAACTGAAATATTTCAGGTCCTTTATTGTTTTAATACTGATGATTTTGGCATACAGCTCATGAAAACCCTCATGAAAACTCAAAAAATTAGCATATTTCATCCGACCAATAAAAGAAAAGTGTTTTTAATACAAAAAAAGTCAACGTTCAAATAATTATGTTAAGTTATGCACTCAATAATTGGTTGGGAATCCTTTTTCAGAAATAACTGCTTCAATGCGGCGTGGCATGGAGGCAATCAGCCTGTGGCACTGCTGAGGTGTTATGGAGGCCCAGGATGCTTCGATAGCGGCCTTAAGCTCATCCAGAGTGTTGGGTCTTGCGTCTCTCAACTTTCTCTTCACAATATCCCACAGATTCTCTATGGGGTTCAGGTCAGGAGAGTTGGTAGTCCAATTGAGCGCAGTAATACCATGGTCAGTAACCCATTTACCAGTGGTTTTGGCACTGTGAGCAGGTGCCAGGTCTTGCTGAAAAACGAAATCTTCATCTCCATAAAGCTTTTCAGCAGATGGAAGCATGAAGTGCTCCAACATCTCCTGATAGCAAGCTGCATTGACCCTGCCCTTGATAAAACACAGTGAACCAACACCAGCAGCTGACATGGCACCCCAGACCATCACTGACTGTGGGTACTTGAAACTGGACTTCAGGCATTTTGGCATTTCCTTCTCCCCAGTCTTCCTCCAGACTCTGGCACCTTGATTTCCGAGTGACATGCAAAATTTGCTTTCATCCGAAAAAAGTACTTTAAACCACTGAGCAACAGCCCAGTGCTGCTTCTCTGTAGCCCAAAAGTGTCTTGACCTGGGGAATGCGGCACCTGTAGCCCATTTCCTGCACACGCCTGTGCACGGTGGCTCTGGATGTTTCTACTCCAGACTCAGTCCACTGCTTCCGCAGGTCCCCCAAGGTCTGGGATCGGTCCTTCTCCACAAACTCCTCAGGGTCCGGTCACCTCTTCTTGTTGTGCAGCATTTTTTGCCACACTTTTTCCTAACAAAAAAGTCAGCCTATTCAGCCTAAAGGAACAGCCTATTCGTTCAGAAATTTCTTTCTGTGTCTTACCCTGTCCCTTGAGGGTGTCAATGATGGCCTTCTGGACAGCAGTCAGGTCAGCAGCTTACCCATGATTGCGGTTTTGAGTAATGAACCAGGCTGGGAGTTTTTAAAAGCCTCAGGAATCTTTTGCAGGTGTATAGAGTTAATGAGTTGATTCAGATGATTAGGTTAATGGCTCGTTTATAAAACCTTTTCATGATATGCTAATTTTTTGAGATAGGAATTTGGGGTTTTCATGAGCTGTATGCCAAAATCATCAGTATTAAAACAATAAAAGACCTGAAATATTTCATTTGGAGTGCAATGAATCTAAAATATATGAAAGTTTAATTTTTATCATTACATTATGGAAAATAATGAACTTTATCACAATATGCTAATTTTTTGAGAAGGACCTGTATATGAGGACAGGACTTTTAACATTTACAACTTTAACTTTAAGTAAAAAAATTGTTTTAATATGTATACCATGGCAGAAACATGTTTTATAGGCTATGCATAATACATCAGTTTCTTTCTCACTTTTGTGGGCAGATTCTTGTCAGTGGTGTGATTTTACAGAGGTGAACCACACACACACACACACACAAAGCATAAGAGTCAGAGTCTGCCGCTCATCTGCAGAAGGAGAAACTCCAGTAGACGGAGGTTCGTGAGTCCTGACAGAAGGAGGAAGAGGTCAGTGACCGTAGCCGTTGATTTCTGCTGCTTTTACTCTCTGACTGTCTGTTGATAATTCTGTTGTTTTTTGTTATGAACAAAGACATTTAAAATGATTTACAAATTTAAAATCTTTTTATTAATTTTGGAGTGCATGACAGTGAAGTCCTGACTCATGGTTCACGACTGCAATAATTTATAAAAAAAAATAATACAAATAATCAGCATAATAATGCTCTATAAATGCACTATAATACCACTTATAAGGTCAAGGCCAAATTTGTCTATTCTTAGAGAAATGTTTACAAGATATCCCTTTCTGTGTTGTAAATGTTTGGAGAACAGCCATTGTCTTTGTGTTCATCTTACTTTTCAAACACTTGCACATGACTTAAATACATATAAAGTGAAATGTGTGCACTATGGATATAAGTCTTTATGCTCTAAGACTACATGCTGAAGGAAAAACTCACTTCATCACATGATCCTCAGAAACCAGAATGAAAGTGACTGTTCTTGTGCATTTAAAAACATGCTTTGAAACGGCTTCAGACGGACGTAACTTTATCCGATTGGCTTTTTTCCAGTGAAAACTTTGCCGATTTTCATCTAGCTCTCAAATACTGTTACTGTGAGTAACTTTTTCCATCCAGGTTTTGAGTTTGCTAATGCATGAATAAGATTTGCATGTTTCTTATCACACAATCTTACATTTTCATGTTCAGATGAACTTGCTTTATGGCTGACAAATCTAAAAATGTTTAATTCAGAATTGTTGAATTTAACAAACGGTGACGTGCAAAACTTCTGAAAGTCGTGCTGCATCCCAATTTGCCTATAGGCTACTACAACCTAAACGTATGTACACTTTTTGGGAAGAAAAAGTACATACTTTTGAGTAGCAGAATCATGTGCAAGCTTTGGGACATACTACTTCGTAATTTTTAACGGACTGTTGCTTAGTAACATGCATCCCGTCACCGTCTAAACTTAGGACAGAGAGTATTGTGTATTGGGACACACAACAATAGTTCATTTTCCATATTCTTACAGTTTGTTTTAAAAATCATATTCTACAAATGTAAAAAATACAAGTCTGAAATGTGTCAGTGTTGTGTTCACTGGTCAAAAAGTTTTATAATATCCATAGAGCTGCATCCATACAAGCCAAAACGTCTTATATTCTTCACCAATGCAGATTTATTTTCAAATGCTTCTTTAATTCAGCAGCAAGTGAGTTCCAAAGCATCACGATTTATTGTGCTGTTGAGACTTTTCTATCCCAATGACAGGACAGAGAACTACACAGTGAACTTATTTTCTTTGACTTGGGATGAAAAAACAGATCCCTTTCCTCCCTTGTTCTGTTTTCTTGATTGTGAAAGAGCACATGCTGCCAAAGCAGTGTTGGTGATGGAAAATACTGAAGCAGCCAGTCCTGAGTGTTTTCACCAAAACCGCTGGAATAAGAGTCTGTGTTATTGTGACTGAACTCATCAGTCGTGCCAGGCTCTATTTAAGGCTGCAGTTCTGTTCATGACAAATGCATTGGGTAACACTTTAGAAAATTGTTCCATCATTAATGAATAACTACACTGGAGCAAATGAGTAATCAACTATTAACTTATAAGAAACTCTGGTTAACAAATTAATTATTAAGTAATTGTGCTTAGTTGAATGAGGTGGTTCACTATTAGCAAATCAATAACTGCTATTTTTCCCACCTCCCTGAGAATAACTACAGGTAACATTAAACACTACTAACTCTCCAAAAAATACATTATATAACACTTAATTTTAGCATTTACTCTTCCTAAGTGTCATGGCAAAGCATACTGGGAAATAGAAATCCCAGCCCAGTTTCGATTTAATTTAAGTTCATAACATAAAACTCACAACAATGAAACAATACAGATTACTTGAAATGTGTTGGTTTTGTGAACTCAAAAGAAAAAGAAAGTTCTGAATACTCATGAATTAATTTGATTAAACTAATTTGTTTAAGTTTACCCTACTCAAACTAATAAATTATTTTGAGCATTAGGGTTTACAGTGCACACAGGCTATGCTTACAGTGAAACGCTTGTTTTAGTGTCACATTAGTGTCTATATATATATATATATATATATATATATATATATATATATATATATATATAAAGTAAAGCTGCATTAAATATGCTAAAACATCACTGACATTTAAAAGTATAAAAACGAAGCAGCATGCACTAAAACTTTACAAATCGCAGATTCATAGTGTTTCCACTATGAATGACACCAATGCACTGCCTATGCTGAAGGAGTCACTGGGTTTCTTAAGAGAAACCAAACCTTTCATGAGCAGAGAAGGGAAAACTGGGCCACTAATAAGATGGAAAGCAAACTTACCTGACCGTGAGATGTTGTGTGACGGTTAAACACTCCTCACAGCATATAGTGTGCACAGAAACCCTCAAACACTCTATTATGTTATCATTCATCCATTTGAGCTTCCTTCTTTTGTGCAGTATTTGTAACTCTGTTATGTTTTTGTCCCAGGGTTGATCGTCTGATCTCCTGCTCTGCTGCAATGAGTCCTCACGCCTGGATCTTTTGCACTCTTCTCTGCGTCCTCACGTGTGAGGGGAGCAAGGGCGCATCCAGAGGGCCATTCCTGAGCCGAAAGAGGAGGTTTGCAGAAGATGCAGCCGATGGGGTCCAGAAAAAGTGCTCTTACACGTTCTTGGTCCCTGAGCAGAAGATCACAGGGCCGATTTGTGCCAGCCAGGGCGCGTCTCGGCCCGATAAAGAGCGTGTGACGCAAACAGACGTAGCCGACGTCCGCGAAATCTTGACCAAGCAGAGACGTGAAATGGACACGCTCCGGTTGATTGTAGACGTAGATGGAAACATGGTCAACGAAATGAAACTTTTGCGTAAAGAGTCACGCAACATGAACTCCCGTGTTACCCAGCTGTACATGCAGCTGCTGCATGAAATCATCCGCAAGCGGGATAATTCTCTGGAGTTGGCGCAGCTGGAGGGACGGATTCTGAACGGCACAGCTGAGGTGCTGCGGCTGTCCGGCCTCTACCGCGAGCTGGAGCTGCGCTTCTCTGCGCTGGCCACGCTGGTCAATAACCAGTCGCTGCTGATCGCCGCTCTGGAGGAGCGATGCCTGCGGGTGTACGGGAATCACAGACGGGAGCCGCTACCTCCGCCTCTTGTGCAGGTGGTGCCGGAGAACATCCCAGTGTACGTGCCACGCTTCTCCAATGAGATCCAGAGGAACCCTAGCTGGCCCGTTTCAGAGGACAGGAGTCCCAGGCCAACTCATCAGGCCAACATCAGTCTGGAGGGTAACCATCACTAATGAGCTCATCACAGCAAAACACACACGGCATCTTGGTCTGCCAACACACACTCGAAATTTCAAAGGCACCCATAACCAGCCAAGACACAAATACTCTTCAGATTGCATGTGTTTTGGATTTATTTGGTTGTGAGTGCAGTGTGCTTGAAGAGAGACTTCACCAATACGCTCTTCTGATTGGCTGTGATTTTCGATTGATTTGGTAGTGTGTGCAGTGTAGTTGACGAGAGACTCCGCCAATACGCTCTTCTAATTGGCTGTGGTTTTGGATTGATTTGGTTGCGAGTGCAGTGACCTTGTAGAGCGACTCCAACAATAACACTCATTTGAATGGCTGTGATTTCGGATAGATTTAATTGGGAGTGCAGTGCACTTGTAAAGAGACTCCGCCCACACGATATTCTGATTGGACATGATTTTGGATTGATTTGGTTGAGAATGCAGTACACTTGCAGAGAGACTACACCCAAAAGTTTTTCTGATTGGCAATGATTTTGGATTGATTTGGTTGTGAGTGAAGTGTGCTTGCAGGGAAACTACACCCACAAACTCTTCTGAATGACTGTGATTTTGTGGCATCTCATAGTTGTATCACGTCTTGTGTGAACTGCTTGTTGCTTGAATCTTATCACTTGTTAGTGTCTGGTTAGGACAGTGTTAAACCCCTTTCACACTGCGATTCCGGCAAATACATGGATAATGCGACCTGGTATTTGTTCCCGGGCTGCTAGATTTGGTCCATTCTCACTGCCAGCGAAATACCGTAATATGTGCGCTTTCACACACAACCCGTAACGGTCCCGGGTCGAGTTGACACGTGACATCCTGATGTGACGTATAATGGCGAGCGATCTCAGCTTCAGCGCAGATAGTAAGGAGCTCCCGTGGTCTGGACTTGTGTCCAGTTTGCGCACATTTCTGCTTGTTTAATTTTAGTTTATTTTGTATACGAACACTCTCTGCGTTTAAAACACTGACTAGCTCTTCTTGCACTGCAGGGTTGTATTATTGAAAAAACAAGCTCTAGGAGTCGCACGATAACTACGTACACGTTGCGGCATTAGTTTTGGCTTTTGTTCACACAGCGCTGGTCCCGGGTCGAATACCGCAATGTTACTAGGTCCCCGACCCGGGGTCAATTCGGTAATCAATTCCGGGACGTGGTTGCTTTCACACAGAAGGCGACCCGGCAATGTTCCAGGAATATTGCGGGTCCGACGTTCAGTGTGAAAGGGGCTTCAGTGTCAAATTAGTTCCCACATTTTAATATTGGGTTAGCTCCTAAATATTAATTTGCACACCAAACACATCACAAATCCTCTTTCAAGGAAGTTCAATCTGTGGCTATATTTGCAACACCTCCAGTCAGCCATTTCAAAAATCTAAGACCAACCCTGCTCCGAATATGCCTAATATCCTAAGAGTGTGTCTCAGAACACTGACTGTTTCAACAGAGCTTCTAATGGCAGCCGTTTCCACTGACACTTACATGGCTTGATCGGGCATTGTCAGGGCTTTCACAGGGCCAATGGCCAGGGCTTTTTTGCCCACCGAATAACTTGTTCTAAAGCAGGCCAGCTTGGCTTGAGGAGTGATTTCAAACAGAGGTGGAGTTTACTGAGTCTGGGGATGGCAGCGTCGTGGATAATTTCATATACCAGCTATAACATCGCCATTAAAGACTTTTCTTGAAAGACAATCATTTTAGCTCAACTCAAGTGTTTGAACTTATGTTTGTGATCGATGTGTGTGGATTCTGATCACTGGGCAGAAATATTTATATGCGATGCAAAAGACTATGTGCGCTAACCATTACTATAGTAAACATGGTAAATACGACCACTTGAAGAAATCAGACAAATCATAGAGGCGATTTGTCTCGCTATCACCAGACCAAGCTCATTCTTTTAAGAATGAACATTAGTCTGGGAACTCTCTGTATTTTTACTGCACACGTGGCGTGATCAACGGATATAGTTTAAATCACTCTGTACACAGCTGGATAGTCCTTCAACCTGTCAGACCAACGATCCGGGTCGCGTACTTTGTAGAGCGGTCGGTAGCAAGGCAAACACATCCTCCACCGCCAGGTGCATAAGCCAATTTGTGATTGGTCCCCGCAGATTTGTAACGGAAGCAGGATAGAAAAAAGTACAGGGTTCCAGCTTGAGTTGCAGGGTGAAATGAAATCGCTGGCAGATCGGGCTGGGTTTACCCAGTCTAATAGGCGATCACAGTCACATCTTTATTTCATCTGTCAGTATGTCTCATGTCTTTACACCAGGCTGTTTGATGTTCTTCATAAAATAAAGCAAATGTTTTCTTTGTTTTTTTGTTTTTTGACGTGCAGTAGAGCTTCTGGAAATGCAGTGTGGTTTTGGGCTTGGTGCTACAGGCCTGAGGATATTAGTCCAGCCCGACACATTGAAAGCCCTGGCTCAAACTGGCCCGACATTGAAAAAAAATGTTTTACTTTACCAATCAGTGATTTGTTCTTTTTTATTAGAAGGCGGGACTTATTTTTCCATATTGCCCATTGTATTTTCTCCCAGTCATAGTAATAGTGCACATCTTACCTTTAACCGATCAAGTTAATCTAAATACAATGCATGTAGCTTTAGGTAAAAGCGTCTGCCAAATGCAAGAATGCACACTCATCCAAAGGATTATTAGAAACTAATACTGTGTTTGACCCCCTTTCGCCTTCAGAGCTGCCTTAATTCTACGTGGCATTGATTCAACAAGGTGCTTAAAGCATTCTTTAGAAACTGCATCTCGCAGTTGATGGAGATTTGTGGGATGCACATCCAGGGCACGAAGCATCCGTTCCACCACATCCCAAAGATATTCTATTGTATTGAGATCTGGTGACTGTGGGAGCCAATTTAGTACAGTGAACTCATTGTCATTTTCAAGAAAACAATTTAAAATTATTCAAGCTTTGTGACATGGTGCATTATCCTGCTGGAAGTAGCCATCAGATGATGGGTACATGGTGGTCATAAAGGGATGAACATGGTCAGAAACAATACTCAAGTAGGCTGTGGCATTTAAACGATGCCCAGTTGGCACTAAGGGGCCTAAAGTGTACCAAGAAAACATCCCCCACACCATTACCTCCACTACCAGCAGCAGCCTCAGTGGTAACAAGGCATGATGGATCCATGTTCTCATTCTGTTTATGCCAAATTCTGACTTTACCATCTGAATGTCTCAACAGAAATCGAGACTCATCAGACCAGGCAACATTTTCGAGTCTTCAACTGTCCAAATTTGGTAAATTGTAACTTGCAAATTGGAGCCTCTTTTTCCTATTTGTAGTGGAGATGAGGGGTACTCGGTGGGGTCTTCTGCTGTTGTAGCCGATCCGCCTTAAGGTTGTAACAAGGTTGTGGCTTCACAAATGCTTTGCTGCATACCTCGGTTGTAACAAGTGGTTATTTCAGTCAAAGTTACTCTTCTATCAGCTTGAATCAGGCCCATTCTCCTCTGACCTCTAGCATCAACAAGGCATTTTCGCCCACAGGACTGCCGCATACTATTTTCCCTTTTCACACCATTCTTTGTAAACCCTGGAAATGGTTGTGCGTGAAAATCCCAGTAACTGAGAAGATTGTGAAATACTCAGACTGGCCCGTCTGGCACCAACAACCATGCCACGCTCAAAATGTCTTAAATCACCTTTTTTTCCCATTTTGACATTTAGTTTGGAGTTCAGGAGATTGTCTTGATCAGGACCACACCCCTAAATCCATTGAAGCAACTGCCATGTGACTGGTTGATTAGATAATTGTATTAATGAGAAATTGAACAGGTGTTCCTAATAATCCTTTAGATGAGTGTAAGTCAAGCATATAAGAACTTTGCAATATAAAATGTACCAAACCCTAATCAGACCCAATAAAACCATTTGAACAATAGCCCTATGCAGACTATTACTCAATCTAGAAAACTAAACAAGTTCACTACCTTGTTAGCTGTTATCTTTATGCATTTTAAGCTGTATTTGGTAATCATAGAACAAAAGGACAGTCTGAAAAGCACTACAGTACAGATGAAGTTTACTGACAGTATTGAAAAGCATTATTTCTGGTTCTTCCTTCCTCATCAGCACTCATTTGTGTGTTCTGGTCTCCCAAGGTCCCTTCCGGGACTGTTTTCAGGTGATGCAGTCTGGACATACCACCAGCGGGATGTACCTGCTAAAGCCAGATGGGACGGAGACACCTGTACAGGCCTGGTGTGAGCATGATGTGGACAGAGGCGGCTGGACGCTTATCCAGAGGAGGAAGGATGGATCTGTCAACTTCTTCAGAAACTGGGACAGCTATAAGGTATAGCAATGGCCAATTCACCAATGACACGTTCTTTTGAATTATTCTGTAATGGATAAACTGTCCAGGACTACAAAACAGAGGTGGAGACCGCTCAGTTCTAACAACACTGGTAATGAATATTAAAGAGGTCATATTCTGCTTTTTCCCATGTTCATCTTTATTCAGTGTGTAATGTTGCTGTTTGAGCATGAAAAAGGTTTCCAAAGTCCCTCCTGTGGGAGTTATTCTCTATATCAGTGTCACTGTTTCTTAATTTCCTGAAACACCTCAATTGTAGTCTTGAGCTCGTCACAATATTCCTCATTTAAATAATTGAGCTATTTAGTAGTGTGTTGAAACTGGTGGTTGTGGTTAGGAGCGGAACATTTCCCAAACACACTTGACCATTTACAGCACACTGCTCTAGCCGATCAATCAGAGCACATTGTGCTTTTCAGAATGAGGGGCTCAAGGATAAAAGTGCATGTCTTTTGAGTATATTGATAAAGCTATACAGAAAATAATATTTGCTTGATCTGGATCAGGTTTTTCTGAGCTGCGATTCACACGATCATTAGAGTCTGTCGGAGAATCAGAGCGTTTCTTAGAGAGCCATATGCTTAAAGATAAACAGCTGGATCTCGTTCCCAGGATCACTCATGTCCATTTGTTTTGATTGCGCTCGTGCCCATATGTCAGCAGTCCTTTCGTCTTAAGCAGCACATACACACAGTGAAGTTTCTTAAACCTCAAGGTAACACACTTTCCAGTGAAGCCAAAGCTTCATGAGCTGCTTCAGGTGTGTTTCAGTTGTAACTGAACTCGTGCATGCTTATTCACTTCATAAAATAATATGCCGCAATTTGGGCTGAAATCAGCAGTGTAAAGTCTGGTGATATCTTAAACATCAATCATCAGCTAAGCCCAGCTGTTCAAAAAATCCTTTCCAGTGTTTCAAAGGCCAGTGTGACGGTAAATGAAAACAGCATCCAGTGATTGGATGTGTTCAGCTCTCTTTTCCTTTTCCTCTAGAAAGGCTTTGGCAACGTGGATGGCGAACACTGGCTGGGTCTAGAAACCATCTACAACCTGGGCAAGCAGGAGGACTACAAGTTGCTAGTGGAGCTGGAGGACTGGATGGATAAAAAGATTTACGCAGCATACAGCAGCTTCCACCTGGAGCCAGAGAGTCAGTCGTACCGTCTGCGTCTAGGCACATACCAGGGCAATGCTGGCGACTCATTAACCAGTAACAACGGAAAACAGTTCACCACGCTGGACCACGACAACGACGCCTTTTCAGGTGCTTTCACACATGAGATTGCTAACAATGTATCATTATAAACCCTGGCTCAATCAGATCTAGGCTGTTCAGACGGTTAGTACATTTGAACATCATGGATTAATGATAGTACTGCACTGTTCTTCCTCAGTATTTTTGTCTTGTTTTCCAGTAGGAATGCCCTTAAAAGGGTGGTAAAACACAATTTTACTTTTCTAACTTTAGCTAGTGTGTAATGTTGCTGTTTGTGCAAAAACAACATCTGCAAAGTTAGAACGTTCAAAGTTTAAAGCAAAGGGAGATATTTGCTTTTAAAGAAATCAATTTCTAAGGACTATACAGCAAACAGCCGGTAGAGAACTACAGCCTTTTTCTCCAGACTCGCTGACATCAGTGGGCTCAATATGTACATAAACCCCTTCTGCTAGAATATTAAATAAGGGGGGCGAGGCCATTTTGCAATGCAGACGGAACACTGTTCCCTTTCAGTCTGTCACGTTCGACATACGTCGGACTGACCGACGAATTGGGATCACTTCTGCGAGCCCCTATCAGCTTCGAGATATATAAAACGGGCCAATGAACATTGGCGTGCATGCTTTGCATATCGCACCCCGCCCCGCTGCGCGGGTATAAAGCGGAAGCGATCGCCACGCACTGTTGTCATTGACTTCGGAGCCGAACGGCGTTGATGAAGCATCTGACTGCCTTCTATCTGCGCGAGAGAGAAAGAAAGCGTGTGCCGGGGGAAATTGCTCTTGTGTTGGCCAGACGGCACAAGACAGCGCGACCGCGATCTCACTGCTGCTGAGAGAGCTGCTGTTTTCACAGCAAACTTGAGAAACTGAGCAAATTGCACTACACACACACACACACACACCACACACAGTTGGTTTGGTGGCGTGTTCCTTTTCTGGTGAGAGCAGAAAAAGGCTGCACACAAAACCTGTCATTCTGCTGCGGTCGATCCCTGGGTGCTTCAGCACTAAAAGAACAAATTTTCCTCACAAAAAGAGCTACACGGGTGACGTGCTGTCCTTTTCAGGATGTCTTTCCACCTGTGCGCTTCTGGATGCGGTCGTTCCCTGTCGCCCGATGACGGTCGCTTAGGTCAAGACTCACCTACCTTCGGGAGGGTAGAGTCCCCCTACCCATAGCTCGATTTAGGTCTATTCCTGCCCAGCAGAATAGACCTACTTTGACGGATGGCCGGGGTGACCTGAGGATCATGGTTAGGGCAAAGCCGTGGAGTGAGCCTCCGCGGGACCCTAATCCCTCACAAGCGCCGCAACCAGTGGTGCTTCCGGAGGATCCCGTTGGTCCCTCTCATGGGCGGCCGACGGTGTCCTTTGGGGCACCCGCGGACGTGCAGATGTCGATCGCTGCATTGGAGGGGGAGTTTCAGTCCTCTGGGGATGAAGATTCGGCTGTACTGCCTCCCTCTGGGAGAGTGGCAACGGTCGAGTCGGACCCGGAGTTGAACACTATGCTTTCCCGGGCCGCCGAAAAGGTTGGGCTTGAGTGGAACCCTCCACCATGTCACGAAACTTCTAGGTTGGACGATTGGTTTCTCAGGGCAGGCCGCACTGGTTCTCAGCGTCCCGCCCCAGTGCCTTTCTTTCCCGGAGGTGCATGAGGAGCTGACTAGGTCGTGGAAAGCACCATTTAGGGTACTGGCCCAACAGGACATGGTTCCCGGAACTAGTGCTCCTTGCGACAGCACCTCCTTGGCCCATTCCTCTGAGGAAGGACCTCCTGATTCAGAGACGGGGCACCCTCTGGCACCCACGTCGAGACCTCTGGAAACTCCATGTCTGGTCCCTGGACGGGACGTGGAGGTTCTAGGTGGCCTGCCACAGGCTGTGGTAGACACCATCACTTTCGCTAGAGCTCCCTCTATGAGGCAGCTCTATGCGTTGAAGTGGAACCTGTTCGTCGACTGGTGCTCTTCTCTTTGAGAAGACCCCCGAAGATGTTCGGTCAGGGCCGTGCTTTCCTTTCTACAAGATGGGTTGGAGAGAAGGCTGTCTCCCTCCACCCTCAAGGTGTATGTGGCCGCAATCGCTGCCAATCACGAACTAGTAGAAGGTAAGTCTTTGGGGAAGCATGACCTAATCGTCAGGTTCCTAAGGGGCGCGAGGAGATTAAAATCTGCCTCACCCCCCCTCTATACCCTATTGGGACCTGTCTCTTGTCCTCAGTGCTCTTCAGAGACCTTCCTTTGAGCCTTTGCAGTCAGTGGAGTTAAAAATTGTGTCTCTAAAGACAGTACTCCTGACTACTTTGGCCTCTATCAAGAGGGTAGGGGACCTGCAGACATTTTCGGTCAACCAAACGTGCCTGGAATTCGGGCCGGACTATTCTCACATTATCCTGAGACCCCGGCCTGGATACGTGCCCAAGGTTCCCACCACTCCCTTCCGGGACCAGGTGGTGAGCCTGCAAGCGCTGCCTTCGGAGGAGGCAGACCCAGCCCTGGCTTTTCTCTGTCCTGTCCAAGCCCTTCGGACTTATGTGGGCAGAACGCAAAGCTTTAGGACCTCAGAGCAGCTCTTCGTCTGTTACGGAGGACAGCAGAAGGGAAAGGCTGTCTCCAAGCAGAGGATGGCCCACTGGATAGTGGATGCCATTGTCTTGGCGTATGAATCCCAAGACATGCCCTGCACGCTCAGGATTAGAGCCCACTCCACCAGGGGTGTAGCCTCGTCCTGGCCGTTGGCTCGTGGCGCCTTGCTGACAGACATTTGTAGAGCTGCGGGCTGGGCGACACCCAACACGTTCGCTAGATTTTATAGCCTACGTGTAGAGCCGGTATCTTCCTGTGTACTCACTTCTCATAGTCGGTAGCACCGGAGTGCCCTTTCTAGTGTCGGCTTGCTGCGCCACTCCCTTCCTCATGGAACGGATACATGTGCTTAAATGCTCCAGTTGAGTTCCCCAGTATGGCGAACCCTGTCGAGTCCTCTGCAACCCGCGGCAGTCAGACGTGGCGGAGCGTCTGACGCCAGGTCTAACACTCGTATGCATTGGTGGAAATTGTGTTAGGCTGGGTTCCATATGTAGTGGCCCCCAGGCAGTCCCATATGGGTATTCTCCACGGTACAGCTCTCTACGGTGAGCCCGTGTCTTTCTATATTTTCTCGTTTTCTATATCTTGAAGCTGATAGGGGCTCCCAGAAGTGATCCCAATTCATCGGTCAGTCCGACATACATCTCCGTTCCCTCCTTCAGGGAACGAGGGTTACCATACGTAACTGAGACGTTTTTTCACCTTGATTGTAGGTCCACATTGTTCAGCCTTCCTAGGGACAGCGGAGTTAGGGATCAATGGTTACAATTTAAATCTCTCTCTTTGTGCTGCACATTTAACTGAGGAATTAAAGCTCACAATAGTCGTGAGTTCAAAGCAGGATTCGCACAATGGCTTGTCCTGAAAGATGATGCAGTTCCAACTTTAAAAACAGAAGCTTTTTACGGGCCATAACCTGTAAGTATGATTTATTTTTCGTATTTTTAGTAATCACATGTAAAAAACAGATCGGTTTAGATAACGTCTCATGTAAACAGTCCACTAAATCTTTCAATCGGAATGACAAAAAAAGTGTGCTTGTAAACCTGGCAAGTGTTGCAGTAAGTGTATTACTGTCCGTCACTGACTTGGAGAAGCACTCGCGCGCAGTCCTACATCACCGGACTGATTTGCCTAATCTTCACAGAACTTTAGATCGCGGTAGAAATGCAGACAGTTGCAGTTTCTGGGGGGAGAAAAGTTCCTGTAAAAAAAGTTCCTGGTACTTATTGTTCTGGGTAATTTTGGTGGAAACGGGGCTTAACACAGTCATTTTCCACCCTGTTCCCTCACGTAATGTCACATTACATAAATCAGGTGAAGTAGATGATCTTGTGTTGTAAATTCAGCAGGCTCCGTCAGTGTTTAAAACACATACTGGCGGTGCCCCGCCCACAGCTCTCCGATCATCAAACACGTGAACTAGGTGGTTCGCGAATCAGAACACAGCGCGGCCAGCTAACCAATCTGAGCCCATTGCGTATTTATGAGAGACTAGCTTCATAGAACCTGGAAACCATCAAACCATTTTTACAAGAAGGGACAGAGCAGTGTAGAATAAAGGTAAATTATATGAAATTTAATAAAAGAAAATTAAAAATGAAGCATGAACATGCTGCAGTGCACCCCACAAACACAATCAGACCTTCGACAGAATGTGTTTTACCATCCCTTTAAATCAAGACTCATTCCCTGTTAGCTGGGTGTGGACTTCTGGTCCCGTGGCCTTCAATTACATATATTTGTGAAGCCTAATAGTCATTTTAAGATTCAAACAAGACTAAAACACATTTATGAGTGTATGCATGCCCACATCGATGCTGACATCAACAGTCCATTTGATATTTAGACGGTGCTGTTTGCCTTATTGATTATGGTTGTCTTTCAGGGAACTGTGCTCATTTCCACAAGGGTGGCTGGTGGTACAACGCCTGCGGTCAGACCAATCTTAACGGTGTGTGGTATTCAGGAGGAGTGTATCGCAGCAGGTTTCAGGATGGCATCTTCTGGGCCGATTATGGAGGGGGTTTTTACTCCATGAAGTCTGTGCGTATGATGATCAGGCCCATTGACTGACGTATGAGCGGATCACTGATCTCACACAGGTCATACTTCGACTTCATCAGGGTCCAACCATGGAAATAAATGTCCTTATGCTTCAGGTTTTCACCAGTTTGTATTAGTAAAGTTTGGGGTAACTTGTTTTGCAAATTATGTGACAGAGAAACAGGCGAGATAAAAGAATGTCATCTCCATTTTGTAATTAAATTGTGTAAATAGTAAATTAAATTACTATTGTGAACTAGTTTTTTTTTTTTAGAACAAACGTTCTTCCAGTAATGTTAATAGAATGTTTGTTCAAAGTTATCTGGCCTTTAATAATGTTATCAAAAAGTTAGCACAAAAACATTATTTATACATCATTCATATAACTTTTTTCGGAAAATTTTTATTTGGCCATTCGTCTAATGTTTTTTAAATTTTACTGCTTGTTTCTGAACGTTCAGAAAGCATTCAAAGTAATGTTCCGATAATGTTTGAAGTATGATAAAAAGGAATGTTCCCTTAACAGTCACATAACTAAGACTAAAACTATTTAAAACCTGGATGTTTTTTAGCGTTCAGAGAACATTCAGAAATAACGTTTTTAATACCTGGGAGTGCAATATGATGGGAATGCAATATGTTCATAGAACAGTTTTGTTGGCTGGGTTACCCCTGATTTCAAAACACATCATAACCCGTGTCTTGACGTTCCTTTCTGCCGTCAGCATTGTATCATACTGTTCATTCTGATCAAACACAGAGATTGTGGAAACGTCCAGACATGTGCTTTAATACACATATACGTGAAATAAAGCTGTCTATATATGCTGGTTTCTTCCATCTCCCGTCTTCTGTCTGAGGAATCAGGCGCTATTTTGGTGGCTTTATAGAGCAGAAGAACAGAGCAGGCACAGAAGCACAATGAGAAACATATTGCTGAGATCCAGACGGCGCAGGGGAAAGTGGGACCGCTGGGATGGAAACTGGCCAAATGTCTGTGGTTGTTGTGTGTTTTTCTTTTCCTCCATCAGTCCAACTACTGGCTAATGCACATGTTCCTTGTGCAGCGCTTTAACCCACTTCAGAGTCTGCTTCATCATTTCATGTAACTGTAGTTGACTAACTCTTGGTGAATAAAAAGTAAATCTGGTAAATCTAAAAGACCTGTGCCTGTTCATGACACATCACTCTCTTTATCATATTAGTGTCTTTTCAACCACAGATATTAACAAGAGAGATCGCTTGGTTTCATTGCTGCCATAATCATACTGTACAAAAGGCTTTTGGTTGAAACTTACCATTCTTTTTCATTCATTTTTATTTCTCTGACTTTCAGAGATGCAAAGAAACTCTTGATAGCTTGGCAGGAAACCTGAGGCAATGAAAAGCACTGTGAAGGATCCAGACCTCTGTGATTTTCAATGTGAGAGATGGTCCACAATCACATGAAGGAGGAGGACTAATATGTGTCATCAAAGGGTTTATCTTATAGAAAGATGACAGATTTAAAGTCTATCCATCCCAGCGTCTTAGGCTGCCGACAGGGAAACACCCTGGGTGGATGAATGGCCAGTCCACAGCAGTTTTAAAATATAAGTACAGATACTTTCCCCCTAATGAAACTTAAGCATTTTAACATCTTGTTCTCAAACAAAAAATTTAATCAACAAAGAAACAGCAAAGAGACAAATAACATGCTACCACGAAAATTTAATGGAGTGTTTATTGCAAATTAAATGGTGAAAAAATATCCCACAATAGGGTTTATAGGTTCTTTTTTTGTTAAAACCTCTTATAAGAAAGACCAGATGGAGCTCTGGGTGCTTAATATGCAGTGTGTTTTTATGGTGTTTCTAGGTGTTTTATTTCTGTCTGGTGTGTAAAGAGTTGCTCTTGATCTTCTTTTCTATAGATGTGACTCTAGTTCCTCCATCAATATGTGTCTGTGAAACTTTTTCTGGTCCAGCAGGTGAAAATGGTGCGTCTGATCACTTTGTAAAGCAGCAGTTTACTTTTCTCAACAACACATATAAGGACAACATAACAGTCTGGATTTTGTAGCACAGTCAAATGTTCTTCACATGTGACACTATTGTACGTCTGAATGATTCTCCTGTCCGCATGTAGCACATAAGTGATGCTCACAGTCATATATACACTCAGAGCGTCCACATGCATAAATGCAAACCTCAAATCAACATATGTGTGTGTTGAGCCTCCAGCACACAGGGAGCTAGTGTGATCTAGTGTTTCCAGAAACTCTCCTCTGGGTGAAGGAAAACCCTTCTTTCAGCGCTGGCATAGTTGGAGCCGAGGCTGAAATCTGACTGGCGGTTGTGCGAGTTTGACCAGACGCTGTGACTGCTGTCTCTCAGTAGGTGCTTGTGGGATGAAGGTGACATCTTTGGCCCACATGCAGAGACCACACAAGTCTAAATGGTCTGAAGAGAGACATTCTGACTGTGTAAAAAAGAACTCAACATGGAGAGCTGAGAGATGCTGTGGAAAGCCTCGTGGTTTTTCTGGAGTTTGTGGAAGCTGGAAAATCCAACCAGACGTTTGGTAATTCAACACATAGAGGAGGAGATGATAATTAAGTAAGCTCACTCCTGAACTGACGTCATAAAGAATTTTATATCTCATGGCAAGAGTATAGAAAACACAGTCAAATGTCCTTCTATTCTTCCTCTCAGGAAGATCATATCACAGTCAATGACAAGGGCATTTGAAACTCTTGTTTCTTCCGTAAACGGACTAGTCAATTAGAAAATATATACTCCACGGCATCATCTCCGCCTCAGTCCAAGGATCCCTCGACTCTGCCTCGTGCCTCCAAGCCCTGCACTCCACCTTGGCCAGTCGGTTCCACCTTGCCCCCTTGCTCCCTCTTCTCCACCTAAGACTCTCGTCCTTCTGGCTCCACCGGGCTCCCTCATTTATCCAGCTTTGCCTTGATCTGTCATCGCTCTTCCTCCACCATAGACTTCTGGGCCTCAGATTGTGCCTCGTTCCACTATCCCTTCAGCTCCTCAGTCCTCACTCCCACTAGCTCCACCTCGGTCCTCTGGCACCAGCTGCTTGTCACCACGGAACTGCATAGACCTCCTAGTCCTCCAGTGTTGCCCAGCCCTTCATCCCTCTCACACATTTATCTCTGTTTGTTAGGCATATGCCTCCAGCCTTGCTCCTACCAACATCGGTTCTGCCATAGGTCTTCGTTCAGGCTCTGCTTTGGCACTGCTTCCTCTGGCCCCTCCCTTCATCATCATTTTCTGCATTGGATTGTAAAAAATGATGCTTGCTTTGTGTCACTTACTAGATGATAATCCACACTCATGTTGTGTTTATATGTGTGCATATCTTTTTATATTGAACCTTTACACTTGTTCATTTAATATATCTAATTTAATTAGATACATATCTAGTTAATTTACTAGAGATCGGTCACCTTGTCAGTTTTACCACAAACAACAGAAGATCAAACCACTGCTAGAGCAAAGAGATCAATCTCTTGAGGACCATATGAGGGACATTTTAGATCTGATGTGCTCACTAAGCATTTTCTCCCATGCCGGACTCAACTAGCTGGTCCTCAGGGGAGCTTCAAACTGTATGTGGAGTAGGTACTGGTTAATTGTGGATCCCCACTTAACATCTGCCTCACGGTGGAGGACATCACCAGCTCTGAATTCACCAGCTTTCAGTCATCTCCACAATGGAAGAATGTCTGCATGAAACCAATATTGTACTTGAGCATGACCCCTCATGAAGCCTGACCAGGTGCTTGAGTCAGCATCAGAGTCCATCAGTGAGGGAAGTTTAACAGTATGGGTTGGAGTCCCTCCCACACTCCTGTTGCAGAGGTGTGTGCAGTAAGCTGGATCTCCACTGCTTGACAGTTTTTTTTTATTTAAATACAAGTGTAATTTCTATGGTGATAATTCACACTAAGTTGCAACACTGTAGTTTTTAAGGTTTTTTTCTCCAGTTTTTTTCCTGATTAAATCAGTGTTTCTGAATTAATTGGTTGAGTGAATGATTCAATGACTCACTTATAAAGACAAAGGTACTTATTTTAAATAAGTTTTTAATTTGTGACCACTGAAATTTTGTATGAATGTGTGTAGTAATGAAGTTTGTACATAATACATATTTTGTCATTATCATGTGACCTATCAGCATCAGTTGTGTCACTTTAATGCCAATTCACAAATCCTCCTTGTGGCCTCATGGGATAGTAAAATATCTGGTTTATGCACACTTTAAAATCTCACAGGAAGTTATACATGAGTAGGTACTTTTCACCTACTCCACTACTGTGAATTCAGACACACTTCTTTAGTCACATACTGCTTTTTGCCTACTATATCAGCCACCCTGTAACACAAGACTGGTTTCCCACTGAAGCTTAGCAGGGCTGAGCTGGGCTGAGCTGGAGGTCTCCCATCACCTTGATGGGAGACCTCATTTTTTAAATCTAATCAGCTGAGTGCATGATTTAATAACTCACTCATAAAGGCTGGCTCTGTCCAGAATAATACACACTTATTCACTATTCTCTACATTAGTCCACAAGAATCAATCAAAACCCGATCAAATAGTTGTATGCTGTTTTCAGAATACTTTGTCAAGATATGCTAAAGATTTTCTAACTGGCGTGACAGTTGATGAGCTTAAAACCATCTTTTAGTCTTCAATCATGCATTCCATTTATGAATACTGTATATTTATAAAAATGATATTTGACATGAAGTAGTAAGAATCTGTATTAAAACGTTTAACCACAGATTAATCCAAAATAATAATTGTATGCTCTTACAGAGAAACATGAAAGCTCTCCAGATGATTTACTCCGGCATATTATATTGACAAAAATAAACATTTCTTGCTTTTTTCTGTCCTCCTGTGGCCTGTTTTGTCCCAGCAGAGGTAAGCATTTTCAAATACTTCAGTGAGTTTCAAGTTTGTTGTTCATTTTGCAAATGCACCTCACAAATCCTTACCCAAACCATTACCTTAATTTACATTTAAACCTTGTGGACTGAAATGTTTAACATGGAGACCTTTACAAGTGCTTTCAAAGAATAGCAAGAATGATTGCAGGAGGATCGCTTCAGTTATGATTCATTTACAAAGAAAATGTTATGTTAGTGCTGACACACTTTCAATTTGCAAGTAGTAATTATACTGTCCATATAATCTCTGAAGAAACACTGTTGTAGACTTGCTCTCTATAGTTAACCCTGCTAATCTAGATTTGAGCAGGTTAATAAAAACAAAGCATGATGCTCCAGATTATGACACAACACTATATCAGTGATTTTATACTTTAAGGGGTGTTTTTTTTTAGCTGTAGAGTTGTAGAAAGCCTCAGCTTTGAGATATTATTTGTTACTTCATTTCATTCAAGTGGATAAGACAAACTGGTAAAATAATGGCCCGTTATTAATAGATAATTATGCAGGAAGTAAAGCAGGACTAATAAGTAGCACTACATTAACACTTCAGCTACACTATTAACTAATATAGAAACAAGCTGAACAAACCAGTAACATTGAATTCAGGACAAATATAGTTCCTTTTTATGTAATTAATAGTTACTGAATAATACTGTAATAGGTAACAAGGAAAATTATAAAGAATTAATACTAATCACATTACTAATCACAACATTAACTGAGATGTGAGAAATTATCTTTTTTTACTCTCAATGTGGTCATAAAATGCATCACTAATTACTTAAGTGTTACCTAGTCATTATGCAGGAACTTCTAGTGATCTGGACCATTATTTTAAAGTGGAAAATATTGTTAGATAGTAGTTCTTAAAAATGGTCCTTTGTTACTCTGTATAAAGTAATGAAATTCATCACTAATTACTCAAGTACCCAAACACTCTTCAAGGACTACTGGTGATCTAACCCATTATTTAAAGTGAATAAACATATTTTCCACTTTTAAATAATGGTCCAGGTCACTAGTAGCTCCTGCATAATGACTATGTGACACTTAAGTAATTAGTGATGCATTTTATGACTTTATTCAGAGTGAAGAATATGATTAATTACCTCTCAGACACACAATGATGTGATAATTGGTCAGTTAGTTAATAGTTATTAATGAGGCTAATCCTAGTCAGTAATTATTGATTAAGGAACTATCTCCTAAATTCGATGTTACTTACTAATTAATTTAGCTTGTTTCTATGTTAGTTACTAGCTGAAGTGTTAATGTAGTGCTATTAGTCCTGCATAGTTATCTATTAATAATGGACCATTATTCTAAACTGTTACCGACAAACTGCAGTTCTTTCATCCCTGAAATATGAAGCACACGCTCGTTTCCTGCCACAGAATAAAATATAAAAAGGGTAATTGTGACTTTTTTTCTTGGAATTCCTTGTTTGTATAAAAATTTTGAGCAAATTTGTGGTTATGAGAGTTCTTTAAATACTATTTTTTTAATTTATTTTCTGTATGGATTGTATGAATTGTATTTTTACTTCAAGGACCATATTGTTGCTGCATATTACTCAGCTAGGCTAAATATCCCCAAAAATATGACAGGATAATAAGGACCAGATAAAACCTCTGAACACCAGCAAAATGGAACAAGTACTTTTAACATAATTTAAATGATGATTTTAAATAACGTTGAGTGATGATCGCTGTGAGTGTTGCACTGCTGCCCTCTTGTGCAATAAGATGAAACTACACATTATGAAAATCCACTTACCTAAAGGATTATTAGGAACACCATACTAAAGCTTGGGACATACTCTGCAAGAACAAAGAAATTTCTTAATTTTCTTGAGGTGGCAAGAACAAAAACAAAGTTCGTCCTGGCCAGTACATTCCATACTTCACGAGAAAAGCAGGTGCCGATCATCTGCGTTTTGCTGCATTAACCACGGCCACTTTAAATGTATGACCAATCACACAATAGTTCTCGGACACCCACAAGAAAAAAGTTCTGCTCAGGTGATGTGTCGAGAACAAGCTGCGAGAACTCACAAACCAGGGCGAGAACAAAATGACGTCCTTTTGTTCTCACAGCCCTGGTAGCAAGAACTTTTTTCTCTGTTCTTGTGGAATATGTTGTGGCCTTAGTACTGTGTTTGACCCCGTTTCGTCTTCAGAACTGCCTTAATTCTATGTGGCATTGATTCAACAAGGTCCTGAAAGCATTCTTTAGATATGTTGGCCCATATTGATAGGATAGCATCTTACAGTTGATGGAGATTTGTGGGATGCACATACAGGGCACGAACCTCCCATTCCACCACATCCCAAAGATGCTCTATTGGGTTGAGATCTGGTGACGGTGGGGGCCATTTTAGTACAGTGAACTCATTGTCATGTTCAAGAAACCAATTTGAAATGATTCGAGCTTTGTGACATGGTGCATTATCCTGCTGGAAGTAGCCATCAGAGGATCGGTACATGGTGGTCATAAAGGGATGGACATGGTCAGAAACAATGCTACGGTAGGCTGTGGCATTTAAACGATGCCCAATTGGCACTAAGGGGCCTAAAGTGTGTAGCGGGGCCAGGCAGTTGAAAGGTTTTGTTCGGGCGCCAGACAGTTTATATTACTGTCGAAAAACTACACATCGAATGCCTCTCGCAAAGTTCAGAAATTAAGTATTATTATTTTAGTTCAAAACATCTCAATGACATAAACTCGTTCAAAGAATTTTCTATACAAAACTTACATGGTCATGATATTCAAAATCACATTTTCCATAAGTCAAACAAAGTAAATAACCAAAACCCTCGAAATAAAACAAACTACTCCAACCAAAAAATATTCAATTTAAAGTTCTATATTCGTTATTCGTTAGAGTTCGTTTTTCCAACGGGGAAATGGCCAAAAGAAAAAAATCTACCAAGGGTCTAACTTTTTTAAGAGAATGAGAGATCGCAAGAAGTTTAAAAGCATGGAAACAGTCTGTTTTGCGCTCTCCTATCTTAAGAGTCAAGGGGAAAAAAGTTTCTTCAAGAATAATTAGCTTCTGCCAACAGTCAAGTTATAAGAGGAGAATCAAAATCCCTCAAACCCGTTCGGCGTTGACGGAGGCCTTTTCCTTTCTGATTGCCACAATTCTTCCCTTTGCAGAGGACATCCGAAGATTCCAGCGGTCTTCCTGGTGTACCCACAAGGTTTTCGATTCAATCGAGAGTAGGTAAACTCCAACAACAACTAATTATTCTCAGCAACCGCTCAACAGCCCCATTCCGCCATTTCCACCCGGCTCTCACTTCCGCGTCTCGTCTTCGCTTCCCTTTCCTTCACGCATGTCCCTTCTTTTTCTCCGTTAGCGGACCACACCCTTTTCTTTCTCATTATTTTTATTTTTTCGTTCAGATAAATAATGAAGATAATTATCATAATGATTTGGTTAAAATTTTTTGCATTAGCTTGGATTATTCGTTGTTTGACAGTGATATATGAAAACACTGAGTTCGCATTTTCATGTAATGCTCCATTACACACTCTTCCCCCCTTGGGAAGTCAACCCATGGTTGGCATCAAATCCAGGGAACTCATCCTCGTCTGAGGATTCCAGAAAGAGATCTAAAAGGTTCTGTTTTTCTTTTCTTTCCAGATCTTCAGCTGTAGGGTAGCAAGGTTTGAGATTACACACATGAACATTTCTGACATCTTCCCCAGTGCTTTCGATCACTACCTGATAGTTCACAGGTCCCAATTTACGTACGATTCGGTAAGGTCCTTTCCACTTCTTGGCTAATTTAGCAGTAAAATGATGTAATGCACTTGACTGCGGAAAGTTCCTTACCCAGACTCGATCTTGAAATTTGTAAGACACTTCCCTTCGATTTTTATTATAGTTTCTAAGCTGACGAAGGCGTGCTTTCTTAGAGCATATTTCCGCATTTTCTTGAAACCGTTTCAGTCGATGGACAGTCTCATAGGGAACAGTGTCGGGATGAACAGTAATATCTGCCTGAAGAATTTTATCCATAGGGCTCTGAAGTTTCCTCCCAATGTGCAGTTCTGCAGGTGTTAGTCCGATGGTTTCTTGTACCGCAGAGTTTAATGCAAACCTGAATTCTGGGAGGTAGAGATCCCACTTTTTGTGATTTTCTTCGACATAAGATGCCATCATGCATTTTAAGGTGCGATTCACCCGTTCAGTCATATTAGTCTGTGGGTGATACGCAGTGGTGAGTTTTTGAGTGATCGCCCACTGTCTACAGAGTTCTTGAAATACAGCCGAAATAAACTGAGAACCACGGTCCGAAAGGATGTATGTTGGGACTCCCCATCGTGTAAAGATTTCTGCTCTGAGGATACGTGCAATGGTTTGAGATGTTGCTGCACGCATGGGAAAGATCTCTACCCATCGGGTATGATAGTCCACAGTCACCAACACATACTCATTCTGTTGAGAGCTTCGGGGAAAGGGACCCATGATGTCCACTCCTAACATCTCATTAGGACTGTTAACAATGTTTTGCTGCATTTTCCCTGCAGGCTTTTTGTTGTCGTATTTCAGGACCTGGCACTTTTCACAACTTTTGGTGAGCTTTTTCACATCCGACCACATCCCTGGCCAGAACGCAACAGCATGAAGTCTCTTATATGTCTTAAAGATTCCCAGGTGGCCACTGAGAGGATTCTTGTGGTAAGCTTCAAACATCTGGAAAGTAAGTGAGGATGGAATGTATATGCGGTAGTGATTTTGTGTACCATTTACTTGTTTCTTTCTGTACAACTTATCCTCCAAGACCGTATATTTCTCCTCAGCTTCTTTTTCTCCCTCTGCTACTGCCTTAAACAATTTCTCAATCTCAGGGTCCTTGTGTTGTTCTTCCCAAATGAGGTCGGCAGTGAGAGGAAGGTCATCCTTCTCTTTTTCCGAAGAAAACAGGACACATCCAGTGGTGGTAGGAATCCGGGAAAGAGCGTCAGGAATTACATTGAGCTTACCCTTTCGGTATTCCACTACGAAATCAAATTTCTGTAACCTCAGAGCCCATCTTAAAAGACGATTTGTGGTTTTCTGGGAAGTAAGGACCCATTGCAGGGCAGAATGATCAGTAATTACTGTGAACAATTTTTGCTCTAAATAGTGTTGCCACTTTTCAAGGGCCCACACAACCGCCAGGCACTCTTTTTCTGTAGCGGAATAGTTTGTTTCTGCCTTATTTAATGTTCTGCTAGCATATGCTATTACTTGTTCCGTGTCTGGGCCTGTTTTCTGTGCAAGAACAGCCCCAAGACCGGTCTTGCTCGCATCCGTATAGACAGTAAACGGAAGGTTTGGCTTTGGATGGCCAAGTACCGGATGTGAAATCAAACATGCTTTAAGTTGATCAAAAGCCTGTTGGCATTCAGAAGACCAGATGAAAGGATGCCCCTTCTTCTTCAAGTCATTCAAAGGTTCTGCAATCTTAGAGAACCCTGGAACAAAACGATGGTACCACCCCGACAACCCAAGAAACCTTTGCACCTCTTTGAGGTTTTTTGGGACTGGATACGATTGAATGCTCTGCACTTTTCCAGGGTCTGCAGTGACACCTTTGATACTCACAATGTGTCCCAAAAACTTGATTTCTTCCAAGCAGAATTTACTTTTCTTCATGTTGATAGTGAGACCTGCTTGACGTAGTTGGTTAAACACCTTTTGAATGTCTAAGAAATGTTGGGACACAGACGAGGAATAGATGATGATATCATCTAAATAGAGAAGACAACAATGTCCCCGTAAATTTCCCAAGACCAACTCCATTAGCCGCTGGAAAGTAGCTGGAGCATTTTTTAACCCAAAAGGCATTACATTGAAGTGATAGAGTCCTGAGGGGGTTATAAAAGCAGTCTTAAACTTGCTTTCAGGGGCCATTGATACTTGCCAATATCCACTGTTTAAGTCAATGGTGGTAAAAATTACTGAACCAGCAAGGGACTCTAGAATTTCTGCAATTGAAGGAAGAGGGTAAGCATCATTTTCAGTAAATGAGTTAAGTTTCCTATAGTCCACGCAGAATCTATGACCACCATCCTTTTTAGGGACCAACACTACAGGCGAAGACCAGCCCGAATGTGATGGTTCAATAATTCCAGAGGACAACATCTCCTTAAGCTGTTCTTTGACTATGGCCTGTTTTGTTGGGGACATCCGATAGGGTTTTTGTTTTATGGGAACATTAACTGTGGAATATATTTGATGCTGTAGTACTGTTGTTTTGCCAGTTGTGTGGGTACAAACCTCAGGGTTTGATTGCAGAAGTTCCCGTAGATGTGGCTTTACAACCTCAGGTAGTTGGGCGGAGGAAACAGCCTGCTCTATATAATCTTGCATATTGAGTTGGACTTCTTCTAAAGCACACATAGGTGGTGGAATGGAGCTAGTGAGGCCGAGCTGATGTTTTTGTTCGTAACATCTTTTGTTGTTCTTCTTTCCAAACCCTTTCCATCCAGCCACAGATGCATTACCAGGTTGGAAGGGATGGACAACAGAGGGTGTATTTTTGAACCCATATACTTGATCTGCTACATTTATCTGAAGTTTGCTACACGAGATGAAATCGAGACCTAGGACAATTCCATATGCAAGAGCTTTTGCTGGAAGCACAGCTGCAGAGATGTTAAGGATATTGCCATGTAGCCCAATCTCTAAAGCAGTCCAACCAAGAGGTGACTCTGATTCACCATTGGCTAAATACAAAGGTCCATGGGTCCAAGGCCTAAGACCTTCTTTTGAACTATTTAGTTCAGCCCAGAGATCTTCATGTAGTAATGTATAGCTGGCTCCTGTATCAAGAATAGCCTTTCCATACCAAGACTTAATATGTATTGGTACAAGAAGTTGTGGTGGAACAGCCATTGAAAAAGAAGAAAAGTCTTTATTATCTGGCTTGGAGGTCGTCATTGACGACACAGAGGTTTTACCGGAGTGTCTACTGCTTTGCGAATTATCAGATTTTTGCTTGTTTTGATTGGCAAACTGAGAAGAGGCAGAAGTATAATGCGGACATGAGCCAGGAGGATGTGAACCTTTGCAGCGCCAACACATAGGTGTTTTTTCTCCTTGCTGACTTCCAGGATACAATCCTTTCTGCATTGACGTTACCTTTCTCCCATGAAAGTTACGTTCATACTCAAGCTGCTGATCATGGTCTCTTTCCAATTGATGACCAAGACGCACAAGCTCGTCCACATCATTCACTCTTCCACGGAGTTGACTAGCCAGATAAGGTTTTATGTGTTTCACAATCAGCTTCACAATGTCTAACTCTGTGAGTTCAGGGTTCCATCTTGTACAGAGAGCTCTATACGAATATGCAAAATCTCTGATGGATTCATTTTCCCCCTGTTTTTTAGTTCGAACACGTTCAGCGAGTTCGTCCTTATAGTCTTCAGCCAGAAATGCTGACACGAAAGAGGTCTTGAATTCTTCCCAAGATGTTACTTTGGTGCGAGTTATCTCCCACCAATCTCGTGCCGTACCATGGAAAACTGTTCTGAAAGTAGCCAAAATATCTGTGTCTGATAAGGGATGTAATGCAAGGAAATCATCACACTTGGATAGATAAAGTAATGGATCAGGATCATCTCCTGGCCTACCATAGGTAGGAAAGGTTAGTCTGATGTGATCAGTTTTGGAAACTGGAGTAAAACCAGAAACAGCGGGTATTACTGTTGCACTGCTTTGTTGAAAAGATAATGCTGGCTGAGTTATTTGCTTAATTTTGTCATGTATACCTTCTATTTCCCTCTTGTGAGTTGCAGCAATTGAATTTACTTTCTCACTTACATCATCCACTTTTGTAGACAGGATTTTTAACATTGAGGTACAGTCACCCACGCATTTGATCAATTCAACATTCTTTTTGTCAAACATTTTCTGTGTAACTTGTAGCTCATCTTGAAATTCAATTTGCATCTGCTTAATCATAAATCCAAGATCAGACACAATTGTAGCTTTGGCTTGATCCACTTCACTTGAAATCACGGTTTTATTGGCTTTCATGATGGTGTCCATTTCATGGTCAAACTTTTCTTTACTGGCTGATACAAATGTGTGGAGGTTCCGAAGACTTTGCTCGGTTTGTCCAGTGAGTTTGTTCAATTTTGATTCCAGATGAAATCGACTACGTTGAACTTGTTTGGCCAACTCATTTAGAACTTTATCCTGTTTCTGTTGAAATTTGTCCAGATGGTCATGGGCTTCCAGGGGTAGGAAGTACCAATGGGAGTTCTCACTGAACAGCATCAATAGAAACACCTTCTCGTGTGGAGAGCCCCTCAAGAGGTTCCTTTTGGTCTTCCCAACTTGATTTACTTGATTTTTCCAATACAGGGGACACCAGATCCATGTCCAAAGACTGTGGCAAGGAAGAAGCTTGGGACTGATCATGTGTATGGGGCATTTGACTTCTAGTACGGGATGGAACCAAGGTGGGCACATATACAGGGGTAGAAATGTCAGGGGGAACATGTTCCAAGTCTAAGGAGGCAGAGAGAGCTGGGTAAAGTATAGGAGTAGCCATGGCAATGGAAGAAAAAAATAATAATACAATACAGGGATTTCTGACACAAAAAATAGACTCAATTATCGTCAATCAGCATGTAGGCAAGGATACAAACATGTAAAACAGGGTTGTTCTCAAAAACACATTTTGTATATGACACTTATAAGTTCAGGCATTTTTTTTTTTTTTTTTTTACCTGTTATTTCAGTTCCAGTGTTTATGAAATAAATCATCAACCAAAAGTCATGTCCAGTTTCATTTTAAGTTCACGTCCTGAGGGGAAAAAAAATTTCATTTTAAGTTCAAGTTCAAAAGTTCAAGTCCTTGTTCGGGCGCCACTCTGTAGCGGGGCCAGGCAGTTGAAAGGTTTTGTTCGGGCGCCAGACAGTTTATATTACTGTCGAAAAACTACACATCGAATGCCTCTCGCAAAGTTCAGAAATTAAGTATTATTATTTTAGTTCAAAACATCTCAATGACATAAACTCGTTCAAAGAATTTTCTATACAAAACTTACATGGTCATGATATTCAAAATCACATTTTCCATAAGTCAAACAAAATAAATAGAGTAAATAACCAAAACCCTCGAAATAAAACAAACTACTCCAACCAAAAAATATTCAATTTAAAGTTCTATATTCGTTATTCGTTAGAGTTCGTTTTTCCAACGGGGAAATGGCCAAAAGAAAAAAATCTACCAAGGGTCTAACTTTTTTAAGAGAATGAGAGATCGCAAGAAGTTTAAAAGCTTGGAAACAGTCTGTTTTGCGCTCTCCTATCTTAAGAGTCAAGGGGAAAAAAGTTTCTTCAAGAATAATTAGCTTCTGCCAACAGTCAAGTTATAAGAGGAGAATCAAAATCCCTCAAACCCGTTCGGCGTTGACGGAGGCCTTTTCCTTTCTGATTGCCACAATTCTTCCCTTTGCAGAGGACATCCGAAGATTCCAGCTGTCTTCCTGGTGTACCCACAAGGTTTTCGATTCAATCGAGAGTAGGTAAACTCCAACAACAACTAATTATTCTCAGCAACCGCTCAACAGCCCCATTCCGCCATTTCCACCCGGCTCTCACTTCCGCGTCTCGTCTTCGCTTCCCTTTCCTTCACGCATGTCCCTTCTTTTTCTCCGTTAGCGGACCACACCCTTTTCTTTCTCATTATTTTTATTTTTTCGTTCAGATAAATAATGAAGATAATTATCATAATGATTTGGTTAAAAATTTTTGCATTAGCTTGGATTATTCGTTGTTTGACAGTGATATATGAAAACACTGAGTTCGCATTTTCATGTAATGCTCCATTACAAGTGTGCCAAGAAAACATCCCCCACACCATTACACCACCACCACCAGCAGCCTGCACAGTGGTAACAAGGCATGATAGATCCATGTTCTCATTCTGTTTACGCCAAATTCTGACTCTACCATCTGATTGTCTCAACAGAAATCGAGACTCATCAGACCAAGAAACATTTTTCCAATCTTCAACTGTTCAATTTTGGTGAACTTGTGCAAATTGTAGCCTCTTTTTCCTATTTGTAGTGGAGATGAGTGGTACCCGGTGGGGTCTTCTGCTGTTGTAGCCCATCCGCCTCAAGGTTGTGTGTGTTGTGACTTCACAAATGCTTTGCTGCATACCTAGTTTGTAATGAGTGATTATTTCAGTCAAAGTTGCTCTTCTGTCAGCCCATTCTCCTCTGACCTCTAGCATCAACAAGGCATTTTCGCCCACAGGACTGCCGCATACTGGATGTTTTTCTTTCCATTCTGACATTCAGTTTGGAGTTCAGGAGATTGTCTTGAAACTAAAATGCATTGATGCAACTGACATGTGATTGGTTGATTAGATAATGGCATTAATGAGAAATTGAACAGATGTTCCTAATAATCATTTAGATGAGTGTATATTACGACTCACAAATAGTTCATTTTAATTGCTTTCTTATTAGCTATGTGAATGAAAAATATCTTTATATGTATTAGAATTTCCAGGCTATAGGTTTTACTGTATTTACATAGCCTAAATGAAATATATTAAAAATTACAATTAAATTTATAATATATAATATCAGCCAGGCTCCACCATCAGCCAATCACAGCTTTCGATGTCACCAGACTTCTAATCACCCACAGCTGCACCTCATCAGCACAGACTCAGACCTAGTCCACACGGGTACTTCCTCCTCCATTTTAAATAACAATCATATTCACACAAGCACGGTTTAAACAAAATCTCTGTCCACATGAAAACGCAAAAACACGCTATGATTGGCTGCCTGATTTCCATATGGGTCCCATCCACGCCACCAATGAACTGAGCGATTCCATGGGCTCGGTGAAACCCTTCTACAAGTTTACTTTGTACTCAGTGACAGGCCCAAGTGGACTGTAATAGCTTCATACACTTACCTTACTATTTTGTATTATTGCATTCTGGCACCTCTGTTCTGCAATACAATGTGTTAACTGCGACTTTATCTGTATACATGTGATATGCGCTGTTAGCACAGACTCGATAAGGGAATAAGTCATTGGGCTGACTCTCTGATCAGTGTCCTGACTACTGCTATGGAGCTGATTGAGACACACGCAAAGTGACTGTGTGAGGTGTGTGTTATATAAGGCCCTGTCCACACGACCATTTTGTCTGGTCTCGTTTTGACTAAAGACTCACCCTCCTGGTTCCACTTAACTGATTCCAGCGAATGTTACTGTTCTCTGCCTCCCTTGCTGGTCCTCCATGTCTGCAGTTCATCTTTATTTCCAAGTCTTCTCCCATTCATTACTTCCTTCACCAAGGTGTGTGGTCCAGCTTCTATCTTCTTCGCCATCCACAATCTCCTCATCCATCTTCAGTGATATGACTGTCAGTATTCCGATTCTCCATTAATCTGCTTTACATATTATCACACCATCCTGTCTACATATTCTTCTGCTGCCAATAAAACTTTTTTAAATTTTGACACTCTTGTTGTGAGTCTCTGTATTGCAAAAATATTATTATTTCGTTTAATTTTAGGGGCTATTAGTAAAGTCAAATATAATGTTTTCTAAACACAAAGAAGTGGTTCAAATTGGGGTTTAATTGGGACTTATCTTGACCAGCCCTCAGCTTTACATACCAAAACTATAAATTCCTCAAAAGCTAATGATTCAACTTTGTTTTATTCTTCTGAAGAATGGGACCAAAACGCATGTTACATCTTGATTTTTGATCTTTTGAAATAACAATCCACAAATATGTCACTGACTCGTTCACTGGGATATTGGTAATTTATTGTAACTTTAATTGTCTTTAATAGATAAGAGTTCACATATGCTGAAGTTTAAACTAAGGCCAGAAGCTTTAGAAAAGGCATTGACTACTTTGAGAGCAGCTGGAAAAATGATGGACATGGCACCTGAGGACTAATTCTTATTTTTTCTCAGTTATTTTGCTTTATTTACAGATTCAATCATAAATTCTTACGTACTAGAGCACATACGCATATGCGCATTCTTCAAAAAAGGTGCTTTAAATCTCTTGACAAACTAAAAGACATAAATGACATTTGTATGTATTCGAAATAAAAGATATAGATTGCATTGAATGTCAGCTTGTTTATTTTGCTCAAGTTAAGGACTTATTAAGTCCACATGTCATGCATGTTACACTTCATGCATCTGTCGTTTCAACCACACAAGTTTGCGAGGCTGTTTGCGAATGTTTGTTGGAACTATGGTTTCGGAAATGCACACCTGGTCCGTTTAGCGTTTACATTGGCATTTTAACACTGAACCTAAACATAACGAACTTAAAGGCATAGACAGGCCCGTTGCAAGGGGGGTGTGAGGCCCTGTGCCAACATGATGAGGCCCGTGGGGGGAGTTGGTATTAACTGGGGTCTGCTGTTACTATAGTGACAAGTATTTGTTGTTTATGTGGATATTTAAAAAAAATGTATATTCAGTTCAACAGCGTTAGGTTAAAGTAGTTAAACTGTTTAACTGAATTGCACATTAGGATGCTTAAAATATGTTCTAAATTATGACTGGGTCAAACGCGTTTGCAAAACAGCCTGACTCAACTTAAATTAGTTTGGACTGCTCTCTCACTGAATCATCTTAAACAATTCCTCAGTCAGTAAAATAAACAGACAGTATTGATAGAACAACCAGCTCTTTTACAGTTGTTTTCCTCTGTGAACATGTGCTAAATTTATGTCTGACAATTCCGTTGCTTTTTGCAGTTTTCAGATTTAAAAACATTTAAAATGTCTAGAGATAGAGTAGGTTACACTCATTCTGCAGTGCCGTTGCTCTCACTGATACTCCAAAAGGTGCGTAATAGTTAGGGTATATGCTTATTTAACTTTAGTGTTGAATAAAAAACTCTTTGTGCATACTGTCATATGAAATTGTTTTCTTGAGTTCCCCAAAAGAGACACAATTTCTTCAACACATCAGGCCTGAAGTTAATGAGCTGTTATAGTTGTAGTACTATGTGAGCAGTCTCCATTGCAGTGGCTGAAGTAGGTAACTGCTTCAAATTCCTTTCTTTGGTGCTGGTGATTAGCAGGGGGTGACAGACATTGGGGTAATATCTTCATCAGTCAATATTTAGTCACGGAAGTTTCCTCCAGGCTAATGCAGTCTGACGTGACAGTTGTCTTAGACTTTGATTTGATCTGATTTCTATCTCTTTTCTGATCAGAGGTCACCATTTGGTAACTCAGATGTTGTTTAAACAAATGATAGCAAACACTGTTTAACTATAGCTGCAATAGCTAGACTTAAAGTCCTCATGAAATCAAAATTGTTTTCTCAGATGATGTCAGTTTGATGGCTTAGGTTTTAAATTGTGTAAAAATGTACTATTACCAAAATGTATTGTCGACACAAAAGAGTCTAACTAACCAACTGATGTCACATATGGACTACTTTGATGATGTTTTCATTACCTTCTGGACGTGGACAGCAAGTGGGCATACACCTACATTCAAAGGACAGAAAGGCCTCGGACTAAATCTAAAATATCTTAAACTGTGTTCCGAGGATGAACAGAGGTCTTACGGGTGTGGAACGACATTGGGGTGAGTCATTAATGAAAGCAATTTAAATTTTTGGGTGAACTAACCCTTTAAGAAGGGAAAAAATCAAGAGGGAACAGGTGGGGCAAATGAAAACAATAACAAGATAACAAGGGGGGAGGGATCAAGACAATGCCAGAAACACATAGCCACTATAAAAAAAACCCACATGTGCACACAAGAAAGGACAGGCATGTGACAAGTTGTTACGTGTGACCAGCAAGAGCATTTCTATTAAAATAAGCTATGATGAAATGCATTAAAGTGTTAGTTCACCCAAAAATGAAAATTCTGTCATTAATTACCATAAGACCTTTGTTCTAGCCTAGAAATCTAGACGCACCCTAGCGGCAGCCAATCTAATCTGCCCGCGAGTGTCGTCTAGCAACTCTCAATACCCTTCTGAGCTGTATTCCCCTAACTCTTGCCAGGCCAATCACATCGTGTATAGAGTCGGTGGGCGGGGCCATAATGACGACGGCCGAGTTGCGTTTGCGTGCTTCTAGTAAACACAGAAACTGCCGAACGGCGGCGGTCTTTCGAATCAGCTTTGACCGCGATTCTGGAAGACTTGGAGTTAAGCTTTTCTCTGAGAAAAGAACAAAGAACGGCACTGAAGTCATTCTTAAAAAGGGAAGATGTGTTTTGAGTTTTGCCGACCGGATACGGTGAATGTTTAATCTATCAACACGCTCTGTTTCACCTTCGTTGCTCTGGTTGGTGTAGCGCTATCCTATCGTGTGCAGAGGGAGTTTGAAAGACAAGGACGTTTATCCGCCCCTCGGATTGAGCCCTGTCTATGGTGAGTTTCCAGACCAAACATCTTGATGTGGGTCTGGCTTTTCAGCCTACCTTTTTTCATCTTCGGAAAACAAATTAAGTTTTTGTTGAAATCCGATGGCTCAGAAAGGCCTCTATTGACACCTATAATACTATTGACACCTTGACCTATAATAGGTACTAAAGATTTTTGTTACAAAGTCCATCTCACTACAGTGGTTCTACAATCATTTTATGAAACGACGAGAATAGTTAATTTTCATTAACCCTTTAATAATCACAACCTTGAATATGATCATGTTAAAGTTACTCTCGCAGAAACATCTGAAAAATCTCTGATTCTAATCTTTGTTACATTCTAACCTTGTTGTGAATATCTCTTGACTCAACATACGGCAGTGGTTTTTATGGCAAGAAGTATCACTGAATGCAGGGCTGCCCTCAATCACACGAGTGACACTGTTCTAAAGCTCTAGCACCACACACACAGTTTCTCACGGTGACAAAGATTATTTGGCTTCTCATTCAGAACAAGTCTAACACAGTGAGTGATTTACTCTGGACGTCAGTGTCTCTTTGTCAAAAATGTGTGTTTTAATGTAACATATTTCAACGAACACTGCTGTAAAAACCCACATTACATTTACGGAATGTTCTCCAAAACATCTAGTTTTTTTATGTGAACATTAAGGGAACATTCCATTGTATCATTCTTCAAACATTATGGGAACTAACGTTATGTTCTCTAAACATTCTGAAACAAGTAGCAACATTTAAAAACGTTACTAAAAGTAACGCTTGTGCTAACATTTTGAGAGCACTATTCAAGACCAGATAAAATTGAACATATGTTCTATTACAGTTACAGGAAGAACGTTTGTTCATAACTTTGAGAGAACCTTGACGCAATATTCCCAGTTAGCTGTGTAATTGTCCCCAATGTTTGTGGTTTTTATTTTGAAATTATTTTAATTCTACATTTTTCATTATTAGCTTTTCATGACTGCAGTTCCTTCACCAGCCACAAGGGTTTGAGAAACAAACCAACACCAGCATCTTCAGTGCATAAAAAAAGACTCAGATCCCCAGATAAATGTTGAACTTTACAAAACAACAAACTGTGTATGTTATTCGTGACTGTGATTTGTGTTGTGCTTGTTTGATGGTGTGTTTGTTCAGACTCATCTGTGGCCTGAGGATGTTGAGAAACACACCTCTCGTCTGTCTGCCCCATCACCGATCTTCACTGTAAGAGTCACGAGCACATCCATGAAGTGATAAACAAACAGATAGTGATGTTTCCATCCTAACTCTGTGCTGCTCTTCTGTTCTTGTGGAAAATGAGGGAGGAATGCGGTGCAGGTCCACACAGGTTCAACCCAGAGCATGTCCAAACACACACACGTGCACACACACACACTGCACAACACAATCCGCTGAACTAATCTGTTGCAGGCAAACTCATCTGAAAGTTAAACCCATGAGCCTTCCAATTCCACTAGCATTATCATATATTTGTAACTGCAGATAAACTTCACTGGGAAAAGTGTGTGATGCTCAGATACTTTCTACATATTCAGAGTCATTTGTAGTTTGTTTCAGCATCACCATCAGCCCAACACTCTCACACTATCAACTATATCACTGATCTACCCACATTGTCGCTATATGATAAACTGAATTGAGCTGATAACATCACGGTTTTCTCCAGAGCGACTGTACACTTGAATCAAATTGTGTTGCAGTATTTTTCTGTTTAAAGCTGCAGTAGGGAGTTTTTAGAAAACGTTGACATAGCCTGAAAATTTGGACAAGCACAACTCATAGGTCACTCCCCCTTGCTCTTTGCTGGTCTACAGCCCTCCTCCACAGCTCCTACCCCATCACAACAGAGCCTGCCGTGAAAGCGCAGGCTAGTAAACATACAGTGCCACCGATTAAGGTGGATAAACAGTTATGGCACATTCACTGGTATGGACGAAACATCAACAATATGATTTAAAATTGACTATGGCCTGCCCATACTTTGACTACAAAATTGGTCCTCACAACATTACGTATTTTGCAATAATGTAACTATTTGACGCTGCACTATTTCTATGAGTAATAAATAGCTAGTTAGATAATATAACGGTAACTAACGTTACAGTATACAAGTAATTATTCTATCAATATGTAATGCTAAATCAGATTTACTAGTAGCCTGACAAGCCAGACCCACATCAAGATGTTTGGTCTGGAAACTCACCATTGACAGGGCTCAATCTGAGGGGCGGGATAAACGGTTGTCTTTCAAACTCCCTCTGCACGCGATAGGATAGCGCTACAACCAACCAGAGCAATGAAGGTGAAGCAGAGCTTGTTTGATAGATTAAACATTCGCCGTATCCGGTTGCCAGAACTCAGAACACATTTTCCCTTCTTAAAGGGATACTTCACCGTTTTTTCATATTAAACTATGTTATTCCCTTAACTAAGATGAGTTGATACATACCTCTGTCGTCTGAGTGCGTGCACTTAATCTCTCTGACGCGGGGTGACATTCTGATAGCATTTAGCTTAGCACACTAATCACAAGTCATTCCTATGGTACCAAACAGAGATCAAGTTAGAAGCAACCAATCAACTCCACGTTTCCCCTATTTAAATACAGTTACACGAATAGTTGGACGACCAAGTATGGTGATACAAAATAAAACGTGGCGCTTTTTTAACCGAGTTAAAAAGGAGAACTATAATGTATGGCGGAATAGCACTTCTGAGAGTACTTCAACTCGGCGCAGTAAAAAGTCCCGGCCGAAACATCCTCCATCACATCTCCCCCTCCCTCTCTCATTTCCGTAAATAGAACCAACATGACCTGCACGCCTGCATTAGTAGAAGTAGTTTGAGCAGAGTTGACGAAGTACCAGTTTGTAGGAAGATAGTTTGAACAATCATGGTTATAATGTGCGTCGTAAAGGGTTGTGAGAACAAGGCGAAGGTAACTATTCGTGTAACTGTATTTAAATAGGGGAAACGTGGAGTTGATTGGTTGCTTCTAACTTGATCTCTGTTTGGTACCAATGAACTGTGATTAGTATGCTAAGCTAAAAGCTATCAGAATGTCACCCCGCGTCAGAGAGATTAAGTGCACGCACTCAGACGACAGAGGTATGTATCAACTCATCTTAGTTAAGGGAATAACATAGTTTAATATGAAAAAACGGTGAAGTATCCCTTTAAGAATGACTTCAGTGCCGTTCTTTGTTCTTTTCCCAGAGAAAAGCTTAATTCCAAGTCTTCCAGAGTCGCGGTCAAAGCTGATTCGAAAGACCGCCGTTCGCCAGTTTCTGTGTTTACTAGAAGCACGCGCAACTCTGACGTCATTATGTTAAGCCCCGCTCACCGACTCTATACACGATGTGATTGGACCGTCAAGAGTTTGGCGTTTACAGCTCAGAAGGGTATTGAGAGTTGCTAGACGACACTCACGGGCAGATTAGATTTGCTGCCGCTAAGGTGCGTCTAGATTTCTAGGCTAATTTACTACTACATTAATTCAACAACATGACATGCCAGTGAATTAGTAGGTTTCAATAGTTGCTTTGCACAGTGTGTGACATTTTTACTGTATGATATGCGGCTAGAGTTTTGGCACTGAGTCAATGGGCTCCGAGGAGGAAATCACACCCACAGCGACTTCGAGGAGCTCAGATAATAACTTAGTTCTTAAAAAATAAAACAAATCAAACAGGGATACTTACTTGTCAAACAGAAATGTGGCTAACTCTGCATCAGTTTTTAATCCTTTAGTGCACGCAAGTTAAGTCAGCTCCCTCCACCTTGGAAAAGCTGCTCCGATATTTACCGTACCTTTGTTTTATTTTGGGCTCTATCTAATTATTTCTTTTTGTCTTTTTTATCATCGTCATCTGTGTTTTTCCAGTTTTTTTTTTTTTTATGAGAGTGCCACTTGAGGAATTGGCAGTTGGGATTGTTTGTCCACCATAAGCAAAGCTGCGGCACACCAGTGATCTTGAATTTGAACGCCTGTACACCCGCTGTGCATGAGAGAGGGGTGTGATCATCGGCGAGCTTGATTGACACTGCTAAGACACTCCTCCTGGCTTTGATTGGTTGTTCCTTACCGGGAGCGGTGTATTTCTGCAAATGGCAATGGGACCACTGGGAGGAGCCAGGGGAGCTTGATTTTTTCACAGATTAGCTGTCTCATATGCTACTGTCAGGACATAATGACAGGTTTAACAAATATGTAAAAAAATAATTTTTACAAAAGTTACCTACTGCAGATTTAACGCTGTGAAGCTGCTTTGAAACAATCGTCATTGTAAAAGCACTATATAAATAAAGTTTGATAACGTCAAAGTCAAAGACTTTACTTGACACTAGCTGTGTTTCAATCCATATATTTTAGGATATCACATAAAAGTTAGGCATAAAAACCATGCGCTCAATTCAGGTGGATAATTTTTTATCCAATAAGACATGCGCTTAAATGTGACTTGTGATTGGATAACTGGCCTAACCAGTGGACCAATGGACCAATCGCAGCATCTTAAATGTTGGTTTGATGGTTCTGAACAAAATCTGGCATAAGAATGATTTGGTTAAATTCCCTCCAGGAGCATCTCACATGTCCCGGCCACGTCTCACAGCGCGCAAATATTTAGTTCTCTTTCAACTGTTGCACTTGAACGGACAAACTCACACAGAAAGTATATCAACCAGTCCAATTGATAAGTATCCAAGCAGACATAGTCTGTATGGCTTAAGATAACTTTATACAGTTGAGAAAAACGACGACTATCCTTGCACTGGGTCTTAAAGGGGCAGTAACCTTTACTGCTGTCTGTTTAAAGGTCCCGTTCTTCGCGATTCCATCTTTCAAACTTTAGTTAGCGTGAAATGTTGCTGTTAGAGCATAAATAATACCTGTAAAATTATAAAGCTCAAAGTTCAATGCCAAGCGAGATATTTTATTTAATAGAAGTTCCCTTTCAAAGCCTACAGCGAACGGCCGGTTTGGACTACACCCCTGCACTTCCTTCAGGAATGACGTCACTAGAACCGTTTGTTGACCAACCCTCTGCCCACAAGTACACGCAAAATAGGGGGCGTGGTCTTGTTGCTCTCCCACGTGGAGAAGAGCGCGCATTCAGCGCTTGCATCTCCCCGTTATGGTAAGAGGCGGGACCTTTCCGGGCAAAGTGTGCTAAGGCTGCTGTCCAATCACAACACGGGAAGCACTGGCCCAATCAGAACTCGTTACGTGTTTCTGAAGGAGGGACTTCATAGAGCAAGGAAATCATCAGGCTGTTTTTAGGACAGAGGAAACAGCGCTGTACAGATAAGTAAATTGTGTGAAAAATACTGTTTTTTACACGCGAAACATGAACTCATGTTATATTGCACACTGTAAACATAATCAAAGCTTCGAAAACATGCGAAGAATGGGACCTTTAATGTCAAACAAAAGATAAGAACATCTCTCACTGCTCTTGATTGAATAGCTTTTGTAAGTTTAATAATGATTAATCTTTAATTTCAACAGTTAAATATTTATTTTACATTTTATTACTTTATTCAATTTCTCTACCTAAAAACTAATGTTATACCTACCTGAAAAAAACTGAAAAGCATTGTTTATTTTATTAGTCTGCTATCTTTGCTCAATAGTATTTATTTGTGCTGCTGCTTGTATTTAAGTTATTTGTTCTTATTTTCTTTATTTTTATTTGACAGTAGTCCTTTTTTCCCTGAACATTCATCGCAAATACCGAACTGTACTGAAAATGTGAAACTAAAGCCATGATACAAACCGAACCATGAGCAATCTGCTATGTTACACCTCTAGTGTAACGTATGCGAGGGGGTACCACAAAATTTAAAACAATTTCAAAGGATGACATGACTGAAAAAAGTTACTAATGTAATGTAATGGTAACTAATGTAATGGTAACTAATCAAACCATATTGTAATGTGTCACAAATAATTTACTCAGAACACCTCTTGAAATAAGAATATAAGTGTGCTTATATATATATATATATATATATATATATATATATATATATATATATATAAGTGTGCTTATATATATATATATATATATATATATATATATATATATATATATATATATATATATATATATATATATATTTAGTAAGAGTGGTTAGTAAGATTTAATCTTAATGAACTACAGTATTATACATTACAGTACATGTGTAGAAAATTACCTTAAAAAATAATTTAGCCTAGTTTAAGTTTAGACTGGAGTGAGGTGAAAACAGGTGCAAACTGAGTTGTTGTTAGCTAGCTATAAATTATATTCAATTGTATATGGTTGAAAATTATACTAGAAATCAAAATAAACTTTTTGGTAATGAAATATGATGTTCAAACTTTTGAATTCTTTCTTTAATAACTACATAGCACAATACTTGTACTTTTACTTTCAGTACTTGAGTAGTTAATGTTTAAATAAACTGCAATACTTAAGTACAAAAATGTTGAATACTTTTGTACTTCTACTTAAGTGTGGTGCTTAAAGAGGACTTCAACTTCTACTCAAGTCACTTTTTTGATAGAGCACTTGTTCTTTTACTCAAGTCTTGGTCTCTAGTACTTTATACATCTCAGCTCATTTATGATGGAGGGAAAAGAGCCTGATTGCAGAAGCATACATTTTTATTACTAGTCTTTTGCGGCAGTTTCATAGGAAGTGATGAATTTGGAAACTGTGCTTTATTCACAAATGTTTTATGCCATATTACAATTTAACACACGTTTAATTCTCAACTTTTGATGGAGACAGAGCTACTGACTGAGGGATTGGGGCGGAGCTATCTTTTTTACTGACCAACTGCAGACAGGGGTGTGTCCATTATTTTAGCTCTGGTGACACTAGTGGAAATGAAATTATGCACTTCAGCTTTAAGGTAAGAATAATCTGAATAATGAATAGTTAATTAATATTAGTGCAGAAAATGCATTTTATTAAAATATTTTATTGAGTATTGATGAACAACACATTGATTTAAGTCTTTTGAAACCTCATGAGAAGTTTTAGTATTACAACACATACAGTAATGCAAGTGCAGACAGAAACTGATTGGCACCACTGGCAGACAGAGGTGTGATCATATGACTGCTGTTCCCGTGGATTCACACGTGGTCCGTTCCTGGCCGCCCTACTGTGCGTGAAGGAGGCGGGTATGATTTCCCAGCAGCTTTGCTCGGACAGTTACAGCAAAGCATGCTGCCACCGATGATGGCCAGTGCCGACGCTCCCCAGCCCACAAACAAAGCCTTGCCAAACTCATACCTGTGAGTACACAAGTAACAACATCAGCAACTGACCACTGAACACAGCACAGGTTCCATGAACATTTAGAGCTGAACGCATCATATGACTTCACCATGGTTCAGGCTTGTTCAAGACACAATTCACTTTATCAGTAACATTATGCACTATAATGGATCAAACTAACTATATGGTTCGAACCAAACCATAACTATAATGTGAGAAAAACGTATACATTTGGTTGTAATAAATTAAGCTGGTCCAAAGTGTCATTTGAAGCCTGTCGTGGACTCCTGACACTTACCTCGAATTTGTTGGAGTGAATGGATCGAAGAACTTTCGTCTTATGTTTTCTCCGTACCAGCTTGTGGCAATAAGAGCAGAAACCCTTGTAGAAATAAGAAGAGATTTGACATAAACATGCTGCTCTGTTCCTGTTTTAATACTTTCATAATGTTGACCTCGTTCTGTAATGAATACAAGTGAATAGCAACATATCTGCAATGATGAAGAGGATGCCTCCAGCCATGGCCACCTTGTTCTTCAGCTCTTTGTTGTCAGATAGGCAGGTTGTGCACTTCATGCCTATGGCGCCGACCAACAGGCCAATGCCACACAGGAAGGCGCCGATGATCATAAGAGCGCGAGCGCCCTGAACTTCCCCTGAGAGAGAACCGAGAGATGCATCACATCACATCGCATCCCGTTCCATCCCCTCCCATCCCATCATCGAATAGCATCCCATCACATCCCTCCCATCCAATCGCATTGCATCCCATCGCAACCCCTCCCATCGCATCCCTTTGCATTGCATCACATTCCATCACATTGCATCCCATTCAATCGCATTACATAACATCCATCGCATCCCATCCCATCCCATCCAATCACATCACATCAAATCACATCACATCACATCACATCCTATTTTATCCCATTACATCACATCACATCACATCACATCACATCAAATCCATCGCATCCCATCCCATCCCATCCCATCACATCACATCCTATTTAATCCCATTACATCCCATCGCATCACATCACAACACATCACATCCATCGCATCCCATCCCATCCCATCCAATCACATCACATCACATCAAATCACATCACATCCTATTTTATCCCATTACATCCCATCGCATCACATCACATCACATCAAATCCATCGCATCACATCACATTACATCAAATCCATCGCATCGCATCACATCCAATCGCATCACATCCCATCGCATCACATCCCATCCCATCCCATCCCATCCCATCCCATCACATCACATCCCATTACATGACATAGCATCCCATCACATCGCATGACATAGCATCACATTCCATCGTATTCCATCCCATCCTATTGTATCCCATTACATCACATCCCATCCCATTACATTGCATCCCTTTGCATCCTATCCTATTGCATCGCATCACATCCCATCCCATCGCATCACATCCTATCGCATCCCATCACATCCCATCGCAACACATCCCATCCCATCCATCCCATCCCATCCCATTTCATCCCATTCCATCCCATTTCATCACATTCCATCCCATTTCATCACATTCCATGCCATCACATCGCATCCCATCACATCGCATCCCGTCATTACATCACATTGCATCACATCACATCCCATCGCATTACATTGCATCACATCCCATTGCATTATATCCCATCGCATCGCATCAAAACCCCAAAAATATATGACAATATTCCATAAAAAGTAAGATCTGTCCATTTTCATTTCACAGTTACTTTGTAAGAAAATTAGTCACTGATCATGTGACTGTTTTCAATTTATTCAACTGGTGGTGCTGATCATTTCATTTGGTAACATTAGGGAGTTTTGATTTACACGCTGTTAAATGTTTGATTATTACATTATGTCACATTTGTGAGCAATCTTCTATCACTCGTTTCAGCTTCTTCTTCTCCTGTATTTTGATCTGGAGAATCTGTGCTAGAAGTTGTGTCATAGTGCCCCTACCATTATAACAGTAAAAACATGGATTGCTGGAAAACTATGTAAACAATTAAAAATATATATTTAATATGTTACTCAATCTAACAATTAAACAATTATATAAGCCAAGTATACGTTGAATACTCAATTATAATTTCAAGCATATCTCGATCAAAAGATTGAGTACACGCATAAGGCAAATAAACTTAGACTTTTCTGTTAGAAGTCAAGATAAGTGTGATTGTAAGTATATTTTTGAGAAGAAGTACATAAAGTATATTTCTGAGAAGTATATAAAGTATATAAAAGTAGACTAAAAGTATGCTTTTTTATTTGTAGTTTAGAAGAAGTATACTAATAGAACACTTGAATAAACTTCTTTTTCGTAAGGGCGTTCAAAATGTCTAGTTTATAAATGCTTTAAATAGTTTTTCTTGGTAATGTTAATGTTAAGGGAACATTCCATTTTATCATTCAAACACATATGGGAACGTTACTTTTGAATGTTCTCGATCTCAAACATGTAACATTTATTTATTTATTTTTCAGAAAAGTGTTTTTGTTTTTGTTTTGTTTTATCCTAACATTTTGAGAGAATTATTAAAGACCAGATAACTGAACGAACGTTCTATCAACGTTCCTGGAAGAACGGTTGTTCATAACCTTGAGGTCTGCTTTTCTTTATTTCTTTCTTTTTCTTTTTCTTTTCTTCTTACATTGAACAATATCTCAGATCAAGATCAAAGTCTTAAGCCCATACATTCCGGTGTTTTATAGTGATCGTACTACATATCTGCTGAAGAATTCGCGGTATTTTTCTGACTTGTCTGGACATGCGCAGGAATAAGCGGGCACACACAGATCAGGTCAGTAAACGCGCTCGTACCTGTTAGCTGCAGTAAGGAGTCAAACACTTTACACTGGAGCTGCCCGGTGCTCTGGGACACGCAGGCCTGCCAGAGCCCCTCGTACATGGCCTGGGCTGTGATGATGTTGTCTCCGGCGTATGATGATATCTTCCACTCGGCCATGGCTGTAGATGCGATGAGACCCAAGAGAGCCAGAAAAGCCAAAACGTAGCCGAGGAGCTGTAGACCCGCGTTGGCCATTTGTGCGCTTAAGCACTGAGTTAAAGACCGCTGGAGTGAGTAAGGTGAGCTAAGAACCGCTTGCGGTGCTGCTGACACTTAAATGAAACTCCTCGAGCATCATCATCATTATCATCTTCACGAGCTCCGAAGCCCCACCTGAAGATCCGCACGCGCCTCCTACCGCTCGCGGCTGACAGCTTCACACAACTTCACAAAAACTCTACTGTCACCAATAGCTTAAAACCTAATGATAATAAAACAACAACAACAACAACACGACTTATATTAACGAATAATTATATGCAAAAATAAAATTAAATCGTAGGTACACTGACAGAAATCCATCTAACTGGTAAATTTAGTCAAAAATAGTATTTACTGTTGCTGACTCAACCTAATTTAATGGGTCTTTTAATGGGTTTGGCTAAAAAGTTTTTTACAACTTAAGGAGAACATTTGTATAAAAAAATAATAATGATGAGAGACTGATAAAATGACAAGACTGATGGCAAAACCAGTCAAAAAAACTTTATTATGTGTCCCATGAAATTGAATAAATCCGATTATACTGATATTGATGTGAACCACTGTTGACATGATGAGGGGCCTGTCAACTTCACATTAAAGTCAAAGTGAAATCAAAATTTGACCCTATTTACTTTGTTAGCACATTACAGGTCTTAAACAATAATTCCGGTCGGGAAACTGCGTTTGTTCTCAGATGAAGGCACTTTGAGTTTGAAAATGCTTAACACTGCCCTCATACTGTTATGAGCGCGAGCTGGACAGGAGGAGCGCTGAGGTAAACCCCTGCCCTCTATTCAATATTCCGTTTCACTTGGAACTGTGTCACAGCACTGTAGAAAAATCACTTTGCTACTTCTGGTTCCCTGGGACTTTAAACTTTCACAAACTAATAGAAGGGGGCAGGTGAAAATGTGATATGATTGAATCTGTAAATTATGTTGATTTCTTTTCTTTTCTATGGTGAACAGTGAATCCATCTGAATTCAGATGAACACTGTTTACCAGAGAAAAGTAAATAAACCAAAACATACAGCTCTGGTGTTGCTCAACTCTCTGTATCAATACGTCTCTTCACAAATACTTCTAATGAAACCCTCCTTCTATCCTGTAGTTTTAACAGCACGTCATCATTGGATTTGTGAGAATCCATTTTTAACCTTGAACTAAATGAATATTAATCTGATCAGCACTGCACCAAATGCCTGCACTCACTGTGTTACAGCAGTTTGAGGGTGAAACTGATCAAACAACTGATGCCACAGATCGCCCTGACCAATCACAGTCAGTTTCCTCAGACAGTGAGTTCATCTGAAAACCACAGATGTTGCTCATTTCTCCTGGAGCTGGATGTGTGCAATAGCGGTAGGTGACTAAACTGTATTGATACACTTTATTGATATTTTTATTTGTAGTCCCCTGAGCAATTTTATGAGCAAATGTAAATGTTCCTTCTGGAAAATATTCATATAAATAGTTTGGTAACACTTTGTTTTGCAGTGTCCTTGTTCCATATATTAAATTTATTTACCATAATAACAGTAAAGTATGCATAATTACATGCAACTAACCCTCAACCAAACCATAATCCTACCCTAACCTAATCTTGCCCTAACCTTATATTAAGTACATGTAGTTATTTAATATTACTCAGTATAATGTATAATTACACTGTAACAATGGCACCTTAAAATAAAGTGTAAACAATACTTTTCATTGAAATAAATAAGCTGATATGTGAGCTCTTAACAACAAGACTGAAATGAACAATGAACATTATTTTACAGCTTTTATTAATCTAGTTTCATGTCAATTCATAAATAAACTGTTGTGAATTCAATGTTTACATACTTTATAATAACCTACCATAACTTTAGTTATTACATTATATCAACTAACAATAAACAATGCATCTGTTACAGTATTTATTAATCATTGTTAATGTTAGTTAATAAAAATACCTCTGCTTGTTGGTAGTTCATATTAGCTCAGGTCCATTGAATAATATTATCAAATACAACTTGTGACTAATAATTTCAAAATAATGGATCTGATTTCCAAGGGAACAAATGTTTGTCAAATGTACTGTAAAGTGTTAGCAAAACCAAAAACGTCTGCTCTCAATCAACAAGACCTATGTACGTTAGAGCACATGTACATGCATTTTTTCTTCTCAATTTTCAAGCAAATGCTGACAATATCTTTGAACCTCATGTATTTTAAAAACTCTTAAAACTTCATGAGAGAAAATAACTATTATTTTGGATGTGAATGCACCCCAAATTCGAAGAGACGCAGTGACTGAAACCGAACTGTGGCTTTTTTTCCCTAGAAGTCATGAGCAAATACTGGGCTGTGCTTCTGCTCGTCCTGATTCAGCTTCACTGCAGTGACGGCTGTCCTGAGCTGTGCCAGTGCTTCTCGGCTGCCAAAGTCATCTGCGCAGACGAGGCCATGAAAGCTCTACCTGTTAACATTTCAGCACAGGTCAGAGAGCTGATTGTAGTGGCGTCAGGCGTCACGCATCTGGACAGCCGTTCCTTTAGAGAAAATCTCAGGCTCACAAAACTTGTCATCCTGAATGGCCTTGTAAAAACAGTCTCACATGATGCCTTCGACCGGCTGCTTGAGCTTCGGGAGCTTGAAATCAGTGGAAACTCTTACTGGTTGATATTTGAAGTGCAGACATTCGGCTCGCTGACCAACCTTACGAGACTGCTGTTAAACAACAACAAGATCAGCGCTCTGGATGTTGGCATTTTTGACTCTTTGCAGAAACTGGAGATGCTGCAGTTGAAGGGGAACAACTTGTTTTGTCTGCACGGTCATCTCTTCCGTCATCTCCACAAACTGCAGGAGCTGGACCTTTCCTTCAACCAGATCAGCTCGGTCTCTGCAGATGTTTTCCAGAACAACTCTCGCCTGCGAGCACTCTCGCTGCAGTCTAACAAGATCCCGGAGCTTCCGGCCGGGATCTTTGCCCACCTGGATAACCTGGAGGAGCTGAACCTCCGCAGCAATCACATAAGCAACCTGAGCACCAATGTGTTTCCGTCCAGCCTGCGGAAGCTGATCCTCAAGAAGAACATGCTGACACAGCTTCATTCCACTATCTTTCACAAACTGCATCACGTTACCTATCTGGACTTGTCCCAGAATCAGCTCTCCGAGGTCCCTACTGATCTCTTTCAGAACCTCATCTCTCTGAAAAAGCTGGATCTGTCCGAGAACCGGATTACGACGCTGCCTGGCACCCTCTTCAAAGGACTGTTCAGTGTAAAAGCCCTCCATCTGCAGAAGAACAACCTGAGCTCTCTGGAAGAGGATCTGCTGAAGGATCAGCACGACATGGAGCAGCTGCACCTGTCCATGAACAGCCTACGGAGCATCCCCCGCGGCTTCTTCGATGAGCTGGACTTCCAGTGCATCGTTCAGCTCCACGGGAACCCCTGGCGCTGTGACTGTGGGATACAGTACCTCTCTGACTGGATAAGGAACAACCAAAGGAATGTGGAGGACGTGGCGCAGCTTTACTGTCAAGCTCCAGAGTTTATTCGAGGACACAGCCTGGTGTCCGTGGACAAGGAGCGGCTCGCCTGTGTGGAAAACTCCAGCTTTGAGTTTCAAAGCTCCTCCGACACAAACATTACAGAGATCCCACTTGATGGCAATGATGACATTCACTGCTCTCTCCGAGATATCAAAGGCATGGCAACCATTCAGTGCAAGCTTACTAAATGCACCAGTGTGAAGTTTCAGGCTCTTTTTGAATTTGTGGATGGAAGTGAATCGGAAAGAGTCGTAAGCAAAGAGTGGCCAGCACCTGCCGGATGCTCCAGTGGGACTTAGCTGCTCTCATTTAACAGCAAATACTGCATAGAAACAACCATCATACACTCTCAGAAAAGAAATGAGCAAAAATTTTACATTTAGGGTTACAAGAGCTTGTCCCTGTAAAGCCTGACATATGATAGGATAGTTAGAAAAATCACATTTTAAAAAAAAGTTAAAAACCTTTAGACAAGATATTTTTTTAATAAATATTTGCATGTTTTTTTTTAGGTTTCTTTAATTCATATAAATATTGGTTGTCACTCTATTTACCAATAATGTCTTATTAAGATGATATTTAAATGCTTAGTTTTTTGATCAAAGCTCTGTAGTTTTAAAACATTTTAATGGAATGCAATACAATGATAATTGAGAAATTAACAAACAAACCTTCCTCCATTTTTTATAAAATGATTTATGGATAATCAAGTAAACCTCAGTTGCTTCTGTCCAGTAAGTGTTCTTCTTGAAATAACAATATGAAAGTTAATCTTACATTTTTGATAAAAATTCACAGCAAAAGACGAGCTGAACCATGAGCTGAAGGCCTGAAGGCCTTTTATTCAAAAAAATGTATTCCATTATTCCAAAAGGCGTTTTACTTTCTAAAAAAGCCTAAACCATCAATGAGATGACAGGATGACAGAAGGCATGTAGTAGATTTTGTCAGCAAAGTTTTAATCATGTTGGAAATTTAGAAATTTGCCTTAGAAATTTGCATATCAAATATGATACAGTTACATGGTCAAAGTGCTACTATGAACTTTAATGGTAAATAACGTATCAGCTTTTCGCTTTAAGTGTTCTGCACCAGTGGCAAACAGTCGTTTTTTGCCCATCTATTCCAACAGTGTCCCAGAATGCTTTGATGTAGAGCTGATTATCTCCAGTGGCGAATGTTAATAACTAACCCAAGCGTAAGCCAGACTCATGACAGTGGAGTTGAATCAATGAGGTATGTGATAAGAGAGGTGGATGAACTGGTCCTGTGCGGGTCAAAGAACAGTCATGAGACTCATCCAGTTTCAAAAAGCCAAACTGTTAAAACAAAATATCCAATACCAATATAATCCAAAATCAAATATCATGTTACTGTTTTTAAAGCCATAAATAATAATGTGCAACTGGAACTTTTGGGCTATACTAGAATAGATTCCCTTTTGATGAGAAACACTGCATCTTGATGTTGGTGCTATGGAGAACAGCATCGTTGTAACCGGTGTCATGTGTAAAAACACATCAGTATTCATTGGCAGATGCCACCTGTGAGTATAAAAGGGTGTCTGAGTTACATGTCATCAACTCTTTTGTCTTCAGGAGCCGTTTGTTTGAAGCACATGGAAAAGAAGATGAAAATATAGCAAGCAGAATTTATTTTAGAAAGTACATGTCTCTGTGTCCTCGTTTTATGATACCTGAGGACACCCACGATTTTTGCATTGTCTGCTTGAGAGCAGCACATTTAGCCCTCAAGGGGGCCATATGTGCTCACTGTGATGCACTCAAGAAGCTCTGCTTATGCTTGGCCCTCTTTTGAACGAGGAGGTGCAAGCATCTGCACCCCGTGATTCATGTCCTGCTGCTGCTGAGGCAATGTAGCGGTTCTGATAGTAGGGCTTGCTGGTCGAGCTTGGAGAGGAATTTGAGAAAGGGATTTCGCTTTCTTTGTCCTCTCTTACTGGCTCTGCCGACCTATTTTCCTTCTTGATCCTCTGATTTCACCTTCTGGACTCTAGCACCTCCATCGTGGGGAAGCTCAGAGATTTGAAGGTGTGGGTGGCGTACAGGAGATACATCCCACACCAGTCCAGTTCGCTTTCTAGAACCTCCAATGCTCCTGACACATTGATGGAAATCAAGACAGGGTGAGAAGGCAAACGTGGACAATTGTGCCCCCCTCCACAGAGTAGGGGCAGATGTGGTACAATGCAAAGGATGAGACAAGACCTTAGAGATAAAAATCGGTCTGGGAAACAAGACTGGTGAGAAAATAAGAGAAACAGATCACCCTCCTCTGGGGAGGATGCTTGGTGAAAAGAGGTTGTTAAGCGTTTAAATCAGGATCAACTGGCCTGATGATGTAAAGTGGCACTTGTTGTGACCAAATAAAGCAACCCACCATCTGATGTGGAAACTGTTTAAGGAGGATAATCGTGATGAGAGAATGCGACCTCCTCTGGTTCCACTTACCTTATTAACAACAGGAGGTTTTGGCATTTTTTGTGTAAAGGGGGGATGAAACGTACTGCATCCTTCATATCTCCGAAAAGTCTTTAGTTGTATTATATTTATAAAAGAAAGATAGGCTGTAGGCGTATCGTGTGGGCGGAGCTAAAGAATGACAAGCGGAGCTACTGCACAAGAGCTTCTTAAAGCTGACCTCGTCACGCATGGAAAAGAAAACGTTACCCTAATAAACCATGGCTATCAATCAGATTCAACCAACACATATATGATCCAGAATCAGATCCGGAGGATGAAATAAACTGAACAGGAGAAACAGCAGCAGCATTTCACCCCCCCTTTAAGATGATATTTGTCCAGTATACCTATGGGGTATCTTGCAAACTGTATCTAGATGAGTGGTCACGGTGGAATGATGCAACCCCTAATATTTACTGTTTGGGACAATTATTAATTGGAGTTTCAAGCAGACCTCATTCCTTCCCTCTAGATAGGTACCTCCTTAGGGTTTATGCAAGGTAAACAGAATTATAGTGAGAAATCCGCAATCATCCCTTCTATTTCACTTACCTGCCTCCCCGACTTGTTGTGGTTTGAAGTAGGGATATATGCTCCTCTTTGGATGGGTACTTCAATAGGCCTCTTTAGTACAAGTTTGAAGTACTGGCAGTAGCGATAGATTGTCTGTAGGTGTCCCTCATTATTTATCTGTTGCCCACAATTGTGTAGTGCTGGAATTCGCAACCTATTGCGGGTCCATGGAGAGTGCCTTTATTCAAGTCAGGGTATGAGCTTCGTAAAGGAGATTTATATGCAGGCTGAATAAGTTATTTTCTGCTCTGCCCAATTATTTATTGGGGGTTTAAGTAGGCCCTAAGCTCCTCTGTGAATTCCTTGGGGTATAGAGCCTGGTCAATGAGAGTTATAGTCAATACATTCTTTTCTTGCATTTGCCTCCCTCCCTGATGATTTTCTGTGGTAGGAACATATGCTCCCCCGTAGATGGGTGGCAGTACTGAAGGTTGTGGCTTGGGCAGAATAGAGATGGACTGTATCATAGAGAAACGAGTAGCTCCCTTTTCCGGACGTAGATATTCTCAGGTAATATTTGGCGCTAACAATACATACCATAACATAGCCGAGGCTAGATTGCGTATCCCCCTTATAGGTCTGCTCTTGGGGGATCAACAGACTGAGGCCTGCCCTGCAGAGACGGGAAGTTTTTCCCTGAAAAAAAAACACATTACTTTTGTGTCTCCACTGTTCTCCACTGTTGCCACCTCTCTCTTTCCAGTCTGTGAGTAACATTTTAATTAGTTCCTGTCTCTATGAAGCCCCAAAATTGTGATTGGTCAAGCATTTTTAACACACTACTAACTCACCCAGGCCCCACACCTTTATTTTGCAATCATTTAAAATAAGAACATTGTGATGTGCTGGTTCCTGGTTGAGAAAACTCAAGACTACAATAAAGGCATTTCAGGGAGTTCATAAACAATGAAGCTGATATAGAGAATAATTCCCCCTGGAGAAACTTGTGCTTTGTAACTTTACACATTAAAGAACTAAAAAAAGCATAATAAGACCTTTTTAAACTTGTCTCAGCTTGCACACAGCATACATTAATATCAGGGCAGCTTTATCTGCTAGCTGCAGTGCTTTCGGCTCACCTGTAGGGGGCATATCATGCACAGTAGCAGGACAGGTCATTCATCAGGAATAATGATACACATTTCACTACAGGAGAAAGAGTCCAGGAACAAGACATTCCCATGCACAGCGGATCAGCGTCAGTGACGTGCTTCACTCATGCGCCGCTCTCTGTAGTCAGGAACCGCTGTAAATCATTGACCAGCTATCAGAGATCACCACACACAAAGCCATGTTATGTAATGCCACATTCCTGCGCCTTCAGAAGACCAATGAACGGCTGTCTTCAAGTGTCTGGCCCAAGCTCATGTGACTAACAGCGTTTGGTTACACCTACAACAATGAACAAAATGTGAACGCTAAAGTTATATTCAGCCAGAAGATGATTGTATTACTCAGATGCTCCAAGTTAAAAGCTCAGGAGACTTAATCCTTGAAGAAATAACAAAAGACAGAAATGACACTATAGTTGAAATCCAGATGACATCCGCACTACAAAAATGATGTTCCTCATCTGTAGTTTGTCTTGGATTCAGTACAAACATTCTCAAATGAAGATACATTTACTGGAGAAGCAAAATGACTGAAGATATTAAGTCTATATAAAGGGAAAACAGGTTTATTTTTATAACTCCATTGGCAGATATTGTTATAAGCACAAACTCTATTTTGATTTAAGCACAAACTTTATTTTGATCAGGTTCAAAACACAAAACCCCATTTTTCAAAAAATGTGCTTCTCAAGTCTTGATGTAAGAATGTTTAGATATTTGTAAGGTTAAATAAGACAAAAAATATTGAAGAAGGATTTTTTTTTTTTTTTTGCAGTAGCAAAATAAGTCTGATTTGATGGGAAATGTTTGAGCAGTGAGTTTTGGATTTGAGCCAGACTGATCTCATGAAATGGCGTATGTATGACACGCCAATTCATATGCCATTTTGGTGTGCTATCAAGACGCATAATCGCTTTTTAGCGCTTTTATGAACGGCTTTTCGTTATATCCCCCTACACTGTCCCTACCTATAAACCTACCCATCACACACACACACACACACACACACACACACACACACACACACACACACACACACACACACACACACACACACACACACACACACACACACATGTTGGTCTATGTGGTTTACAGGGACTCTCCATAGGCGTAATGGTTTTTATACTGTACAAACTGTATTTTCTATCCCCTTACACTGCCCCTACCCCTAAACCTACCCATCACAGGAAACATTCTGCATTTTTACTTTCTCAAAAAAACATCATTTAGTATGTTTTTAAAGCTATTTGAATTATGAAGACATTTGATATGTCCTCATAAACCACATTTATAGTGTAATACCAGTGTAATACCCATGTAGTTATACAAATTTGTGTCCTCATAAACCACATAAACAGGCTCTCTCTCACACACACACACACACACACACACACACACACACACACACACACACACACACACACACACACACACACACACACACACACACACACACACTGCCTCTTCCCCTAAACCTACCCAAGAGGTTCACAAGAAACATTCTGCATTTTTACATTTTCAAAAACACATAATTTAGTATGTTTAAGAATCGATTTACCTTGTGGACACACACACACATATTCAGACACATTTTGAACGCGTAACTCCCTAAACCTACCCATTTGTGTATTGTGAAAAACAGGATATAACAGGCAGATACGACTGCAGGCACAATACATTCAGAAAGTACAATTATTCCAAGTGTTCCGAGGCCAAACGATTGAATTGTGTGATGAAAATCCCTAAAATTGATCAGAACATCGAGTCCATCCGCCAAAGATTAATAATACATTTCAAATATTGCCGACGGATTGGGTGTCGTGTGTCTTGTGACCAACTGCATCATTCTAAAGAGTCGTGTGTATCATTTGAATGAGAAATATATGAATGAGTGCATGTGTATTGCTCACAAAGGGGCGCGATCATCATTTCAACGAGTAAAACATGAAGATCAAGTCTGTTCTTTACATGAAGATATCGTATGACTTCAGAAGACTTGGAATGCAACATGAGTTCATACTTTTACAGTTTTTGCAATAAATACATGTGACTGTACATTTATTTGCCTATTACCAGTTTTATATTGTTGAGAGTGGGTAGGTTTAGGGAAGGAGTGGAGTTAGTTGCTCTAAAATATAAAATTAGGCTATAAATATTCATTCTGTGAGATCAGATTGGTGGAATCACATGGCGGAGTGTATATTTACGCAAAGTCATGATGTCATGTAGACTAGAAATCTAGACGCACCCTAGCAGAAGCAAATCTAATCTGCCGTGAGTAGGGCTGGGACAACGCGTCGATGTCATCGATGACGTCGACGCAAAAAATACGTCGACGCAAAATATGCGCGTCGATTCGTCAGACCCAAAATAAAGATGGTGGCGCCGGAGAGTAGTAGCAACCATAGATATACATAATAAAGTATATTATGTAATTAAGTCTATTATGTATTATGTATATCTATGGTAGCAACACGAGTGGCTCCTCAGACTTTCAGAAGTGCAAGGCTTGCGGGTTGGCGCGCGGCGCGCACGGAGCAAGCGCTCTTATACACAGGTGCGCATGCACGCGTTTTGTTGTCACGGCTACATAAACAAATTTCTGCACACAGGAAGACAGATGTTTAAATTAAGTTACGGTACCGACATCCAGTTATGGTGTCCCGCCTTTGTTTTACTGTCTATTAAAGTCTGCCGCGTTTAAGTTACGGTGTAGCCTGTGTACTGTCATAGCCTACATGTTTTCATAATGCAGAATATTCACTCAGCGCGCTGTCAGGCAGTTTGGGGCTGCCCACTGCACGAGTGTGTGCACTCGAATGCCGTGACATCGTGAGCTCACGCATACAATCAGTAGTAACAGTTCGCAATTATATCCATATATCCTTGCTTTTCTTGTAAACCCGATAAAATCCATGGCAATGAATGTCATCGGGGATGTTTAATCCACAAGATTTCTGAGAATTATTCCTACTTGTCGTTCACATCATTCTAAAAGTTGTCCTTTTAGGCTATAGGCGATTTTCATTCAAAGATGTAAAAGTAATTGCTATGTAGCCTATTGTATCATTTTTTTGCTAGATAAAAACATTAAAAACATATTGCAATAAATAATTTCTCTGTTTAGCCTATGAATGGGCAATCCGATCCAGTCAGTGCTGTCATTAGAGCGCGTGATAGCCAAACTTAACCCTTGATTAACCAGCGGCACTATTTGCTATTTATCTTATTACAATCACATGCATTTTTACATGATTTGTTATTTGTTCTATTTTTTATATCTTTGCATTATATATGCAAATGTTTACTCATTAGAAATAATCTTATCTTGTTCATATAATTCAGTGTCACCTATCAACCTGTAAGTTTTGCTGCACAGCAATGAAGATACTCTTTACAAGACGTATTGTGTCCTTAATAATGGCATCAGAATGCAGCCAAAGCACATGATGGTAATAAGAAGATGGCTATAATTAATTGTAAATCATCCAAAATAAATGCCATGATCATTACATTTTATACAGGTGTTACTATATTGATTTTGTAAAAGGTGATCAGCAACCAAATATTGATAATATGGAAGTTACTGCCTTTTGCCTTGGCATGACTCCACATTTTTTGCAGACAATACAATGGCAGAGTGCAGTAACTTCAAAATAGGGTTTGTGTGTGTGTGTGTGTGTGTGTGTGTGTGTGTGTGTGTGTGTGTGTGTGTGTGTGTGTGTGTGTATTTTGTTATGATTTTATTGAATGCATTGTTCTTGTATAGTCTTTTACTTTGGAATTTTAAGAGCAATAAACATATATTGCAATGTTAAGGAATTAGTTTTTTTCATTCAGATAATTAAATCAACATGTATAAATTGCTATTAGGCAATTAATGGGGAGATAATCGGTAATCGAATCGAATCGTAACCGAATCGGACAGAAAAAATTAATCGTTAGATTAATCGATGCATCGAAAAAATAATCGCTAGATTAATCGTTTAAAAAATAATCGTTTATCCCAGCCCTAGCCGTGAGTGTCGTCTAGCAACTCTCAATTCACTTCTGAGCTGTAAACGCCAAAATCTGGTCGCACCAATCACATCGTGTATAGAGTCAGTGGGCAGGCTTAATATGATGACAGCCTGGTGAACGGCGGTCTTTCGAATCAGCTTTGACCGTGACTTGGAGTTAAGCTTTTCTCTGAGAAAATAACAAAGAACGGCACTGAAGTCATTCTTAAAAAAGGGAAGATGTGTTCTGAGTTTAGCCGACCGGATACGGTGAATGTTTAATCTATCAACGAGCTCTGTTTCACCTTCGTTGCTCTGGTTGGTGTAGCGCTATCCTATCGCGTGCAGAGGGAGTTTAAAAGACAACAGTTTATCCCGCCCCTCAGATTGAGCCCTGTCTATGCTGAGTTTCCAGACCAAATATCTTGATGTGATGTCATGTTGATTTGAGCACACTTTTGAGATCTTTTGAAACGTTAGATTATTTGAGTCATTTTCATAAGAAACGGGGGGCTTTCACATAATCTCAGTGATGAGAAGCAACTTAAATGTTATCTGACATCTAATTCAAAAAGTGCCTGAAACTTCACAAATGTCATCTGATTTCTTGATTTTAATTCCTCATTTATTTCATTTAATTTGTTTTATTTTGTAAAACAATATACATATTCACAAAAAATGATTCATGTTGTTATACTATATATATATATATATATATATATATATATATATATATATATATATATATATATATATATATATATATACATTTTAAACATTTTATGTTGTTATTATTTTTGGTATATATTTTATTAGTTATTAGTTAGTTTCCTATTAGTTACAATGTGTAAAATTTTAAAGAAATATTTAAAACAAAAACAAACAAACAAAATTGTACTTTATATTGTACTTTTGGTTTCCTGTTAGATTCATCTTAGTTTTAATGTTTTGCTGAAAGATGACAGATTTTGTGAGATTGTTCCTTGTTGAATGCTGAATGATGTGACAATGAGAGCTTGTGTGTTTCTAAGCACATTATATTGATGGTTCAGTGAGTTTGTGTTTGTCTTGAATATCTCATTCCAGCGATCTGTGTGTGTGTGTGTGTGTGTGTGTGTGTGTGTGTGTGTGTGTGTGTGTGTGTGTGTGTGTGTGTGTGTGTGTGTGTGTGTGTGTGTGTGTGTGTTTGTGTGGAGGAATCTGCTGGTATTGTTGAAGTCCCTTCCCCCATCCTCATGTGTGTGTGTGTTTGAGGGAGGGAGGGAGGCTCATGGGAACAGCCAGAGAACAGCAGTGGAGGGAGAACGAGAGCGGAGGGAGGATCCGTCTTTCTTTTCACTAACTCTGAATCTGAGTTGAAAAGAGACTAATGAGAAAGCAATGAGCTCCTCAGAGATCCTGGACTAAAGTTTGAGTCTTTTTCCTGCAGCCTGCAGCAGATTTACAACTAAACTATGACACCGTGAAGTGACTTACCTCTCCCTCTCATCTCACGAACACAAGACCAACTAACTCTCCAGCCAGTTAAGGTAAGTAGGAGCTCTCTCTCTCTCTCTCTCTGTGTGTGTGTTCTCATGAATCAGTCTTCACACTGCATGTTTTTTTTATTGATTCTGGTGACAGCTCTATTGAATGATCTGTGTCTGCTCAGATGTGTGTGTGTGTGTGTTGCTGTAGTAGCAGTTTTCACACAGCTTTCTCTTCCAGAGCTTCATGGGTTTCTCACTTATGTCTCATTCAAGTATCAGAGGGTTTCCCCCCTAAAATCCCAAGACACAAATGAGTCAGTAGTGTCCCAACTAACAAAAATATATTCTAAGAATGTTTTGCTAACATTGCCATTAAGTTATGAAAACTTATTTCATATTTTTTTAAATGTTTAAAACGTGTTTTTTTATTGGTTATGTGAAAGTTAAGGAAACATTCCATTGTATCATTCTTCAAACATTATGGGAACGTTACATTTGAAGGTTCTCTGAATGTTCTGAAAATTAGTATCACTAAAAACATTAGGGCAACATCCCTGAAACATTTCAGAAAAAGCAATCCAATGATGTAAATCATTCGCTTGTGCTTATGTTTTGAGAACATCATTAAAGATCAGATAACACTGAAAAAAGATTATATTAACATTACAGGAAGAACGTTTGTTCATAACTTTGAGAGAACTCTGACAGAACGTTAGCTAATATAAGAGTTCTGATTGAGATCTTGCTGAATCTGAGCACAGTGTGTTTGTTTGGAGACTCTCTAGGAGGCAAGCTTCTGTTAGTCAGGAGCATCTTCTGAGACACTCGCAGAAGTCTCTGTTGACGCTCACTTAATCTCTCTGCTGTACAGGAGGAATAATGGAGGCTTGGTTGTTGATGTGTGTGTCTGAAGTGTCTGCTGTTCTCAGGGTTGGGCATTTAATGACAAGTGCTGCGTGAAGCTTTACTCCAGGAATGTTCAGTGTCTCCACCCATCCACACACACACACACACACACACCCTTCCCTGCCATCACAGCCACTTTCATTGATAATTCTCACTGCAAGATCCTCAGTTTGACCCAAGAAGAATTGGCTCTGTTGAGTCTTTGTGTTGCAGTAATAAATCACACATAAACGAGGAACACATGTACACCAATACAGCGAGACGGAGAGGAACGCTTCAGACAAAAGCCAGACAGATGAACTGCAGCGGATGTGAAAGAAAGAGTTTGTCGCAGAGAACAAAGGGTTAAAGAGCTCTTGAGATGTGGCGATTTACCAGCAGGATGGTTTCCTCTCATGCTCTGTGTCTGAGAGGCTTCAGAGACGGAACTCCATGTGTTCAGACTCAGTCATTAAACTTGGATTGAATATCTGCAACTTCACTATGGGAAGCAAAAAGAAAAAAAGTGACCAATGAATTCATATTTACACACTTGCCTCATCTGTGCTCTATCAGTGATGTTCTACAAAATGAATCTGATCAATGAATGAAGCTTTGATTAAGCGTTTGTTTGTCTCCTTCAGCCCATAAGCCCAATGAAAGACATCAAACAGTTATGATATGCTCATTCATATTAAGAAGCAAAGTTAAAATTATTCAGTTATTCTACAAACACTTTCAGTGTCAGTCCCTAAAACAAAAAAATGGTCCACACTGGCCAACATTGAGAATAATCATAAATGTTTCTTGAGCATCAAATCATCATATTAGAATGATTTCTGAAGGATCATGTGACACTGAAGACTGAAGTAATGAGGCTAAAAATTCAGCTGTGATCACAGGAATAAATTACTCTTTACTATATATTCACATAGAAAACAACTGTTAAACAATGGAATAAATTTTTACTATTTTTTTTTTTGATCAGCCTTGGTGAGCAGAAGACACTTCATGCAGTTTAAAATCTTACTGACCTCGAACTGTTGACCACTAGTGTGTGTTCAGGTGTCTGTCGGATGTAAACACAATGTGTGTGTGTGTTTTTGTGACATATGAGGACACGAATGTGTATAATGACTTGTGTATGACATACGTATTACAAGGAGAGGGTGTAATATGAGGACATTGGCCATGTCCCCACTTTTCAAAATGCTTATAAATCATACAGGATGAGTTTTTTTTTAGAGTGTAAAAATGCAGAATGTTTCCTGTGATGGGTAGGTTTAGGGGTAGGGGCAGTGTAAGATAGAAGCACAAGATAGAAGGGATAGAAAATACGGTTTGTACAGTATAAAAACCATTACGCCTATGGAATGTCCCCATATGTCACAAAAACAAACGTGTGTGTGTGTGTGTGTGACCTGTCCTTTCAGCTGCTTAAGGTGTGGGATGGTGGTGAGCTGTCAATCACAAGTTGTTGTATGTGATCTGGCCATCTGCTCCTCTGCTGTTTCTTATGAATATAAATCTTGTCTGAAGCATCCAGGTGTGTTTGCGTCATGCCGTCCTCTTTTCTTTATGGTTTTACCATGATCTTTTTTGACGTCCCAGCTAACAAAAATACATTCCAGGAAAAATTGTATTAAGTTATGAAAACGTTATTTGTGTATGTTCTCTGAACTTTCAAAACGTCCACTTTTTAAAGGTTTTAAAAATGTGGGTGTTTTTTTTTGTTTTTGTTTTTGTTATGTAAACGTGGTAACGTTACTTTTGAATGTTCTTTGAATGCTTTGAAACCATAGTAACATTAAACAAAATTACATTAATGTCTGAATAAAACATTCCATAAACAATATATAAATAATGTTTTTGTGCTAACATTTGAGAACATTATTAAAGACCAGATAACTTTGAACAAACGCTTGATAACTTTAAGAGAACGCTCTGGGAACGTTCCCTGCCGGCTGTGATGTTGCGGTGTTTGTCTGCTGGGTTGGACTGCTCAGTCGTGTGTGGGTTTGTTCCAGTCCTGTGCGTTTCATCTTGCTGTAGGCTACAGAAACCTGATCCAACAGCAGCTTGTTTTTACAGGCCCGGATCTCCGCCACACGTGGTCTGCTGTTTCTCGTGCCTGCAGGAGGTGAATCTCTTCCTGAGGCCGACACACCTTCATCGAGGCATGTGCGGCTCATGGCAGGCCTGCGGAGGCATGTCTGAGGCTGCGTCACAGAACACACTCAGATCAGACCGCTCAGATCAATGAAACAACACAGTCAATGTGCATTTGGTTCAGGAAAATTACTGAAGCACATTAGCAGAAGTGTTATGCTGAAAACAGTCCTTCAGATAAGTCAGTCTTCCTTTATGCGATCATCTGTGTCATATACAAACTGCAGGACATCAGGCTGCCGATCAGGTGATAATCTTGGGCTTTCAGATCAAAAAGATCAGCTTTAGTCTCCTCAAGGCACACATATTTTCAAGGCAAAGTTCTTATTCGTTCTTCTCTTAGGATTAAAAAGGAGTTTGAAATACTTTTGCATTGTGATTTACGGCATCCACATTTAGATAAACATAATAATACTGTATGTGCTGCATGGTTTCCTCTCAATGACAAAATAAACACAATAAAAAAGCTAGCGGTGAGAAAAAAGCCGTTCAGAAAGCATCTGATCACAGTGATGTCACGTCACGTTCATTTATACAGCACTTTAGACAATAGATCACTTTAACACTGCAGCTTTACAGTATTAAACATGATCAACAGTGTCAGTTAGAATCACAGCTTCAGTTTCTGCTGTAAAGCGGCTCTCAGTGTGTTACCCCGCATCTGAACAGAAGAAATGAGCCAGAGGAGATTTATGCCGCCTACACGTGCTATGGGAAATTTGATAATTCCCACTTCTGAATTCATTATTACGAGCTCATCCAATTCAACTTTTGAAATGGGAGGGCGTTCATGTGCAATTTTTACCTAGGAAACTCATATTTACGATAATTCCGACAGCATGTGAATGAGGCATTACTTCTGAAATAAGGTGGAGCCTCAGAGCCACACCCACCTATTACATCATCTCCTCAGTTCAGTGGTGTTTAGCAGCCGGAGAGAACTTTACTGGAAAGTGTTTCAATCTCCTAACACACTTCGTTTTGTTCTGATTTTGTTTGAAATGATGTCACGGCAGTTCATTCTTTGACTTCACTTAAAGTATATCTACAGTCAGACTGTAAATGTTCTGCTGAAGGTTTTCAGGTCTTTCACACGGTCCAGTTCTGTATGAGCAGTCTGGTTTTCTCTCAGGACTTATTTTCAGTTTGATTTGTCACACCACTTATAGAAATGTTAAAGGGTTAATTCCCCCATAAATGTAAATTATGTTATTACTTACTCACCCTCATGTTGTTTCAAACCTGTAATACCCATTCACCTTCAGAACACAAATGAAGATCTTTTAAACAAATCTGAGAGATTTCTGACTGTTTACTGACAGCTACGCATTGAAACTTTAATGCTTCAGATATCATAAAACCAATACATATGAATTGAGCAATTTAGTTCAAATGAAGAGGCTTCGATAAACATTAAATCTAGGCCTTTAGTCAGACATAAATATTGATGAGTGAACATAAACAGAAGCTAAAATAACCTTGTGTTGTGCTGTGAGTGGACTCGTCTTCTGTTCTTTTGAATGATTTGTCCTACAGTGTTTGATCAAGAATTACTGGTATTCGTAAAATGTCCTGAAACTCTAGAGGTTGCAGGCTGATGGGCCTTTACATGACGTCTGCAAGCAATCTTATCATTATCGCATGACACAAGCTGATGGTCTCTGCTGATCCTGCAGCCAATGAGATGCGTTCTCAAAATTCAAATAGTCTGGTTGAGCGTTTGCTATAAGCTGGTCCTGCAGTTCCTCTAAACCCCTCAACCTCCCCAGCTCTACCCGTCTACATCTATTACCGGATTTCTGTGTGTCTGTATATTGAGCAGCAGAATATCTTATATGCTCACAGCAGCAATTCTGTCTGTCAATGAGCAGTAAACAGTCCACCAAGACCAAATACATCAACATTTCCATATTGAATAACATGCTAAAACTATTTGAGAGTTGACATAATTAGAATAAAAGTAAAGTAAGAGTATTTGTGCCTGTATGAGATGCTGTCAGGTGTCCGTCTTAGTTTTGATTTGATCACATGCTACTAACGCGAAATGCTTGTTTAAATTGCAAGGCACGGATAACGGTCTGGTGTTGTTACATTTGAATGACCTCTTGACCCCAACACACACACACACACACACACGTTTACTCAGCTATCTAAATGAGGACATTGCACAGTCTTCTGTTATCTTTATATACAACTAGTAAAATCTAACCCTAACCCATACATTAACCCACAGAAATCATGCATTTTTACAATTACTCTTTTTGTAATACTTTTGGTTTTCACTTTTGTCAATACAAAATTGTCTCCAAAATATGGTTAAGTATTGTCTGCTATCACCAGACCAAGCTCAATATTTTAAGATTGGTCTGGGGAGTCTGGTAATTGTGTTAAACCCACCAATAGCGTGCCAGGTGGATAAGCCAATCTGTGATGGGTTCCTGCAAATATTTAACAGAAGCAGGATAAATTAATGGACAGGTTTCCAGCCTGAGCTGTAGAGCGACATCAAATCCTCGGCAGATCAGGCTTGGTTTACCCAGTCTAGGTTAAGTTGGTACAAAGTGGTTTTATGTATTTGAATAACATTACAATTTTACATCAATTTGGATAACAGTTTTAACATAAATAAACTAAATCATCATCATCTAAACCTCTTGAAATTCTCATAAGAACGTCCCTGGTTACGACTGTAACCTTAGTTCCCTGAGAACAGGGAACGAGACGCTGCGTCAGCTGACGCTATGGGGGAACGCCTCCAGCGTGACCGGTGTCTGAAACGTTTATCCAATCACATCAGTCCTACTGACCGGCGACAGCCTCTGACGTCATAGACGTGCGACCAGGAAGTATAAAAGGGCGCCTTGCAAACACAACCGCATTCAATTCGTCTGAAGGGACTGTTTGCAGGCAGGCCCCGAGGCATGGCAAAAGTGACGCAGCGTCTCGTTCCCTGTTCTCAGGGAACTAAGGTTACAGTCGTAACCAGGGACGTTCCCTTTCGAAAGGGAACTCGAGCTGCGTCAGCTGACGCTATGGGGAACGATATACCCACGCCGCCATGCCGAGGGGAGTGCATGCCTACTGGCAGTGACAACTGTCAGGACAAGCAAATTCAACTGAAATGCCTGAACCACTCCCCCTCTGGTCACATTAGGCTGTCAGTGACAGCATTCCCTACGGTCATAGCCCGAGCTGTGGCCTTGGGGCACCTTCATGTACCCTACCCCGGCCGCTCAAAGGCCTGGAACCAACCTGTTCGACAGAAGGGGTTCCTTTAAGGGAATGTGGCTAGGGGACCCGAGGGCGCCCCAGCCAGTCACTATTCAGGAAGAACTTCACCGAATGCCACCAGGGAGGCTTGACCTGGCGTCACTATGCGGGACGCTTCCGTCTGCCAGCCCAGTCTGTTAACAACAGAGCCTCTGGAAACTCGCCTCTGGAGAGGCATCAAGCTGAGGGACTGCGAACTGGCAGTGTCCGCCTCAGGCCGGAACTCAGAGACGGGCTATCCTGGAGAACAGCGCTCAGCGTAATGCTTTCCCACCCTTGCTAGCGAGGGGAGTCAGCTGCTCAATCCTAGGATCTACCGAGCACATACATTACAGGGGTGCTCAGGAGGCCTGAGAAGGCCTACAGGCTGATCTCACAGGGAGGCCCCGAGGGGCCTACGACCAACTGACCAGGCCCAGGCGGCCGTAAGCTCACAGACAACCCTCCTAAGAGGGGAGCTCTTAAGCCTGCCTGGTAGGTACCATGCTGTAGGCAACCTATGCAGGTCCCTGTCCTGTAAGGACCGCATAGCAGCAGTGTAAACTCGTCGTGCTAGAGTATGCACCTGCCATCAGGTGCTGCCGGCTAGGACCGAAGCCTGACAGCAGGAACCACTAGCTGTCAGCTTGAGTTCCAGTTCTGTGTCTCCTTCCAAGGAACCCGTTCCCCCAGGGAGGCCCCGCAGGGCCTACTACCTGCCAGGCTACTCGTAGCCGGCACTTCGGCCGGGGAACGACCTCAGGGCGGCCTGGTGAGGCCTGCTACCTGATAGCAGATCATGCTAACCGCCCCGGCTAGCAACCATGCTCCCTGCTCACCTTCCGGGGAGGCCTAGTGAGGCCTAACCCCTGTCACCCAGAGGCCGAGGCCCTGGGCCACCCCCTCAGGGGAAGCCCGATGAGGCCTGCTGCAACCCAGCAGGCCCTCCGGGAGGCCTGGTGAGGCCTGCTACCTGCCATCTGGTGACTGGAGCCCGGGAGCTGTTATCCAGCGCTGGTTCCCTGGAGTACCCCCTCAGGGGAAGCCAGATGAGGCCTGCTGCATCCCAGCATGCCCTCAGGGAGGCCCCGCGAGGCCTACTACCTATCATCCAGTGACTGAAGCCCAGGAACGACCCCTTGGGGGAAGCCAGACGAGGCTTACTGTTACCACAGCAGGCCCTCAGGGAGGCCTGGTGAGGCCTACTACCTGCCGTCTCACACCTGAAGCACGGGAATACCCTCTCAAGGGAGGCCCGGCAAGGCCTGCTGCACCCCAGCAGGCCCTCAGGGAGGCCTAGGGAGGCCTACTAACTGGGCTTGTAGCCATGCCAGCGATGAATACTCGCTGGCAGGTCGGATGAATGCTGGCCGCTCCATGTCGGGCTAACCATGGCTGTCTGCTTGGCTGACGAAGCCTGTTGACGAGACAATACTGTTTGTGACAACAAAAGGGAGATTTTTTTTTTTTTTTTTTACCATCCCGCACACGGGCCCCGATGTCGTCACTCCAACTAGAAGGCCCGTCGAGGCCTCCTGTTCAGAGACTACTGCCTGGACTGTCCGGGCTGGCTGCTCACAGCTCACAGCTGGCTTCATTCGGAGGCTCACGAGGTCCTCCCTGCGAAGCCCAGTCCTCCGGCAGAACCTACAACACAGACTCTAATTGCATCGCCAGAGCGGTGTACTCAACACATTGCTCTTACAACCCCTTTAAGTAAGGGGAGTTCATTCCTTACCACACCAGCCCCGGGGAGACCGCTGCTATTTCCAGCAACCCGCAGTTTCCTCCAAGGCGTCGCCATGGTGATGCTTGGCTTCCCAGGGGAGCATCCAACGCTGGGCCCTCAAGAGGCACACAGGTTGTGCGTGTCGCTCACCCCGAGCCCTACGAAAGGTGGAGCAAAAAAACACAGGGCAAATTATTGCAATATGCGAATAATGGTTACCACAGTCCCACATCCCTTGGATGGGGTAAAAGTATTTGGCCCAGGTGACCCACAAACCTTACTTACCGCCTTACAGGCTAGGTTGCAAAACTATAATGCTCTCACCTTTTCCCATCTGTATTACCGCACCCCCGAGAGCAGACCCGGGGGCGGGCCCTGGCCAGGCGACTCTCACATGAGAGGAGGCTGAATAGGGGTTTTTATCATCCTGTAAAAACACAGCCTAAGCTAGCTGCCTGTATACCAGTCTCTGCTAAGGCTGCCACCATAGCAACTTAACGTCCCAAGCCCATATCTCGAGGGTTGGGTACACATATCTTCGTTCGTGTGTTAGCCTACTCACCCTCGCGCTTACTTACGTCCGCAGGGGTTAATGCTACAACACTTGCCCTCCGGTGGCCCGGAGGTCTTAGCCGAACCGCTAGGGACACCCACACTCGCTTAGTTTCCCTCTTGAAACATATTTCCGCGAAAATGAGCGGTAACCACTCTCAACGCACTGAGAGAACACACCAAGTAACATGTTTACTTTACTGGCTTAACGTGACGGCTACTCTCCACTAGCGAGGCTAGCTCTCACCAGCCGTCTCACGGCTTCCTTAAATAAATCGTTCCGGCCACCAAACGGGGACACCGTACAACACACCCTCGGCGGGGAGCACACAGCATTTTAAGAACATAAAACGTCCCTCATACTGAGGGCTTACCCGCTGTCCACCGGCGCGTGATGACATCCGTGCACAGGCATATACTCACAGCATCCATTGCGCGGACCCCGAGGGTTGTTTTCCGATGAGGCGTCCAACGCTGAATCTTCCTTCTCATGCCCACTCAGGGAAGCGGTCGAGTTTACTCAGACGACTCCTTTCCCACAAGGAAAACGCCACTTTTCCGCTTCTAGTGCTTATGATAACTTCTCTATAAGCTCATAAACGAAAGCACCCCAAACCTGACGGGGGCGCCTGCTCACCAGACCAGACGGGCCGTCAGAGTCTCACGTCCGCTCATCATTGGCCCCGCCCGGCCTGATGTCAAGCGCCAAGGAAAAGGGTGGAAGGAAGGGCTCACCTACTACCTCCGCTTCGCCCTCGTAGGCGGAGTTTCCCCCCGCCTACGCTGGTTCCGGTCTTCGGCACCGGCACCCTTCCTCCAGTTCCGGGTGTCCCGCCTCTTTTGCGCCCTACTCCGCCATGGAGGGGGCGCCCGAGAGGCCACGCTCGCTCGTTGGTCTTGTCTCCGGTCCTCAGACCGTGACGTACCAGGGACACCCGCCTGCCTGGGCGCGGCCCCGGACCTCAGTGGGATGCAGGTCTTAAAAGCCGCTGAGCGCGCCTTCGCCTCTCTAAACCTTCCCACCACCGCCTCGACGGAGGTGCCGAAGAGCTCAGAGGGCGAAACCGGGGCATCGAGGAGAAAGGACCTCTCTTTCCCCCCGATGTCCGCAAGGTTCAGCCACAGATGTCTCTCCGTGGCCACCATAGCCGCCATCGACCGTCCGATGGCGACTGCTGTTTGCTTGGTGGCCCGGAGAGCTAAATCCGTGGTGCGGCGGAGCTCAGCCATCGCCTCAGGGGGTAGGCCACCCTGGCGTTCCCCCTGATCGAGGTCCCTCAGCAGGTCGGCTTGGTAAGCCTGCAACACCGCCATGGTGTGCAGCGCCGCCGCCGCCTGACCTGCTGACGTGTACGCCCTGCCGTTTAACCGTGAGGTCGTTCTCAACGGCTTAGACGGCAGGGTGGGAGTTCTCAATGTCGATGCCCGGCCGGATGCGAGATAGTTCGCAAACGTCTCATCAACCGGCGGCATCGACACGTACCCCGCCTCGGCCACTCCCTCCACATCAGCGAAATTCGCCCGCCGATGGCGGAATAAGCGAGCCGAGAACGGGGTTCTCCATGCCCCCGCGATCTGCTCGTGGAGATCGGGGAGGAATGGAAGGCTCCCAAGAGCCGGGGGGTTATGGCCGGAGAGAAACCGATCGTCCAGGCGATTTGGACGAGCGGCTTCTCCCCTAGCGCGCCGCCACGGCAACTGTAGCCGCCCGGCGGCCCGCTCCATAACCTCCAACAGCTCCCCGTACACGGGGCAGGATGGCTGGGAGGGTTCGGCCTCGGCCGCTTCACCACCCTCCACTTCCATCCCTTGCTGATGTGGGAGCTCCTCGGCCGACGATAAGGAGGAGTTATCACCCAACTCCTCCTCCGGCGGCCGCCCCTCGTGATCTGGCCCTTCGCCGAGCACAACCTCCGTCTCTAGACGGCGGGCCAGATCCAGCTGGGAGCCCCAAGACATAAGTCGCCGCTCGGCCTCGGCCGAAGCGGGACCACTCCCAGCCGCTGGACCCCCTTCCCTCGAGAAGAGGGCCAGACGAGAGCGGAGCGTCTTCAGTGACAGACGCTCACAGTTCGCACAGGAGGCACTTTCCTCAAGAACCTCCCGTGCGTGCTCCTCACCCAGGCAGAACACGCAGAGTGTGTGTGTGTCCTCAGGTGTGAGGAACCTGGGACACGGGTCTGCACACTTTCTGAAGCCGTGCTTCGACTTGTGCGTGCGCTTCGACATGATGCTTTTTTTTTTTTTTGAATCAGACAAACAGTCCCTGAAGACGAATTGGATGCGGTTGTGTTTGCAAGGCGCCCTTTTATACTTCCTGGTCGCACGTCTATGACGTCAGAGGCTGTCGCCGGTCAGTAGGACTGATGTGATTGGATAAACGTTTCAGACACCGGTCACGCTGGAGGCGTTCCCCCATAGCGTCAGCTGACGCAGCTCGAGTTCCCTTTCGAAAGGGAACTTCTCGAGACATCTGACACAAATAAAGTCAATTTGATTAGAAATAAGTGAAGCTGGTAATGCTGTTTGTGGAGTCGTTTTATCCTCGTCTGCTAAGATCTTTAGAGATTTAATGTCTTATTTTATCTTCAGTTGATTTCGGCTGTGACTGGAAGTTTCTCGCTCTATTTTTCTGTTCTTGTTTATCTTTCTTTTAGTGATTCTGCTTGTTAACAGCACTTGTTCATCATTAATGCTCAATCATCACTTAATTATCTCATTAACTTCAACACTGCTTCAATGGTACTTTAATTATGTAGTCTGCCCACACATATTTATATAGGTTTCCTATTATTAACACACGGCTATTTTGAACTGTATTCGCGGATAGATTAAAAGAATCACAAATGTATCTGTTTTGTTCTATCAATCAGTCAAACGGGTTTGCAGACAGGTCTGAAATCATGATTCAATCTTTATTCAAACAGTTCACTCACACTGCAGGGGTTTCTCACGAAAAATAGAAACAGGATTCTTTATAAACCTGAAACTGAAAGATATTCTGGAAACAAAACGGGGAAATGTCTCCTATCATTTGTTATCCTACTGATTACAGAAATAATAGTGCAACGTGAATGCAATGCTTTTGGACACTTAATTACATGTTATTTACAACTAAATTAACGTGTAGATCTCATGTCATTTCAATTTAATTACTTCTGTTGTCTTGAATGTGCTGACAGGAATTTATGGTAAACTAAAATATGTTTCAATGTCAATTCTATTGAAACTTGTGTATAATGCATTTAAATACAACCCTGGTTCCAAAAAAAGTTGTATAAATTATGAATACAAAGAGAATGCAATGATGTGGAAGTTTCAAATGTCAATATTTTATTCAGAATACAACATAGATAGCATAGATAACATATCAAATGTTTAAACTTAGAAAATGTATCATTTTAAGGGGAAAATAAGTTAATTTAAAATTTCATGGCATCAACACATCTCAAAAAAATTGGGACAAGCCATGTTTACCACTGTGTGGCATCCCCTCTTCTTTTTATAACAGTCTGAGACAAGTTGCTCAAGTTTAGGAATAGGAACGTTGTCCCATTCTTGTCTAATACAGGCTTTTAGTTGCTTAACTGGATTAGGTCGTCTTTGTCGCATCTTCCTCTTTATGATGCCCCAACTGTTTTCTATGGGTGAATTTCAGTATCCGGATCTTTCTTCTACGCAGCCATGATTGTAATTGATGCAGTATGTGGTCTGGCATTGACATGTCGGAAAATGCAAGGTCTTCCTTGAAAGAGACAACGTCAGGATGGGAGCATATGTTGTTCTAGAACTTGGATATACCTTTCAGCAACCTTCAGTGCCTTTCCAGTTGTACAGGTCCTTCTAAAAAAATAGCATATTGTGATAACGTTCATTATTTTCCATAATGTAATGATAAAAAATTAAACTTTCATATATTTTAGATTCATTGCACACCAACTGAAATATTTCAGGTCTTTTATTGTTTTAATACTGATGATTTTGGCATACAGCTCATAAAAACCCAAAATTCCTATCTCACAAAATTAGCATATCATGTAAAGGTACTCTAAACAAGCTATTAACCTAATCATCTGAATCAACTAATTAACTCTAAACACCTGCAAAAGATTCCTGAGGCTTTTAAAAACTCCCAGCCTGGTTCATTACTCAAAACCGCAATCATGGGTAAGCTGCCGACCTGACTGCTGTCCAGAAGGCCATCATTGACACCCTCAAGCGAGAGGGTAAGACACAGAAAGACATTTCTGAGCGAATAGGCTGTTCCCAGAGTGCTGCATCAAGACACCTCAGTGGAATGTCTGTGGGAAGGAAAAAGTGTGGCAAAAAACGCTGCACAACGAGAAGGACTGTTTGGACTGTTGCTCAGTGATCCAAAGTACTTTTTTTGGATGAAAGCAAATTTTGCATGTCATTCGGAAATCAAGGTGCCAGAGTCTGGAGGAAGACTTGGGAGAAGGAAATGCCAAAATGCCTGAAGTCCAGTGTCAAGTACCCACAGTCAGTGATGGTCTGGGGTGCCATGTCAGCTGCTGGTGTTGGTCCACTGTGTTTTATCAAGGGCAGGGTCAATGCAGCTTGCTATCGGGAGATTTTGGAGCACTTCATGCTTCCATCTGCTGAAAAGCTTTATGGAGATGAAGATTTCGTTTTTCAGCACGACCTTGCACCTGCTCACAGTGCTAAAACCACTGGTAAATGGTTTACTGACCACGGTATTACTGTGCTCAATTGGCCTGCCAACTCTCCTGACCTGAACCCCATAGAGAATCTGTGGGATCAGGGGCGTCGGACTGGGGGGATAAAGCGTACCGAGTACTTAGGGCCCAAGGCGTGGGGGGGGCCCCTTAGAAGTCAGTTTTCTATACATACATATACATTAATCAGAGTATGGCTTTTTTTTTTTTAAGTTTTAAGTGTATTTTATGATAAAAATGCAATACCCCACCCATTGGTATCACTATGGTATTTGGTACGGGGGCCCAGCAAGATGATTTGTACCCAGGGCCCAAAATTTGGTGCTACGCCGCTGTGTGGGATATTGTGAAGAGAAAGTTGAGAGACGCAAGACCCAACACTCTGGATGAGCTTAAGGCCGCTATCGAAGCATCCTGGGCCTCCATAACAGCTCAGCAGTGCCACAGGCTGATCGCCTCCATGCCACGCCGCATTGAAGCAGTCATTTCTGTAAAAGGATTCCCGACCAAGTATTAAGTGCATAACTGAACATAATTATTTGAAGGTTGACTTTTTTGTATTAAAAACACTTTTCTTGAAATATGCATATTTTTTGAGATTTTTTTTTTTTGAGATTTTTTTTCATGAGCTCTTTGCCAAAATCATCAGTATTAAACAATAAAAGACCTGAAATATTTCAGTTGGTGTGCAATAAATCTAAAATATATGAAAGTTAAATTTTTATCATTACATTATGGAAAATAATGAACTTTATCACAATATGGTAATTTTTTGAGAAGGACTAAGCTGCTTATGCCACAAGCACTCACGCAACCCCATACAATCAGAGATGCAGGCTTCTGAAATGAGCACTGATAGCTGTTAACTTGGGTTGTCCTTGTCCTCTTTAGTCTGGAAGACATGACGTCCCAGTTTTCAAAAAAGAACCTCAAATTTTGATTCGTCTGACCACAGAACAGTTTTTCACTTTGCCACAGTCCATTTTAAATGAGCCTTGGCCCAGAATAAACACCTGCGCTTCTGGATCATGTTTAGATATGGTTTCTTTTTTTTACCTATAGAGTTTTAGCCAGCAACGGCGAATGGCACGGTGGATTATATTCACTGATAATGCTTTCTGGAAGTATTCCTGAGCCCATGTTGTGATTTCCATTACAGTAGCATCCCTGTATGTGATGCAGTGCCGTCTAAGGGCCTGAAGATCACGGGCATCCAGTGGTTTTCTGGCCTTGACCCTTACGCACAGAGATTGTTCCAGATTCTTTGAATCTTTGTATGATATTATACACTGTAGAACTCTTTTTTTCTGAGAAACTACTTTCTGATATTTTTCTGATATTGCTCCAAAGAGCCACTCTGAGAGGCTCTTTTTATACCCAATCATGTTGCCAATTGACCTAATAAGTTGCAAATTGATCCTCCAGTTGTTCCTTATATGTACATTTCAAAATGTCTCACTTTCAACATTTAATATGTTATCTATATTCTATTGTGAGTATGATTTTTAAATTATTGTATTTCTTTTAATTTGTAGTGTCCCAACTTTTTTGGAATCGGGTTTATATATTTGTAATGATAAAGCTGAAATTTAGTTCTACATTTAAATTGTATTATCAGATAATACTCAGTAATATCAGATAATACAATATAGTTAAAATTATAATCAAGTACTTTATATGTGCCTTAGGAAGTTAGTCAGCACATCTAGTGTACTTTAGATTAAATCTTTTGCACGTATGATTACACTGATGTGGTCCACCATGGCCCGTCCATGTAATGTACAATCACACCGGTGTGATTAGAACGTTCAGTGCATCACGTGATCAACTGCTGAATTCAATCGTGCTTTCGCGCATTGGCTGGCGCTGAACCAGAGGCAGATGCACTCAGCGTTTGTCATACAACAACTATTCAGTGTTTTCAACCACATAATGTTTATTTTAGGTTTCAGACATTTAAATATACATTAGTACCAACAAAACCATGTATTTAAAAATACACACTGATGTCTAGTGAAGCAACAATAATAATCTTTTGCATTATAATTAGACAACAGGTTTTATTTATATCAGATACACATTGTGTAAGTAACTTTAAAATCTTCTCTGTTCTTCTCCCAGTTTACCTGACACTTACTTTCATGTATTTCGGGAGAAGTGGATGAATTCATTCTGATTCTTTGAACTGCGGCACAAACTATAATGCCAGCGCCCATCGTGATATCTAAATTAATGCAATCGTTATAAAGGTGTTTAATTAAAAAACAAAACACATCCACTTACCCATATTTGACAATAAGAATATCTGATATTTCATGCTAAATGTAACAAATTTGTGAGTATTTTTAATGTAAAGGAAAAATGAAATGAAAACAGATCATCAGTAAAACAGCACTGTTGTGACTGCGGTGCGGTCAGCTTGAAAAACTCATGCGGAAAGGGTCAGCCAGAATATTTTAAAGTTACATGTGAAAGGGTTAAACAAAATTATGCTCTTTTGACCAAAACAATTTTTTTTTTTTTTTTTTTACTTTTTTCTTGCATGTTGCAGTTCATCGGAATTGTACAGAACTTGATAAAGGTTTTGGCACTTGTGTGAAGACACACACACAAAACAAACATGGACATGATTGAAAAAGGTTAATGGTCCTGAAAAAATAGTCACACTAGTATTGATCGAGGTTAAAAATGAGTGCATTGGAAATGAATGGGAATTCCTAATGGAAGTGTTTGGTACTGTGCCCAAACAAACTCTCTCACTGAAAGCAATTTTTATTTTTATTATATCAACCTCAAATTTGGAACACAGCTTGTTTAGATTTATGGCTTTAATCTTCTCTCAGTTTTAGAGTAAAAAGTATTTTGGAAAATATATATTTAATCAGAAACATTTAAATGGTATTTTTGTGTATTTTTCATTACATTAAACATACAATTCTAAGTTTACTTTTTAATTCTTAAAGCTCAACTGTGTGATATTTTCCCCCATCTAGCGGTGTAAAGGTATATGACCATCCAGTGAATAATAGTTTCTGTTCCTCTCAATTTCGATTTCGTTTCAACTCCTACGGTGGCCGATTTAGTCATGGCTTCCAGTTCGACCTCTTTGGTGAATGTTGCTTGAACTCAAGTGATGAGGTAATTTTTGAAAACTATTATAATTTGCAGTTATTTAATTTACGATCAAATTAATCTATGTAAAATGAATAATAGTTTTACGTTTTCGTTATTTTTAACCAGTTCATTGCTAACATCAGCTATCAGGTTCCCAGACGAATGCAAGCTAATCTTAGTAAAGTAACTTTTATCAGTGCTATCATTATTCTGTATATTGTACAACACCACTAGCGTAAGGCAAACAAATTATAATGCAATTAAAATATTAATCTCGTGTTATCCGTCATAGAACACGGATTTATGTTATAAGGTAAACAATACTTTTTCATCATTGACGTGAGGAAAACTATCCTAGACGTCGTTCTAGTGTTATGCTCAGCACACCATGATATAATTAGCCAAGCAACAATAAAACTTCCAATATACACAAATAGGCTGAATCAATATTACCTGTCGAGAAAAAAATCAGGCAACGTCGGCGTTCTTTTTAAAATCGTAGCTCCTCATGAGCTCTTTCCATCTTGGAAAGGCCACTCCAATATTTACTTTTGTCTTGTTGATTTGCCTGTCGCGTTGCCGTCTTAATTCTCTTTTCCGCTTCCTTGGCGACTCTGAAGCCCCTTTCACACTGCACGTCGGACCCGCAATATTCCGGGAACATTGCCGGGTCGCCTTCTGTGTGAAAGCAACCACGTCCCGGCATTGATTACCGAATTCGACCCGGGTCGGGGACCTAGTAATATTGCGGTATTCGACCCGGGATGAGCGCTGTGTGAACAAAAGCCGAAACTAATGCCGCCACTAGTACGTAGTTATTGTGCGACTCATAGAGCTTGTTTTTTCAATAATACAGCTCTGCAGTGCCAGAAGAGCTAGTCGGTGTTTTAAACGCAGAGAGTGTTCGTATACAAAAGAAACTAAAATTAAACAAGCAGAAATGTGCGCAAACTGGACACAAGTCGAGACCACGGAGCTCCTTACCATCCGCGCTAAAGCTGCTGAGATCGGATCGGAATATTGCGGGTCCGACGTGCAGTGTGAAAGGGGCTTAAGAGTGATGATCCTCCATCATCATATAGCAGCCTCAAGCAATCCTCCTCTTCACATTCGACACAAGCCCCTTTCACACTGCGATTCCGGCAAATACACGGATAATGCGACCCGGCATTTGTTCCTGGGTCGCTAGATTTTTGTCCATTCACACAGCCAGCGAAATACCGTAATATGTGCGCTTTCACACACAACGCTTAACGGTCCCGGGTCGAGTTGACACGTGACATCCTGATGTGACGTGTAATGGCGAGCGATCTCAGCTTCAGCGCAGATAGTAAGGAGCTCCGTGGTCTCGACTTGTGTCCAGTTTGTACACATTTCTGCTTGTTTAATTTTAGTTTCTTTTGTATACGAACACTCTCTGCGTTTAAAACACAGACTAGCTCTTCTGGCACTGCAGGGTTGTATTATTGAAAAAACAAGCTCTAGGAGTCGCACGATAACTACGTACACGTTGCGGCATATGTTACGGCTTTTGTTCACACAGCGCTCGTCCCGGGTCGAATACCGCAATATTACTAGGTCCCCGACCCGGGTCGAATTCGGTAATCAATCCCGGGACGTGGTTGCTTTCACACAGAAGGCGACCCGGCAATGTTCCGGGAATATTGCGGGTCCGACGTGCAGTGTGAAAGGGGCTACAGTGCCATCGAGTGTAAAAACGTGAAAAGCGAAGCTTGAATTTACGGGTATGTCCCTCTTTGGCAAATGTACTTTCAAGATGGAGGAGCAAAATGGCGACCGCCATCCGAACCCTCAACACGTATGTATTTTCAATGGTATATTATAAAATCACGAGAATGCATTATTACTTGAAAGAAGTAAATATACATTAATGAGCACATATATTTTTGAAAGAACTAAGTGATTTTAGCTAAGAATAAACTAAAAAAGTTACACAGTGTAGCTTTAAGTTCACTTTTTAAAAAGATTTTCACTTCAGCAAAAATCTGCCAAGTGTCATATTTGGAAACAGACCAACTTCAGACTGATCCAAAACATTTAAAATTAATGACCGTTTAAGTTCAATTTGATTTTCAGGTCCATGCTCAAAAAGTGAATAAATGGATTATAACTACTGCATAAATAATATTTATTATTATAAAAATCCCCTAAAAATACAAAGTATTAAATAAAAAACATTATCCAACTAAAATATGGGACATTCATTTAATTGAAAAACAAATTAATTAATTTTGCAATAAAAAGTATAATTAAGTGTTTGGAGAACCATAGTGATGAAAGTGTTATCTCTTTGAGAGGCCTTTGGGAAGAACGCACATGATCAGATGCTGAAAATCAGTGTTCTCCTAAATGTGTATATGGGTTCAGCTGTGATCTGAGGCTCAATCCTCTGTCTCTCTGTTTGCAGATGGAGGAGGGATACGAGCTTGACCTCACCTATGTGACGGAGCGCATCATTGCGGTGTCCTTCCCTCAGGACGGCTTCGAGGAGACATACCTGCGCAACCTGAGAGACGTCACACGCATGCTCAAGTCCAAACACGCAGACAACTATCTGGTGAGAGCAGCCGTGATACGCTTTTTTACCTTCAGAGCATATGCACGGTCTGGGTGTCTTTAACTCTCTGTCGTTGGGTTTCCAGGTGATCAACCTGTCGGAGAGAAAGCAGGAGCTCACTAAGATGAACCCTAAGGTAATGTGAGGATCCGCTTAACTACATGCTCATACTGAATTCACACACACTCTTAAAAGGGGGAGATGGCATATAAGAGCCATTTCAGGTTCCCTAAAGAACCTTTCAGTGATCAGTTCTTAAAAAAAAAACATTTTTCTCTTAGTGCAAATAACATTTAGGAACTTTTTATCCACTATAACCTTGGAAAGTTTCCATGGATGTTGAAGGTACTTCATGGAACCATTGATGCAGATAAAGAGCCTTCATTTTTGAATGTCAATGCTGATGTCAAACACAAGTGTATGAATGAACTGTAGACACAGTGTTTTTGTCTGTGATGGTCTCCTCAGACTCTGGACACAGGATGGCCGGACTTCCACGCACCACCTCTGGATAAGATCTGCACCATCTGTAAGGCCATTGAGAACTGGCTGAACGCTGACCCGCTGCACGTGGTGGTCATTCACTGCAGGGTGAGACGCCTCAAACACACACACATGCACACATGTCTGGTTCACTATCTTTGTGGGGACTCTCCATAGACGTAATGGTTTTTATACCGTATCTAATATGCCACTGGGGCGGCAGTGGCTCAGTGGTTCGGGGCGGCAGTGGCTCAGTGGTTCATGTAGATTGTCTATAAACCGAAAGGTTGGTGGTTCGATCCCCGGTTCCACCTGACCAAGTGTCGAGGTGTCCTTGAGCAAGACATCTAACCCCAGCTGCTCCCGATGAGCTGGATGGTGCCTTACATGGCAGACACCGCCGTCGGTGTGTGAATGTGAGGCAAAAATGTAAAACGCTTTGGATGGCCATAAGGTCTGTTAAACGTGCTATATAAATGCAGTCCATTTACCATTTTACCGTACAAACTGTACATTCTATCCCCCTACACTGCCCCTGCCCCTAAACCTACCATAACAGGAAACATTCTGCATTTTTACTTTCTCAAAAAAAAACTAATCCTGTATGATTTATAAGCCTTTTGAAAAGTGGGGACCGCTGGCTGGTCCCCACAATATAGATGATCTCAATCCTTATGGGGACATTTGGTCCACACAATGTAATATAAACAAGGGCACACATCAGTGTGTGTGTGTCAGTAACGCTTCACCTCTCTTTCATTCACCAGGGTGGGAAGGGCAGGATCGGAGTCGTCATCTCCTCCTTCGTTCACTTCACAGACGTCTCTGCCAGGTACTAGCGCTCTTCACGTGCCTCACCGCTCACAGGCTGTTTCATACTATGAGCACTGCCATGGGGAAAACGGGAATCCAGTCATAAAATCTGAATGTACTGTAACACAGAATGTCACAGAATTTGGCAACATTTGGATGAATTAATCAGTACTAGATGGGTTTGTGTGAATACGAACGGCTGCTCGGGGTGCTGTGTACACGAAATCATTTTTTAATAGATTTCAGTGTATCAACATGTCCTCCTAACCACAAACAAACACAAAGTCACAGGTAGATGGCATTTGCTGTGATGTTTAGTGATGCCGCAGATGTACTGATGTGAATGGTCTCGTCCTGACAGTGCAGATCAGGCGTTGGACCGCTTCGCCATGAGGAAGTTCTACGACGACAAAGTTTCTACGCAGATGACGCCATCTCAGAAGAGGTGATTCTCTTCAGACACGCAGCACCTGTCATCAGATCCAGTTTCTGTGATGATGGGACAACTCACACACATGTCTTTCCATTGTGTTCTTACATCAGCAGTTTTGCTTGGGGTTGATTGTCAGTAGCATTTGTGCAACTATTCTAAAAGAGTATTTAGAGGCTTTATAGGACCAGGAACATGTGTGTGAGTAAACAGGAAAGCTTTTTGAGAAGGATCTCCATCATCATCCTTACACACATGATTATATTAATGTTGTTTGTTCAGGTACGTGTGGATCCTCAACAGTCTCCTGAGCGGCTCCATCAAGATGAACACGTCTCCTCTGTTCCTGCATTGCGTCATCCTTCATGGCATCCCCGCGGGGCTGTGTGAGTCTCAGAACACACAGCTGAATGATTACACCGTAGAGCTGCTTTACAGACCAATCTGAATTTGTCTCATATCTTGTCTTGTGTCGACACACTCGACTTGTGTTGTCTTAGGTTACGGTTAAATCACAAGAGAAGAAAGTGCTAAAAAATTGTGTCTTAATCTAACATGACTGCTGCTAGATTTGACTTCAGTAAAACACCTGAATCAGCTCAACACCTTTTCCAAAGTGATTCTCAAGCTAACCCTGTTGTTTCTCCTGCAGTGTGTCAGCCGTATGTGAAGGTGTATCAGGCGATGCAGGTGGTCTACGTCTCAGGAATATAGTGAGTATTTATAATTTTGAATATAGTTTCGTCATTATCAGAATGAGTGAGATGGCCAATCAAATGAAAGAATGCGGGGCTCACTATTAGTGAGAACTCCAGTGCAAAACGGCCTGAAGATTTCCTTGTTCTATGAAGTCCCTCCTTCAGAAACACGTAACGAGTTCTGATTGGGCCAGCGCTTCCCGTGTTTTGATTGGACAGCAGCTTAGCGCACTTTGCCCGGAAAGGTCCCGCCTCTTACCATAACGGGGAGATCCAAGTGCTGAATGCGCGCTCTTCTCCACGTGAGAAAGCAACAAGACCACGCCCCCTATTTTGCGTGTTCTTGTGGGCGGAGGGTTAGTCAACAAACGGTTCTAGTGACGGCATTCCTGCGAGGAAGTGCAGGGGTGTAGTCCAAACTGGCCGTTCGCTTTGAAAGGGAACTTCTGTTAAATAAAATATCTCGCTTGGCATTGAACTTTGAGCATTATAATTTTACAGGGATTATTTGTGCTCTAATAGCAACATTTCACACTAACTAAAGTTTGAAAGATGGGATCACGAGAAACCGAACCTTTAACTTCCAAAACTGTAAAATGATATGAAATGTCCTGTTAGATTTCTTAGTTTTCCTCCACTTACTGTTAAGCAATTCACTTTTTTTCAGTTTTACCATCAGAATTACGATAATTATTTCAGTGTGTCTACAGGTTTGATTTAAAGGCTTCAAACTTCAAAATGAAAATGAAAATGACTTCAAAATGAAAATGTCCTGATAATTTACTCACTCCCATCTCATCCAAGATGTTCATGTATTCATGTGCTCTCTTTCTTCAGTCGAAAAGAAATTACGTTTTTTGAGGAAAACATTTCAGAATTTTTGTCCACAAAATGGACTTCAATGCCAACGAACAGCTTGAAGGTCCCAATCGTTGCAGTTTCAAAGGGCTTCAGAGGGCTCTGCATGATCCCGGATGAGGAATAGGGTCTTTTCTAGCAGAACAATTTGTCATTTTCAAAAATACAAATCAAGATTTCACGTATGTCATGGCCGTGACCTTTCCGAAGTGATGACACCATAGGTCGAAGTCGAGCACTTGAGGTTAAAAAGTATATATATATATATATATTTTCTTAAAAAAAAAAAAAAAAAAAAAAAAAATATATATATATATATATATATATATATATATATATATATATTTTTTTTTTTTTTTTTTTTTTTTTTTTTTAAGAAAATGACCGGTCACTATAAGACTCTATTCTTCATCCGGGATGATGCAGAGTCCTCTGAAGCCCTTCAAAGCCCTTTGAAACTTAATTGATTTGGACCTTTAACCCATTGGTTGCAATTTAATGTTTTCCTTAAAAAGCTTAATTTCTTTTCGACTGAAGAAAGAAAGACATGAAAATATTGGATGAGTTGGGCGTGAGTAAATAAAAAGAATATTAGAATATTAAAATTTTGAAGTGAACGAATCCTTTAATGACTCGCTTATTTAAGTGTCATTGATATACTAATAAACTCCTAAGTATCGCTTATTAAGAGTTAGTACGTTAAAAGTTACGTTTATATTAAGGGATGTAGAATGTGGTCATCATGCAGAATAATGCATTAATATGTGCTTTATAAATACTAATAAACAGCCAATATCATAGTAATTTGCATGATAACCAGCAAATAATCACAAGAATTGGACCCTAAAATAAAGTTTGACCATTTTTAATATATAAAGTTTTAGTTAAGGATGATAGCTCATTCAAGGTTTGATTCATATATATTGGCATGTGTTGTTGACATGACATGTATGATATGATATTTGATATTTCCCAGTCACATTGGAGCCAGTCACAAAGACAGGATCTGTATGGCCCTGGAGCCGGCACAGCTGCTGAAGGGAGACATCATGGTAAAGATAAACACCAAACACACCTAGCTTATCAAACGTTTCGTGACTATGAACGATAGAAAGAATCCATGCACAATAACCCATAGCAGAGTATTCTAGAACACTGGTTTTCAAACCTGTCCTGGGTTTGTCCCTCATCACTGCAATTTTGTATGTCTCCTTCATTAGACACAGCCCATTCAGGTCTTGCAGTCTCTACTAATTAGCTGATGAGTTGAATCAGGTGTGTTAGTTGAGGGAAACATGAAAATGTGGTCTGGCGGGGGTCACCGACAGGTGTGAGAACCCCTGTTTCTAGAATATAAGCGCATTACAGAGAATGAACAGACAGATGGATAGTTTCAAGCACTTCACTGAGTGCTTGTGTTGATGAGCGCTTCGGATAAAGTAGGGTCATTTTTTGTCAATGGACACTGGAGAAGAACCAGCTAAAGAATATAGTGATCTCTAGTGATTTGGTGGTTCATGAACGTATGAAGAATGTGCATTAGTGCATCACTGCATCCCATCAGATAAGGCAGATGACTGTGTGTTTTCTCATGATGGTGTATTAATTTTGCTCTCTGACTGCAGGTGAAGTGCTTCCATCAGAGCAGCCGGTCGGAGCGAGACGTTATTTTCAGAGTTCAATTTCACACGGGAGCAGTTCAGGCCTACAGCCTCGTGTTTCAGAAGGACGACATGGAGCACGCCAACAAAGGTCAGCGCGAGTCACCTCACCACTGCAGACACTCGCTGTGGACACGAGTTTGTCTGGAATTCCAATGTAATATAAAAGCATTATATGGAAGCCTTGGCTACAATTTATTTTTATGGTCCACTTTATACATTCTACTAACTACAAGCAAATTTGCAACTTTATGTCAACTAACTCTCATTAGAGTATTAGTAGACTGTAATGTTTGATTTAGTAGAATAAGTGGACATTTACTTACAAAGTTACTTATAGTCAGTAGAATTTCTAAAGTGGACTAACGAAAGAAAGTGTTACCATGACTTTTTTATCACACGATTCTGACTTTTATTACTCACATTTCCGAGTTTAGATATCATACTCAGAATTGCAAGATATAAACTCGCAATTGTGAAAATGTTTATAATTTTTTTTTTTTTGTGTGTGGCATAAACCAGCTTCTATAGAATTGTTATATACAGTACAACGCATGAAGGCCTAAATCTAAAGTACAAACATATTAATTATGCCTATAAAGCATAAATGTGTAAATGTGAAAACATATTTTGTCCAGCAGCCGCTATTTGCACTAAGTGAGCATATTTGGTAACATTTACCATAGTAATAACAGTAAATTATGCATAATTACATGTAATTAACCCTCAACCAAACCCTAATCCTAGCATGTCGTTAATTATTATTACTCAGTACTTAAATTTATAATTACACTGTAACAATGACACCTTAAAATAAAGTGTAACAACATATTTTCTTAGCAAAGGTGCTATATACAATAAGTCATGCGAGCAATACATTCTATTTATACTGTGAAAAAATAGCAGTATTTTCTTTGCAATAAGTGTATATAGTATTTAGATGCGATTTATACCTTTAAATAGTGGCAGAAACAATTTGCACCTCAGTTCTATTGCACATTAAATGGTATGCAATAATAACATAGATTTTAAATGATTATATTTAATAAAATTATTAAATGGATGCAACCTTATTGGGACAATAAAGCCCTCCCTGCACCTACCCCTTACCGATAAACACTTTATTATTAAACACACATTAGACCACATTTATATCCATATATTTTAATTTTTATTTTTATTGAATGTAAATGCCTTTCCAAGCTAATGTGTAATTGGAACAGGAAGTAGAGTGAATTCGGCAAAAGACCCTAACCCTCAAACTCGAGTCGATTTGCATCAAAACATTCTACCACATGCCTTACTCCTACACTACTGCTACTGTTGACAAACCAGCGTCTTCCATAGTTTTATCTGGCCCAATCAGACGTCAGTGGGCGGAGTTAGTGTAAATAGACAATCCGAATTAGTCCTAGGTCTAAAATGAGCTATGAGTTCAGTTCAGTACAGCATCAGATGGTTTCAGCATGTGTTGTGTTGATATTCTGATGTTGCCATTTTAGATGCCAGGTTTCCAGATTATGGCAAAGTGGAGCTAGTGTTCTCGGATGGCCCGGAACGAATTCCAGGTTCGTTTTTTAATGTATTTTCAGCTAATACTAAACTTCTTGAATGCAACATTTCTACATCTGGGCTTGTTTGTGCTTCATGTCCTGAACAAAACCTAATAATGACACTATTGTTTTCTGTAAAACTAAATTTGAATGATGAACTTTGCAACATTAATTCCTTTATTTGCCTTTTTGTTTCTGTAAAACTGCTTTGAACCCATCTGTATAGTATAAGGCGCTATAGAAATAAAGCTGACTTTACTATGTCGACGGCTATTAACTGTCTCTCTGTCTGACAGGTTCAGAGCGCTGGCTGAACGGTCCAGATGTGACTGTCGACTACACCAGCACAGATTCTCTCTCTAAATGGGACTCCTATGGGAACATCTGCAGTGACGGTAGGATCCAAATGCTAATTTGTAAAGCACATGCACTTGAGATGATGCTAAAAGAGCTCTGGCTACACAAACACTGAAAACCCTAATAAGTTGATTAAACTCAATTAATTTGGGTAAACTCGTTCTCTCAATTCAATTGAGTAATGGAGTCTCCCAAAACTTGTATATTTAAGTTCACTTAACTTGGTGCTCATGTTCACTGTACTTAAATTGTTAAGGTCACCAAACTGGGTACACCAGTTCAGCTGGATACTACAATCAAAACTTCCCCATGGGGCCCAACATGCTTTGCGGCATGAAAAAATTATGCATCGAAAATGTGACAAATTTTCTTTGATTCTTACTATTTGCGTTTTCTTTTGCTGTTTTTATAGCTTGTTTTATGTTCAGAGTTGCTCTGTTTATCAGATTTTCTTTTTTTTCTTTTCTTTTTTTTTTGATTGTCACCATTATAGAGATTCATACGCAGATTCTTGATCTCTGTGTGGGTCTAAATAATGCCGTAGATTTAAACATTTTGTGCTATAATAAATAAATAAATAAATAGTTCAATTACCACAACAGTGAAGAATCTCACGGATCTATTAAAACTTATAATAACCACTTTGACAACTAGAGCATTAGACTCTGGATGATATCAGGGATTCTGTCAATACATGATGATATCATCATCAATGTATTAACAACATCACTTGATGATACTTTCTCTTGACTTTTTGTTCCTTAACAAATGTGTCTCACAAACACAAAGCAGCCAGAGAAACACTAATATTACACAGTCAAGGGTCAAGAGCCCAACTAAAGCAAACACTTATCTCCATCATGGTCACTTCAAACAAAACTATTATTTTCATTAAAACAGAAATAAAGTAAATCTGGTTAGTTATAAGTTAGTTCACAGATTATTGTTAGATTTAGTAACTTATGAATTTTTACTTATCGAATTTAAGTTTGCATCACAATGAAAAAGTCTCCATCTTAATTTGAATCAGCGACAGACGAGGCGAAAAGGACCGCCTTTTGTAAATGTGCTCCAATCAGTGAATTAGTTCTTGTTGCCAGACAGAACTCCTTGCATGGCCAATCACATCAAAGCAAGACCAGAGTGAGCTATTTTATTTAATTATGATTTTGAGTTCATACAACTTGAATTCTTAAGTGTAAGTATTTTGTAGGTTAATAAGTTATACTAACTTCTATTTTTGAGTTTTTGGTCTAAACTAGTAATATTTAGTCAAGATTACTTGATTTGTTTAAGTAAAGACAACATTAGGGTTTACAGTGAACACACTCATTTGGTTGAGTGAATGATTCAATGACTTACCCATGAAGACAGTCACTTGTTTTATTGCTGATTTATTTTTTTATTTTTTTGAATGAATCAGTTAAGTCAAAAACATTTTTTTACTGAGACTTTTACTGGTGGGGGGTATTGTGTCTGTTACTGAAGCTTTTATAGTGCATGTGGCTGCCTCGATATGTTGTTTTGCATAGTTGGGCAAAACTCAGTCTGTGTCTTTTTCTGTACTGTGGCTACACACACACACACTGAAACCACCCCAGAAGTCCAGGCATCTTTTTCTGACTGTGGTGAGGCATATGGCAGGACTTCCATGTGTCCCGCAGAATTCACACCCTTCTTAAACTCGCAAACACAGGAATAGTTTGGCCAAAATCACAGGTCCCCCACAGCTGTTTTGCATAAAACATATTCATGGAAACTAGTTCCAGCACCTTTCATAAAGAGGGTTTCATCAAGCACAAACAACAGTGCATTCCTGCGGCAGATTCAGGCCGTGTTTTCACACGCAAACGCTCAAAGCTTACAGGAATTCAACATCTCCGTACCGTCTCTGTCCTGAGCTCTGCATCTGTTTATATGCCAGGCTTTGGGTTAGAGGAAATAACACAGGTAAATGTATAGTTTGATTTTAGTGCTGCTTCCTCAGGCAAGTGCACTTCTATTGCTCATAGTTACTGAAGTGATTTGAACAAGTATGCAATCTACTATTAAGTATTGGAGCTATATTGGAGCCGTATTGCAACAGACAAAATGAAAACGGTATTCCATGTAATGAATCATTTGCTACGGATCAGTCTGACATTTTCATACCGTGAGAGCAGTGTGTTCATCGGCGCAGTGTTGGTTTAGCTGAACTGTGGCCGGTGTTGTTGACTCACACGGTTGTGATGCGGAGGCTTTGGCAGGAAGAGCGACTGGAATTGTAATTACAGTGTTTTGTTTTTGCTTGCTAATTCTGGCTGCTTCGGATGACAAAACACAAGAAAAACACCATATAACTTCCTTCCTTGGCCTCCCTCAAGATGCGTCTGAAAAGCAAACTCTTGGTAAAATGCTAGACTAACCCTGACTGAACGCTGAGGAGATTTTTACAGTGAGTACTTCTGGAATATCCTGGGTTCAATCCCAGCAAACAAAAAATATGTTCAATATGTTCTAAAAATCTGAGCTTCGCATTCCTGCTTTGAAAGCAGAATGGCTGAGCTTGCATTCTTCAGCTGTCAGTGGCTTGTTTGCAGACTGATGGACAGTCAGAGGTATTTTCGGTGTTAATGAACACTGATGGAGCTGAACTCACGCTGAACCCCGGCATTCCTCCGAGCGTTGAGCACATCTGCTCCTCTGAGGGACTATAGGGTCTGTTAATTGAAGGCCTGTATGATGTGTTCGTTAGGGAAGAAGTTTGAAGTTTGCTGAAGAACTTCTACTTTGTCATTTCACATCCCATTTTATTTTCTTAGCTTTACAGGACAGTCCCATTGAGAGACTGAGTCTGATTCATGAACCTATCAATGTTTTGAACTGATTCTTTTGAATGATCGGCTGCTGTAGGAATTAGTAAAACAACAGTCAGTGTAGCTATTGGAAGGCATATTATTGTCTGCATTTTTTTTTTCTATTACCATAACACCAAAAGTTATAAGTATGGTTATTACAATATATTTCATTAATTTATATAATGTTAATATAGCAGTCTCCTTGCTCAATGTACTGATAACTGCTATATTATTAGGTGGTACAAAGCCATATAATGAATCAGAGTTCATCATAAGTTGCCTGCCCATAAAACAAGGCCAGTACTTGTAGAATATATAGACACAAACTCTGATAAAACATCTAATATAATATAATTATATATTACTGTTTAATGTTGCTTACAACAAAAAAATTCTCAGATTACACAGAAACTTTGACTAGCTGTCAATGGAGAAATGTACTAGTTGATCCACGAATCTCTGAAATGAGCTATGCGTTTTAGCACTTTCAGTATTTTAACCCTCGTGTGCTGTTTGTTTGGGATGTACACTCTCCAGAGACCCTAGGCAATAAAATGGGATTCATAATAATATTGCTGTTTTTTTTTTTTTTTTTTTTTTTTTTTTTTTACAAATGTTATTAATTACTTTATTAATGTTTAGTAAAGTCTACATTTTTGCTGTGTTGGGGGGATTCAATGTAATTGTATAATTTATATAAATAATTTATAAATATTCTTAAACCTTGTTTTTATATATAAAAATCTATTTTAAAAAGATTTAATGGAAGATTGCTGCCATCAACTGGAGAGGAAACACTTTTAAAATTAAAATTAAATGAAATTTCAAGTAGAACAAAGCATTACTCAATGGCTCATCTGTCATTTCCTCATGGGTCTACATATTTTCACAAGTTTTTGATTTTATTTAGGTTCATGCTTAGACATTGCTTTTTTCACATTTTTTGCATTTATGACATTATTAGTCAAAGCTGGACATAGTATAATATATGTGTTATATGTGTTACATTTACATTTGTGTGTGTGTGTGTGTGTGTGTGTGTGTGTGTGTGTGTGTGTGTGTGTGTGTGTGTGTGTGTGTGTTGTGTTGTAGTGACACTATAATTTCTATAATTATAATTTCTGAGTGTGTTTTGCGTATAGCTGATTTATTTTTGACAATGTAACGAAGAGCAACTTGACTGCCCATTTTTTACTTCTTATGAAGGATTTTGTGGCTTTGGGGGGGTTGTGTGTGTGTTTACTCCAACAGGGATGTGTTGTTGTATTGCCCCTTAATTTTGTGTGTGTTCTCTGCATTGTAATTATTTTGACAAGTTATGTAACAAACTATTTTTATGGTCTCCAATTGATGTTTATGGGTGATTTTTGGTGTGTGTGTTTGTGGGAGCATGAGTGTTCCACATTGTTTGCTACAGGGTTGCCACTTCACTTCTGTGTATTTGTGTCTTGTGTGGCTGATTTAGTTTTGTATTTGATAAAATAAAGTAGCCTATATATATATATATTTTTTTTAATTTTACCATTCATCCTATTTTTATTTATTTATATACATTTTTATCAATATAATAAATCAAACACTGCACAAATGTAGAGTAAAAACATAAATAACATGAGTGATGTTACATTTGTTTTGTAAAAATAAAATATATGTTTTCATTTTATGAAAACATTTTATTGTCTGGGGTTTCTGCAGACCCTAAACATCCTGAGTGTTGCTTTTTTTTACACTAATACACAAGCAGATATCAATCCAATTTATTATAAATGTTTTGTTTGTAGGGGTAGCGATTGTCAACCAAATCTTATGCAATTTAGAAACATTTTTATTTTAGCAAACACTATGTGGGGTCAAAAAGACCCAGAATAGCGCATTATAATTATCTCAAATTTCGATTTAAGAGGCGTTCATGTACAATTTTTCAGCTAGGAAACTAGTATTTATAATATTTAAATAGAATTATGAAGGCAGCTTCAACAGTTCAGGAGGCAAACAAGATGAGAAGGACATTAATGGAGTCTTTCTAAGCACAAGAATCACTGTTGTTTAGAATAATAAAACAAAAAATAATAATAAATATGAAATGCCATGAGTAGCATGAGATGTCATATTGCTTGTTTCCTTCAGTGTTTAGCTTCTCAATCAATCAGTCACATCTGTTTCTTCCTCCCCAGCGACTCCGACCCTGGACAGATTCTCGGTGAAGAGAGACAGCAGCAGAGGCTCTACGCCCTCCAGAGCCCAGAGGAGCCCCGATCACACACTCTCGGCCAGCACTGACTCCGGCCTCTCCAGCGTCTCACTGCGCACCGACTGCTGGCCCGTGCCAGGGCCGAAAGCGCCTCAGCCCAGCCAGCAGGAGCGAGTGGAGCTCAAGCGGCTCCTCAGCGGCTTCGGTCTGGACGAGGCGAGCCGAGGTGGTGCGCTGACCTCCGGCCCTCCTCAGATCCACATGAACGGACGCTCACGGCCGAAAGAGCGCGAGACAGACATCTTGGATGACGAGGTCCTGACCTCACGGCACGACCTGTACAGCGTGGACAGTCTGGGAACGCTCTCCTCGTCCTATCACAAGAGCAGCCAGAACTCTCTGCTGTCTGACGGCTTCGGCAGCCCTGGCCGTATGGACGAGTCCGCGCAGCAGCAGCACACGACGGCCATGGACGAGTATGAGCGGAGAGCCGGCTTCGCTCACAGAGGCGCGTCCCTCCCCATCAGCTCTGCAGGTCCCAGGCATCTGTTCCAGCACGGCGGATACTCCACACAGACCTGGGTCCATCAGCAACAGCTGGTCGCTGCGCAGCAGTACCTGTACCTGCCAGAGGAGGACGGCGTTGAGCGGCGCTTTCACAGCGACATGCAGGAGCTTCTGCCCAAACCCACCGGTGAGCACACTAGTTTTTCAGGGAGGAAAAAGAAATTTGTATGGAATAGTAAATACAACACATGCTGACACATGAAGGCTGAAACACAGTGGTAAAAAGAGGATAACAAGAGGTTAAAAAAGGTACAGGGGAGACTGATTAATTGCCAAAGTAACAAACAACAGTAACTATGGAAACAAAGGCAGACAGGAACTAAAACTCATACAGGTTTGTAACAACTAACGAGTAAATGATGACAGAATTTTCATTTTTGGGTGAGTTATCCCTTTAATTTGCTCTTTGACGACCTGAACAAAACAGGTTTAAGACCAATATAAATGAAGGTCATTTGTCTATTTTCAGAGCCGAGCAAGCCTACGATGAGGCCTGAAACCCCTAAAAGCCGAGAGCCCGAAAAGAAACATGACGAGGAGTTCAGCTCACTGACGCTGGACATCGACAACTCCATTCATCAGCTCAACCAGCTCATTCTGGACCTGGACCCCACTTTTGTGCCCATTTCCACCAAATCCGGCTCATTGAAGAGAGCCGTAGCTCCGGACAGTAACGGAAACATGCAAAAGGACAGTGGCAGAGAGAGGAGTCATCAGACGGGTAAGATTATACTGATGATCCCACGCTGCTGCCATTCTGTAGCATTCGTAGTCTGGATATGATTAGTGAAATGTACCTCACCAGGGGTTAAAACCTTTGAGTAGCAGCTCAGATCTTTAACCAGTAAACCGGTGTATTGCAGTGTAACACAAATAGGCACAGAATAATTAGTATTCATCTGGTTATTATCATAAAATTAGCCTGAACACTAGAACAGTCTCTAAAAGACCCCCTACTCTCCACTTACTGACCTAACTCCGTGAACTTATTTTGTCCATTAGATTTAACGATCTGAAAAAGCCCTTACATTTACCCACCCATAGACCATCCCCTCGAAGAAATCAGGGGGTAAGTGGCTGAAAATGGACGAGAGGTAGATTAAAACACCAGGTGTAACCGGGAATGTGTCTCCCTCGTCTAATCAAGATCTGATAAACTAAAACGCATCTTAATACCAGGTGTAAGCAGGGACTCAGAGCTTCCAGACTGTGTTTTTAGTGATTGTCTGAGGCAAAATATGTTTCAAGGGTCTTTCACATCGAGGCATGGACTCCATTATTGGTTAGACTCCATGGTGTGCTGTGGTATCTGGCACCAAGATTTTAGCAGCAGATCTTTTAAGTCCTGTAAATTTGTGAGGTGGGGCCTCCATAGATCAGACTTGTTTGTTCACCAAATCCCCCAAATGCTCGATTAGATTGAGATCTGGGGAATTTGGAGACCTAATCAACACCTCAAAGTCATTGTTGTGCTCCTCAAACCATTCCTGAACCATTTTTGCTTTGTGGCAGGGCACATTATCCTTTCCATGAAAGGGTGTCCATGGTCTACAACAATTCTTAGGTAGGTGGTACGTGTCAAAGTAACATCCACATGGATGGCAGGACCCAAGGTTTCCCAGCAGAACATTGCCCAAAGCATCACACTGCCTCTGCCGGCTTGCCTTCTTCCCATCGTTAATCCTGGTGCCTTGTGATCTCCAGGTAAGCGATGCACACGCACCCGGCCATCCAGGTCATATTTTAAAAAAAGTGATTCATCCGACCAGGCCACCTTCTTCCTCTGCTCCGTGGTCCAGTTGTGATGCTTGCGTGCCCACTGTTGGAACTTTCGTTGGTGGACAAGGGTCAGCATGGGCACCCTGACTGGTCTGTGGCTATGCAGCCCTATACACAACAAACGCACTGTATTCTGACACCTTTCTATCAGAACCAGCATTTTGAATAATTTGAGCTACAGTAGCTCGTCTCTTTGATCGGACATGGCCCAACCTTTGCTCCCCACGTGCATTAATGAGCCTTGGCCGCCCGCCTATGACCCTGTTGCTGGTTCACCATTGTTCCTTCCTTGGATCACTTTTGATAGGTACTGACCACTGCAGACTGGGAACATCCCGCAAGAGCTGCAGTTTTGGAGATGCTCCGACTCATGCTCCGGTCATCTAGCCATCACAGTTTGGCCCTTGTCAAACTCGCTCATGTCCTTATGCTTGGCCGTTTTTCCTACTTGTAACACAATGAGGACAAAATGTTCACTTGCTGCCTACTTATATCCCACCCACTAAAAGGTGCCGTGATGAAGAGATAATCAGTGTTATTCACTTCACCTGTCACAATGTTATGCCTGATCGGTGTATGTAACAATAACAATAAATCTATAGGGTTTTTTTTCTTCCTTTATTTGATAGAACTGTAGTGATTTTGAAAGAAAAGCATGGTGTGGAGAGAGAGGGGAATGGGATTGGCAAAGGACCTTGAGCTGGGAATCGAACTGATGTCACTGGAGGCGCAGCTGCTTTACATATTGACACGCTAACCACGAGGCTGTCGGCACTGACTTAAAGATATAGTTTTAAAAATCATTCTTAAATTTAAAAGAATATCAGAGTCCACACCGCAACTATAATGATAACCACACAGAGAAAGTCTATCACAATATCACCACAATGTTTTCCAGCTGATTATAAAGACAATAGGGCTGTCAAACAATTTATATATATGTGCGTTGGGTGCGCAGGACCCCATTTCCCAGTAGCAGTATTAGCATTAAGTGGCATGGCATCTGACGCACAGGAGCCAATGGCATATGTCACTATGCTTAGTGACACACGAGGTAGCACTTCAATTTATATGTAGTAACGATTAATCGCATGATTGCCATGAGTTAACTCGCGATTAATCGTGATTTAATCGCAGATTTTTATTTCTTGTAATGTAAAAAAAAAAGTTTGAATGAAGTTTTTAATACTCTAATCAACATGGGTATATGGACAAATATGCATGCTTTATGCAAATTTACGTTATATTTAGTGAAACCATAATTCAATAATAATCAATAAATCAGCCTGAAAACTAGATATGTATCAAAGGTCATATATGTTTATCAAAGAACTTGTTTATGTCTCTTAAGAGCGTAACATTTCAGAATAAGCAGGGATTTCTCTCATTTTAAGAATATAAATAAAGGTAGTATTACTGGCAGTTTAGTTCAGAACAGGGCACAGTTCGTATGAAAAACTGGTAATGTGAAGGCTGTCATGTGGACCTGTGAGCGCACCAGTAGCCTACCACACCATACCCGGAGGAGGTCCATATTCCACGAGTAGGAATATTAGCCTACTTGGCCCCTTTAAGAGAGGCGCCCTCTCTATTGAACTGCCGGTATTTTGCGTGTGCGTGCCGACTATGCCTCAATTCACTTGAACAGTGTGAAGAACTCGGACTCGGGAGCGTTCTTGTTCAGAAGAGTAACCTGTGCACTCGTTTTAGCCGATTGCAATGCATTTAGTTCAATATAACACATGTAGCTACTGTAAGTGGTGATGTGTCAATGATTTACCTCAGACATGAGCGAGAGTGAGCTTCAGTGTATTCACGCATCGCGCTCGGACTGCAGAGAATTGTGCTCAGTGTAAACAGACTTTTCTTCCGACCTGTTGTCTAATATGGTTAAACAGAAAATATGGTAGCTGGGTAATGTTTGCTGCTGCATCATTTACGTATTTGGCTTATCCCGATTTCTCCAACTACGGGCTATGGATCAAACAGAAAAAATGCGCGCTGCGTTAACGCGCGTTAATAAATTTAGTGCCGTTAAAATCAATTTGCGTTAACTTTGACAGCCCTAAAAAACACTGACAGCCAATCAGAATCCTGCTCTAAAGAGCTTGAGCATTTGAAGCAGCAGACTCCACACTCATCTCTTTCATGATACTCTATGATCCAAAGCAATCAAACGACGAGTGAATGTCAGATGAATGTTTAGTGTGATGATCAGTCTAGTCGTCATTGTGTGTTGATGGTTGATAATTATGGGACTGACTGTGTTTCCTTTGTGTCTCCTCAGAGGCCGGTGTTGTGACAGAGCTCAGCGGAGCTCGTGGACACTCGTCCTGGACTCTGGATCACAGACACGCACTGACGCCGAACACTGACCGCGAGCCTCACACACAGGTAGAGCTCCTCCTGTCTGTGAGTGCTTTTACTGTCTAATGCCCTTTAGTTTTCATCAGATTTCGTTTTCCTCAACCTATGTTTGGTCAAGTTTTAGGAGGCTAAAAGGCTAGACATTTTACTGTAGTTTTAGTCAGTGAAACTTTTAGGCATGCTATATAGCTGTTAAACTGATATTTGCAATTTTGCCTATACGCACAAATCAAGATAATTTTATTCATGGTAATATGTGTATGTGGATTATGGTAATACCCTTTGGAACAAGTATTTTTTGAATAAGCACTTCTCTGTCCTCTGAGGTCGAGTTGTGCATTCTGTACGCTTAGAATCCAAAAATAGGACATCTGCACATTTGTAGCAAATTTACAGACAAATTTATAATTTGACCTGTTTATATTTGCTTTTGGGGGTATATTGCTTGTCTACTGACAGCAAAGTCTCCCATTTGTATTAGCATAATTGCACAATTTTTATATTTAATGAAATCTAAACAAATCACAGTAATTATTGTTGGCATATATGTTGATATCCCTTAATAAAAAGTAAATTGAGTTAGACGGTGTGAAAGGTGTGAGTGTGAATTAGTAATCTGGCCCCTAGGTATGAAGGAGAGAAAAATGTTGGCCCCTCATCACTATCGAAGTTGCCCATCCCTGCACAAGTTCGAAGCAACTTAGAAAATACTATTCCTGCATTAGGTGATTTGGCCGTTAACTTGTGTGTGTGTGTGTGTGTGTGTGTGTGTGTGTGTGTGTGTGTGTGTGTGTGTGTGTGTGTGTGTGTGTGTGTGTGTGTGTGTGTGTGTGTGTGTGTGTGTGTGTGTGTGTGTGTGTGTCAGTGTGCATCAGTGTTTAGAACAGACGGCGATCAGTACTCATCACACACTGCACCAGAAGTTAGCAGTGACGTTATGCCCTCAACGCCAGCATTCCCCATCTCACCAACCACTCCATATGGTAACACATAATCACACTCACACTCTCTCTCACACACACACACACACACACACACACACACACACACACACACACACACACACACACACACACACACACACACACACACACACACATCCAGGTTTCATATGTCAACTGTATGTACTGTATGTGTGAATAATCTGCTATTGTGTGTGTGTGTGTTGATCCAGTGAAGAGCATGATGATGAACTATTCACCATTCAGACAGACTCCGTCTCCTTCATTTGGATCCTATCGAGCGGAAAACGGTAAATCACACCTTTGTTTGTTTAAAATGAGATGTTTTGTTCCAGTCGTTTTTTTCTTTTTTCCAAAAATGCTAGTTAATTTTACGTGTTGGACCTTGCTTGGACAGGGTATACCGACTTCCCAATCTTTTGTCAACTTGTTTTCTTTCAACTAGGACAGGTTTTGTATTGATTTGATCTGACTGATCATGTGCCTCATTAATCTGAGCTCATGCTCCACCGTGTTTTTGAGGATAATAAGCTTGAGTGAACAGTTTTCCCTCAAACACTGAGGTGAATGAGCTTAGATCAATGAGGCCTGTACTGTAATATAACACGGTGTCAGTGGACTTACCTTGCTTTCCAAGAGATGTCATCATGCATCAGCTCGGCAAGTATAAGAGTTTGCAAGTGAAGTTTCGAGTTTGCAAGTATAAGAGTTTGCAAGTAAATTTCTCACCTCATTGGTGAGGCTGATTGAGATGCTCAAACAGATGAAAGTGTGGAGGGAGTAACAGAGAGAGAGAGTGACTCACTTATGCTAATGTACAGATTTGATTTCAATGTTGACACCATATTAAATTGTTTTATAATGATGTAACCAGATGTGAAAGAGCAGTGCACATTTTATTCTTTCAGACACAAGAGATAATGCAGGATTTATGGGACACACAGCTTCAGATGAAGCTTTACAGCATCCCACTCACAGAATGTACGTCCAGCCCGCCATCAGTGAGATCATGTCATTCTCCGACAGCTACAGGTACATTCACTCATTCACCCTTATCTTATCTTATCTTATCTTATCTTATCTTATCTTATCTTATCTTATCTTATCTTATCTTATCCTTATTCGTAATCATCTTTTATTGTCATGAAATTCAAGTGCAACTTCTTGTGGTAAAAGTAGCACAACAAGTAAATTTGAATAGATAAATAAATAAGCAGTTAAAAGTATATTGCACAATCGCATGTGTAATACGCCTATCTATTGCACAGTCCAATGTATTACTCAGTCCCTTAAATAATTATGAGTTTAGTTATTTTATGGTACTTGGATAAAAACTGTTCATACTTCTAGAGGCGCTTTTCCTGGGTGAGAACAGTCCTGGATTATGAGTGCTGCATGACAAAGACATTTGGCTCTGTATCAGTCAGTGAGGGAACATGTGTCATTATGTTCTGTAAGGACTTCCTGACTCACCAGAGCCTTTTTGTCCGTTTTTAAACCACAGCAGGATGTCGTAGGTAATGATACTCTGCACAGGACACTTGTTCCTGTGACAGATCCTGTGACTCTCCTCAGTTTCCTGAAAAAGTACAGACGCTGCAGTGCCTCTTTCACACAGGCATGGTGTTCACAGACCATGTGAGGTCCTGAGAGATGTATTTTCCCAAAAATGAGCCTCTGACCGCTGACCCTCTCCACAATGTCCATTGGATGTAAAGCCTGTTTATACTCGACGCATCCGCTTGAGCGCAAGGCTGCGCACGGCAAAAATGACGTCAACAGGGAGTGGGCGGTCGTGCGCGTTGGGTGCGCAGGACCCCATTTCACCTGTCGGTGTGCAGCGCATTTTTTTGTAACAGCCCGTGCTTCTCTGCATCCGAAGATGAACGGGCTCCCGGTGAATCTAGCCAAACATGACGTCTCATCACACCGGCCCCCAGTTTGCACATACAAATTAGGTGCTTATATTTACAAAATGACCCAACAAAAGCTGAAATAAGCCCTTTTAAATAAAGATCCATGTTTAATCAAATAAATAAATAAATCACGACATTAAAATGTTTAGTGAAATTAGGAAATATTTAAGAGATCGTTAATTTAGTTGCATACATATATTTTGTTCTCATGTCACAAGTAATATCAAGCCAAGGTTTATTGAGTTTTACATGATTCATGGTTTTTGGTAAAATGTAATAAAATAAATATCATCATCTGTGTACATTAGCCCACTTCTTTTCGACGCTTTTTCTAGATGGTTCTAGAATTACTCTGAATCGCCCTCTGTCGTTTCAAAGAATAGCACAATGGCAAGCGCACCAAGTATAAACGCCTCGTCCGTTTGGGGAGGAGCGCGCGCAGTCAGCAGAGGCTCGCGTAGGAGCCAAGCGAAAGTATAAACAAGCCTTAAAAAGTGGCAGGTTCCTCCTTCTTCTTCTACAATCTATCACCAGCTCCTCTGTTTTTTTTTGAGGGGTTGAGCCAGATTCTTGTCAGAGCACCAGGCAGTGAGTTTTTAGACTTCTCAGTAGGCAGACTCGTCATTATTATACCAGTCCCCACTATTGTAGTGCCGTCTGCAAACTTGATAATAATGTTGCTATCATGGATTGGTGTACAGTCATGGGTGTATAGAGTGTATAGCAGAGGACTCAGTACACAGTCCTGAGAGACCCCAGTGCTGAGGAGTGATGGGACACCAGCCTTGATCCATCTGCATGTGTGGTGGCTGACACCCAGAGTGTGGAGTTTGGACACCATTCTTCTAATGGGTGATGATATTAAATGCAGAGCTAAAATACACAAACAGCTTTCTCACATAAGAGCTGGGTTGCTCCAGATGTGTTAACACAGTGTGGATGGCTAGGATGATAGCATCTTTTGTTGACCTATTGGCTCTATATGTGAACTGGTGATGGTCCAAACTGAGAGGGAGCAAGCACTTAAAGGGTTAGTTCCCCCAAAAATGAAAATTATCCCATAATTTACTCACCCTAAAGTCATCATAGGTGTATATGACTACCGGTATCTTCTTTCAGACAAACACAAGCTTTATAATGCCAGTGAATGGCGCTCCTGATTTTGAAATACAAAAAAAGCACATACATGCATCATAAAAGTAATTACACTCCCGCCCGCTCCCCTAATATGTATGTCCACTCCCGCCCGCACCCGCAAAACTCAATAATAGAGATGTATTGATTTTGTGTCTTCTCCAGTCCCGCAGGAAAACAAAAAACGTATTTGTATTGATAAGAGATTTGTATTTATTAAAGAGATTCATGGTTGTTTGTTTCGTTTCCCTGGCCTGCATGTAAAAAAAAAAAAAGACAAAACACACAATACATTCAAATATAATTTCGTTTTTATCAAAAACTTTGCACATAAAAATAGACTGCTTTGCAATAAAAAAATAAAAATAAAAAAAACATTATATGATATGATAAACTAGGCTACATGAAAACTTTGACCGGGGAGAACAGAGCAGGTGTGTCACCTCAACCCAGACGTGCCGGATTTGTGCCCATTGTAGATGAGTATTTTTGCACATTTGTCACAATGAACAAAGTCCAGCTCCTTTCCATCTTTATCACAAACAATTGAGAAACTTCTCCAAATGTCAGACTTTCCTTGCTTAGCTTTTGTGCTGTAAATACCTCGTTTGAGGTTCTTTTCTACATCCTCTATTGACATCTCCATCATGGCGCTAGGCAACCTCCCTATCCCGCTGTGTTTTTTTTAGCCGCCCATTCCCGCCCGCAGCAAAATTCAAGCCACCCGCTCCCGCGAGATTTGCGTTGGGTCCCACGGGACCTGGCGGGACTCAATCCCACTGCAGACCTCTACTTCACACTCTCAGAAAAAAGGGTACAGTTCTGTCACTGGGGCGGTACGGTACAAAAGTGAAAAGGTACATATTTGTACCTTACTAACCCCTAAATGGTAGCTACATATTACAGTTTTTTTCAGTCGCTAACAAGCACTTACCCATACTTCAGATAATTTTTCTAAACTCTTAACACAGACTTACACCTACAAAACACAATTGGCCAACTGGATAATTTTATTCTCAAAAACACATTTTGTTAATTATATAATAACTCTTTATTTCAAAATAGAACACATCTTTCTCTGCACACACTAACTTTACCAAAACACTGGAAATCTGACTCAAAATGGAATTATTCTGTCAAAGAATAACACTTGTTTTCACTTCACAAGGTAGGCCTACATGTAGTCAATCAAAGTACAACAGGTTTCAAAATTCTGGGTATTGTTAACATTACAAAAACTGCATAGACTTTTATGTTTCAATTAATTTTACAGGTATTTGCATGCAAAACATGCAATCCTCCGTTTTTACACTAAATTTCTTGGTTGGGAACTGTATGTCCACATGTACAGTAATGTTCACATTCAAAAGCATTCTAAATTCTACAAATCAGTTTTTTTTTCTTTACTGTTTACTACAGGAGGTACAGTAGTTACACGGTATGATAGAACAGAAAAAAGTTTTACAGGATTGCTTACAGTGAACAAAATATCCATTAAACACACAAGAACATTTGAAAAAAAAAAAAAAAGCAAAAAAGCCGAGATTTAAAAAAAAGGGGGTGGGGGGGGGCTAAAAAAATAAGCACAAAATTACTGTGTTTAATCTCTGCGATCTTCAGGGTTATGCCACATGTTTTCATCAACATTACTTCTGATATTATCCAAGTCGATGCACCTGGGATAAGACCACTTGGTATGTCAGATTCACCCTTGGCAATTACGAACTGTGATGTCCCTGCAGCCAGCATCCATGGCTTCAAGGAGGGACATCTGTTCATGTGGCTGATGGTCATAAACCTTCCACCTCCATGCAGAAAAGAACTCCTCTATGGGGTTGAGGCAAGGTGAATAGGGCTCCTTGACTCTCTCACTGTTCCTCTCTAAGGGAACAGTGTAGAGCTGCTTCATCCGCACTCTGTGTTTGGACAATGCCTGCGTAATGGTTGTGAGGCTAATGCTATCAATATTGTCAAAAATCTCATGGTCCTACACAATTCTAGTTTGAATATCTTGAGGTTTTATTGCATTATTTTCAAGAACCATGTCTACAATGGCAAGCTCTTGATCATTATTGAGGAGCTTTCCTCTTCTCCCAGAGGGTGGAAGACGTTGTATTCTTTAGAGGGACAAAACATTCTACATATGCATTACTGTATGACCTTATTGACATATTGACATGTCAAGTGAGAATAGAATTATCAGCTGAGATATATTATTTTTGAACTGATAGCATTGCTGAAGCAGCGTTTTTTATACTGTATCTAAGGTTTGGAATATTGTTTATTCTATTGTAGGATGTTGTGTGTTAGCATTTGTTAATACAACAAAAACAATCCATAATTTTGTTGGGAGATAGTTTGTCTGTTAAGAAAATGTAAGCATTGTGGAAATGTGTTCACTAACTGCAAATTGTGTTTAGAGTTTTCAAAATGTAACAACTGATTGGACAAACGCTTGTTAGCGACTGAAAAAAACGGTAATATCTTAAAAGGTACATATCAGTACTTTAAGAGTGCATAGTAGTACCTTAAAGGTACATATTAGTAACTTTTTGGTTTTATACGTCCCAGTGACAGCAATGTACCTTTTTTTCTGACAGTGCAGGAGTGATGCCATGCATTTTTGTAAGAAAAATATCCATATTTAAAACTTCAAAAACTAAAATATTTAGCTTCCGACGGATGGCCTACACAAGTTTATTTACAGCAGAAGCGTGATGTATTACGTAGGCTTTAGGAGTAGTGTAAGCTTTGAAGCTTCTCAATGTTCAAACAAACTCAGGCTCCTCTTCTCTAAAGCCCCTTTCACACTGCACGTCAGACCCGCAATATTCCTGGAACATTGCCGGGTCGCCTTCTGTGTGAAAGCAACCACGTCACGGCATTGTTTACTGAATTCGACCCGTGTCGGGGACCTAGTAATATTGCGGTATTCGACCCGGGACGAGCGCTGTGTGAACAAAAGCCGAAACTAATGCCGCAACGTGTACGTAGTTATCGTGCGACTCCTAGAGCTTGTTTTTTCAATAATACAATCCCTGCAGTGCCAGAAGAGCTAGTCGGTGTTTTAAACGCAGAGAGTGTTCGTATACAAAATAAACTAAAATTAAACAAGCAGAAATGTGCGCAAACTGGACACAATTCGAGACCACGGAGCTCCTTACTATCCGCGCTGAAGCTGAGATCGCTCGCCATTATACGTCACATCCGGATGTCACGTGTCAACTCGACCCGGGACCGTTAAGCGTTGTGTGTGAAAGCGCACATATTACGGCATTTTGCTGGCTGTGTGAATGGACCAAATCTAGCGGCCCGGGAACAAATGCCGGGTCGCATTATCCGTGTATTTGCCGGAATCGCAGTGTGAAAGGGGCTTAATATTGAAATCCTCCAATATTTCTCTGAAAAAGATCTCCTTTTAGACTTCTAATTTGTGACCGGTTTTATAGTTCACCATATCAATAGTGTGTGTTCTGTGTTGTGGTTGATGTAGGTCCCCACAGTCCATCTCTGCTCCTCCTTCGGACTCTGTGAGCTTCGCTGTCCCATCACAACACTCTCTTCCTGCTCCGAACGCCCACAGTTCTCCTCTCAGCGGTCAGAGAGCCAAAGTCTTCCAGCAGATGTTTGGGGAGAAGTTCAGCCTCGGTCCGGCGCTGGAGGGACTCGACTACCAGCCGCCGACTCAGAACCCCCTGCTCGTGGCATTCGATGGCGAGAACTCACAGGGTTCAGCGTCAACATCTCCTAGCGGCTTCTCCAGTCCTCACAGCGGGAGCTCACTCAGTATCCCATTTCCCAGCGTGCTGCCGGAGCTGCAGACCCAAACCAACGGCAGCTGCTCTTCCCTGCCTCTTCCAGGTGAGCAGACGCGGTCGCTGGAGCTCACCAGTGCGCTTGATATCCGAGCTGAACGCTGTGCTGATGTTGCAGATGTGCTCTCAAGCAAGCAGTTGACGGTGAAGTTCGTCCAGGACACCTCCAAATACTGGTACAAACCAGACATCGCGCGGGACCAAGGTACCGACCGAACCATGTGACGTCTGACTTCTGTTTTTGACTCTCATCTGACTTTTGGCTTGTGATTTCCTCCTTCTCACAGCTATAGCGTTGCTGAAGGACACAGAGCCCGGCTCCTTCATTGTTCGGGACAGTCACTCTTTCCGCGGCGCTTATGGGCTGGCCATGAAAGTGGCCACAGCGCCTCCATCGGCACTGCAACAGAGCAAGAAAGGTGAGAAGAGAGACCTCCAGAGCTCAGGACAGTCAAACCCAGCGTAAAGTGTAAATATATAGTGGTGGCCAAAAGTGAAGTCCGGAGAATATATTTGTTTTTAATGAACCTACAATTTCAATAAAATTGTGGGGAAATATTTTATATTTTTTATTATGAGCAGAGAGCAAACACTAAACTTGGTTATTTATTTACATTAACAAAATTATTTGGCAAAAAAGGCAAGCTACAGGTTTTTTTACTATGCAAAAAAAAAAACAGAAAATAGAAAAACAAAAAGCTCACAGGAAAAAGCATACATTGACTACAACATAATTAGTTATTGATATTCCGTTGGTTCTTTCTTGTTTTTGCACGTTCATAATTTCTGGCCAAAAATGGTCAAATAAAAGTGATAAATAATCTTTTCTGGCCAAAAATTGACAAATAAAAAACTGACTCCAAGCACAACTACGCTGCATGCTTACAAAACATGTACAAAACTTGTACATATTATGGAAATAATATACATTTAAACAATGTACAGTAGTGCAAAGTGAATGTAAGGATTTTAAACATTTAATTGTGTGTTTTAACTGCAATTAAATTATAGTGTATTATAGTTTCTATTTATTATAAAATGTCATTTTAACTTTAGTTCTTTTTTACCCACTTATGTAAATCTTTATATGTAATTTCAAAAGCACTTCTATTGTCTTTGAAATATGGTTAAGGTGTACTACAGTATGTACTGGCAAGCGTTTATGGTAAACTAAAATATACTGTAATGTCATTTCTATTGAAACTTGTAGGCCTATGTCATGTATTTAAATAAATTTGTAAAATTATAATCAAGTACTTTACATTTGCTTTACCTCATAAGTCCACTTCTTTACTGCACAACAACAATTAAATGTACTTTAAAGTAAAACTTTTAATTTGATATTACTGAAAAGTGTACTTTTTAAAAGTTATATTTAAGTGTGTTAAGAAACAGTCATGAAAGTGTACTCTCTTCGAGTGGCCTTTTATTACATTATTATGCTATCTGAAAGTAGTTTAAAAATATATGTACTTTTAAGATTTGAAGTACACTACAAGTGCACATGCAGCTGATGGAGCCGTGAGTGTATTTGAGCTGTAATGACAGACTCCAGATATGTGTCTGCTTCAGATGGGCTTCTGTGAGTGTGAAGTTAAAGCCCTCCATTATTGTGTCTCTTCTGAAGAACACTGTGTACTTCCTCATGGCCTTCTGAAATCTGAGCTCAGAGTTGCTGTTGGGTCACATGTGATGTGTGTGATGTTTCAGGAGACCCGTCCAGCGAGCTGGTGCGGCACTTCCTCATAGAGTGCACGCAGAGGGGCGTCCGGCTCAAGGGATGCCCTAATGAACCCTACTTTGGTAAGTCTATGAAACCTGCCACTGATGCTCACTCTGAGTGTCCTGCTGTGGGAATAAATTATTAATATATATATCACACACACACGAGTACTGTCCACATCAGCTGTGTGTGTGTGCGTGTGCGTGTGCGTGTGCGTGTGCGTGTGTGTGTGTGTGTGTGTGTGTGTGTGTGTGTGTGTGTGTGTGTGTGTGTGTGTGTGTGTGTGTGTTACTTTACAGGCAGTCTGACGGCTCTGGTCTGTCAGCACTCCATTACTCCTCTGGCTCTTCCATGCAAACTCATCATACCTGACAGAGGTACAGCAGAACAGCTTCATTTATATGTTATTGAATTATAAGTAAAATTGTGTCTGATTGAAATAAAGTGTAAATAAATTAAACATGAAATCTCATCTCATTTCACATGCAGTCCATCTTAAATAGTATGCAGTGCGTCCCAAATATACTACACTCAACTACTGCACTGATGTTTGCAATGTTTACAATGCCAATTGTTTCAAAGCAGCTTCACAGTGTTAAGCAGGACATTAATAGAATAATTTAAACAACAGAATTTGATTCGGCTGTACAATCGATCTGGAAAAAACGGTGATGCCATCCAGCTAATTTCAATTATCATATAGTGTCAATGCAGGCGGAGTAGTTGAAAATTTAGTGTCCCCAACTGAGCAAGCCAAAAGCCTAAGGCGATGGTGGCAAGGAACCAAAACCCCTTTAGGGGCCAGAATGGAGAAAAAATACTTTAGGAGAAACAAGGCTCAGTTGGGGTGCCAGTTCTCCTCTGGCCAACAAACAAACAGTGTATGATTATGATTCTGGCAACATTGCAGATAAGAAGCCATATTAGATATAAAGATATTCGAAGGATCGTGTCGTCACGCAGGAGACGGGTTTAATGATAATGTCGTCTCGATGCACCATTGATGGGGGGCCATTGAGGCGCAGCTGTTTGTAAAGTTTCATTTGAGCATCACTAGAATTGAGGAATCTCTTCCCTTTACAACTGAAATACTTTTAATGTATAGTGGAAGTTAATTCAGATGCAGTGTTTTTTATTGTATCAAAAGACTAATAGAGAGCCTGGAGAGAGGGAATGTGGACGATTATATTGTTACTCCACCAGATGGCGACAAATTACTTTTAAAAAACATTTGTCATTGAATCGTTCATTCAGGAGATTCGTTCAAAGATGCTGATTCATCTATGAAACAATTGTATTTGATTGAGGAATTGAATAATTTATTCAAACCCAAGTTTTTTAAAATAAATAATTCAGATTAATTAAAAAAAATTATAGACTTCAGCAATTATATATTATATATTAAATTATATATTAACATACAGAATTTATCCAGAATTTTGCTGCTCTAATACATAGCTTGTGTATCATTTTGTTCTAGTTAAAGTAATGTATAGAAGGTAGGGCCCGAAAGTGACTCAAGCCCAGGGGCCCCCACTCCCCTAAGTCCTGCCCTGCCCGTAGGCCATGGATGTACATTCTGAATATGTCAGAGGTGTTTGGGTCTCCCAAGAGTAGAAGTGAGCCACAGAAAGGGAAACAAAGCTTTCAAAACATTGAATCAATTGAGCCAATTGTTTCACAGAGCATTTCACTTTTTTGAAGCATTTAAAGGACCCGTTCTTCGCGTGTTTTCGAAGCTTTGATTATGTTTACAGTGTGCAATATAACATGAGTTCATGTTTCGCGTGTAAAAAAAAGTATTTTTCACACAATTTTTCTTATCTGTACAGCGCTGTTTTCTCTGTCCTAAAAACGGCCTGATGATTTCCTTGTTCAATGAAGTCCCTCCTTCAGAAACACGTAACGATTTCTGATTGGGCCAGCGGTTCCCGTGTTGTGATTGGACAGCAGCTTAGCGCAGTTTGCCCGGAAAGGTCCCGCCTCTTACGGTGTGTTCACACGGGGGCGTAGGCGTTAACGCTTGATGGAGGGCGTGGCTGAAGCTTGGTGCTGACGCGATCGTCATAGTGACAACAGCCAATCACATCAAAACTTACTTGCCGCTTGGACCACAACACAAAAAAAACGCCTTTTTTGACAGGTAGTCTGTGAGACGAAATGGATGCCGATTTGGTGTTATGTGTGCATGCGATTGTTCCTGTAGTTGTTGTCAGTGCACTGCACAGGTACTCGAAGCTGTTGGGTATATTAAATCCTAAAAAAGTGGCGACAGCGGGGAGAATATCACATACTGGTCCGGGAGCTGCGTCTGGATGGTTCACGGAGCAGTAATGAACGCAATTGGCTAGCGCCTGCTCAAGGATATTTGCATACGCCGATCTGATTGGATGAGGCCTGCGCTGGCGCTTAAAAAGATGAGAAATCTTCAACTTCTGCCGCTTGCAACACGAGTGAAGCGACGCGACGGAACCCACAATTCAGTTCAGCAACGGATGATGTCACCCATTCAAAGTAAATGGGAAGCGTTAACGCTTACGCCCTGTGTGAATGCGGCGTTACCATAACGGGGAGATGCAAGCGCTGAATGCAAGTGCTGAATGCAAGACCACGCCCCTTATTTTGCGTGTACTTGTGGGCAGAGGGTTAGTCAACAAACGGTTCTAGTGACATCATTTAAGCAAGGAAGTGTAGGGGTGCAGTCCAAACCGGCTGTTAGCTGTAGGCTTTGAAAGGGAACTTCTCTTAAATAAAATATCTCGCTTGGCATTGAACTTTGAGCTTTATAATTTTACAGGTATTATTTATGCTCTAACAGCAACATTTCACACTAACTAAAGTTTGAAAGATGAAATCGCGAAGAAAGGGACCTTTAAAACTCCACAGGCTGGTGACCTCTGCTGGTCAGAACTGTGTAAATGCAGCAAAAACACATTTAACACCTTTTACAAACCAATGGAAAATATTTTGTGGACAGGGTAACCTTTTAAATGCAATTAACAAATAATCTAATACCATAAAATATGAAGTGTCTGTTTAATGTATTCTTTTATTTAATTGTAGCCTTGTAGGGCTTGTTTCTTTTGTCGTTGTTTTTGCGGAGAGCTTGATTAATCAACCCAATAAGAGACTACTGCAACACTCCTATTTTTTATACAAATGCATCATTAAATGTCCAAAAATGTAAAAAAATAAAATAAAAAAATAATACTAATAATTTATCAAAGATCCGGTAAAAATCATATATTGACACTGGTTCAATGGTTCACAGAGATCATTGCCAAATCATATATTGACACTGGTTGAACCAATGATCTCTGTGAACAAATGAACCAGTGTCAGTGTAAATGTTTTGTGACAAAGTCATGTTTACTGAAATCACATGACTTTGGCAGTTCAATACGCATTCCGAATCACTGGTTTCAAACAAATGATTCGCAAAGGTTTCAAAGCTACACAAAGCACCCATCACTCTTCTGGATGGTTTGATCACATGACTGTTGTCTCTCTTCAGATCCTCTAGAGGATGCTGTTAGTGCATCTTCACAGTCCATCACCAATTCTGCAGCTGAACTCTTGAAACAAGGAGCAGGTACGTCCAAAACACAGCCACAACTGCAAACAATATACAGTAATGATAACTGAGTGATAACCACCACTGACAACAACGATCAGTGACCGATTCCTCAGTCAGACAGATGACTGCCAAAGTCTCTCTGACTTCACCCATAGATTGCTTGTGTGATGTGTGTTTTCCAGCCTGTAACGTGTGGTTTCTGGGTTCGGTGGAGATGGAGTCTCTGACGGGTTACCAGGCGGTGCAGAAGGCCACCAGTAAGATCCTGAGCGCAGACTCGCTCCCGTGCTCCACCGTAGTGCACTTTAAAGTCTCCTCGCAGGGAATCACGCTCACCGACAACCAGAGAAAGTAACTCACTCTTACTTTATTACAAAACATTACTTTATATCCATGCTCTACTTTTTTCCAATTTATAAATTCCCTAAGAATCTGACCCATAACCTTGGTGTTGCAAGTGCCATGATCTGCAGCTCATATGCACAGTTTCTTAATGGATGGTCTGTGTTCTTGTGCATCAGTTTCTTTGACTCTTGCAGCACTTCTCATGGTTTAAGATGGGTATTAAAACATCTCAAAAACAAACATCCCCAGCACTGATGGCTTGAGTATAGTGGGGGGCGAAGTTTGAGAAGGTCATATAAATAAACAAACACTTGCTGCAGTTGATATACGCTTGTTGTGCTAAGTTATGTTCTGTTTGACAAGTACACATACAGTGGGGCAAACAAGTATTTAGTCAGCCACCAATTGTGCAAGTTCTCCCACTTAAAAAGAGGAGAGAGGCCTGTAATGTTCATCATAGGTACACTTAAACTATGAGAGACCGAATGAGGGGGAAAAATCCAGAAAATCACATTGTCTGATTTTTAAAGCAGCCATATCACCCTGTAGCTCAAGACTGGTTTCCCACTGAAGCTAAGCAGGGCTGAGCCTGGTCAGTACCTGGATGGGAGACCAACTGGGAAAACCAGGTAGCTGCTGGTAGAGGTGTTAGTGAGTAGGGGTGGGCGATATCTCGATATTTAAAATATATCGAGATATTTTTTCAGCTCGATATGGATTTGGACATATCGTATATATCGATATATTGTTTATATTAAATTCTGATTCCGCCACTTTGCTTCCATGTGCTGTGTTCGCTCCCGCTCGCGCGCCTCCCGCCTCATTGCTTTTGTTCCCCCTCCCCTCGCGTGTCGTCTCAGTGCACACGGCTGCGTCCGCAACCAGGTGAGGATTAGTTATCATGTTGACAAGCGCGCGCGTTGTTCAGGACTCAGTTAAGAGATCACGTTTTCCTTCTAACACAACTGCTTGCTTAAATTTATAAAGAAATATTAAGGTTCATCATAGTTCAAAGCGCACGTTTCACCCACAGTCAGGTGATTGACACTGGTGCGAGACGCACTCTCAGTCGCAATCATGCCAGTTTATGATTTGTGTCTAACTGATCGCATGGTTTTCGGTTAAAATGTCAAAATGATCGCATATCATTTGAAAACATTTAAAAAGTATTGCAATATCATTACTATGATTATTTTGTCAGCTTTATCACGGGATTATGATGAACAGGTCTATTCACGTTTTAACCAAGAGGGAAAAACGCTTCATCCCGGGTGTCCTGAGACACAGTGCTCTTCTGTAAATTGTACTGTATCATGTTATCATATAGCCTACCTTCTGACATTCATATTTCGTTCTGTAACTGGAAAAGAAGTGAAATTCAGCTCATGTGTAGCCTACATGATCCGCATGATGAGTTTGAATTTGGTCAAACTCATGACAAACATCACTGTTTGAATTTTGATAAAAATTAACAGGAAATGGTGTTATGACAAAATCAGTTTATTTATATCTCAGTCATGCCCCCATCTTTCTGCAAAATGCTTACTGTTTTACTGTTAAGTGTAAAAAAGGGAGTCTTTGATTCATCTTTTGAAAGCATGAAATAAATGAAAAGAAGGCAATATTATTTATTTTCTTTTACAGTTAAATTATTATTATTTATGTAATCAGGGAGTTTTTTTTTTTTTTAAATGTCGCAAAAGCACTTTGTTCCTACATGAACTGACTACCTCTTTGCACTTCAATAAAAAAAGAAAAGAATTTGTGGTATTTGGCATATTTGTTTTTGCTGTAGTTTTCAGGGGGTTATTTTTCCTGTAAAGATATCGAGATATATATCGTATATCGAGATATAGCAAAATATATCGAGATATATTTTTTGCTCCATATCGCCCAGCCCTATTAGTGAGGCCAGCAGGGGGCGCTCACCCTGTGGTCTGTGTGTGTCCTAACACCCCATTATAGTGATGGGGACACTATACTGACAAAGAGCACCGTCCTTCGGATGAGACGTTAAACCGAGGTCCTGACTCTCTGTGGTCGTTAAAAATCCCAGGATGTCTTTCGGAAAAAGAGTAGGGGTGTAACCCCGGCATCCTGGCCAAATTTGCCCATTGGCCCCTGTCCATCATGGCCTCCTAATCATCCCCCTCTCCTGATTGGCTTAATCACTTGGTCTCCTCTCCACCAATCAGCTGGTGTGTGGTGAGCGTTCTGGCGCAATATGGCTGCCGTCGCATCATCCAGGTGGATGCTGCACATTGGTGGTGGTTGAGGAGATTCCCCCCTTCAATGTAAAGCGCTTTGAGTGCCTTGAAAAGCGCTATATAAATTGAACGCATTATTATTATTATTATTATTATTATTATTATTAAATAATTTATTTGCAAATTATGGTGGAACATAAGTATTTGGTCACCTACAAAAAAGCAAGATTTATGGCTCTCACAGATCTGTAACTTTCTTTAAGCGGCTCATCTGTCCTCCACTCATTACCTGTATTAATGGCACCTGTTTGAACTTGTAATCAGTATAAAAAGACAACTGTCCACAACCTCAAACAGTCAGACTCCAAACTCCACTATGGCCAAGACCAAAGAGCTGTCAAAGGACACAAGAAACAAAATTATTGACCTGCACCCAGCTGGGAAGACCGAATCTGCAATTGGTAAGCAGCTTGGTGTGAAGAAATCAACTGTGGGAGCAATTATTAGAAAATGGAAGACATACAAGACCACTGATAATCTCCCTCGACCTGGGGCTCTATGAAGGATCTCACCCCGTGGGGTCAAAATGATCACAAGAATGGTGAGCAAAAATCCCAGAACCACACAGGGGGACCTAGTGAATGACCTGCAGAGAGCGCCAGGGACTTAAATCAAGCATTGCCAGACTTGTTGCCCTGCTTAAGCCAGTACATGTCCGGGCACGTCTGAAGTTTGCTAGAGATGATCTAGAATAGGATTGGGAGAATGTCATATGATCAGATGAAACCAAAATAAACTTTTTGGTAAAAACTCAACTTGTCGTGTTTGGAGGAGAAAGAATGCTGAGTTGCACCATACCTACTGTGAAGCATAGGGGTGGAAACATCATGCTTTGGGGCTGTTTTTCTGCAAAGGAACCATGACGACTGATCCGTGTAAAGGAAAGAATAAATAGGGCCATGTATTGTGAGATTTTGAGTAAAAATCTCCGTCCATTAGCAAGGGCATTGAAGATAAAACATGGCTTGGTCTTTCAGTATGACAGTGATCCTAAACACACCGCCCAGGCAATGAAGGAGAGGCTTCTTAAGAAGCATTTCAAGGTCCTAGAGTGGCCTTGCCAGTCTCCAGATCTCAGCCACATAGAAAGTCTTTGGAGGGAGTGTTGCCCAGCGACAGCCCCCAAAACATCACTGCTCTAGAGGAGATCTGCATGGAGGAATGGGCCAAACTACCGGCAAAAGTGTGTAAAAACCTTGTGTCGACTTTCAGAAAACATTTGACCTCTGTCATTGCCAACAAAGGGTATATAACAAAGTATTGAGATTAACTTTTGTTGTTGACCACATACCTATTTTCCACCATAATTTTCAAATAAATTCTTTAAAAACTATGTCATTTTCTGGATTTTTTTTTTCATTCTGTCTCTCATAGTTTAAGTGTACCTATGATGAGAATTACAGGCTTCTCTCATCTTTTTAAGTGGGAGAACTTGCACAATTGGTGGCTGACTAAATACTTTTTTGCCCTGCTGTATACCATATCTAGTAATGTGTTAAAACATTATTCTATTTTACATCCAATCAATTAACATGGTCTTGACGGATGGGTGTCAATTACTGTGACATAAAGCCGCCCTCAGCTTCTGCATACAGTGTAAATGTGTACTAAATGTTGCTGTGATTTGTGCGGGTTTCAGAACTTGTGAATAATATTCATGCATGTCGATGGAGCTGATGAAACCCATTGTCTTTCTAGACTGTTTTTCAGAAGACACTATGCTGTCAGCACAGTCATATTCTGTGCTCTGGACCCCCAGGACAGGAAGTGAGTCTGTCCTGCTCGACCAGGACACTTTCATATGATTCACAGTGATCTGGTGTTTCTTTAAGCATTTTCATTGTTTCTCTGTGTTTATTTACAGATGGAAAAGAGACGGCTGCACCTCAGCAAAGTGAGTACGGCGTTCATGTGACTATGTTTTAGGTGTAACCCAGAACTGTTTGGAAATTCAGTTGACATTTATTATGGGACTATTTAGGTGGTCTGTCCTCTAGCCTTTCTGAATTATTTCCTTCCACGGCAGGATCTTTGGATTCGTGGCACGGAAATCAGGCAGCGGCATGGAGAACGTGTGCCACCTGTTTGCTGAGCATGACCCTGAGCAGCCCGCCAGCGCCATCGTCAATTTTGTCTCCAAAGTCATGATTGGCTCACAGAAGATGTGATGTCATGAAGAGGGCGTGGCCTGGACCAGTATTGATCAACCGATTTCCTCTAATGAGCAGAAAGCCAGGATGATGAGGGACTGTTTTTGGTCAAATGATAAACCTTCTGGAATTAAACGTGTACAGTATTTTGTATATTTATGTATGTGTATGTATCGTGTACACAGACTCAAAGGAATAATTTTAACGGAAAATAAATCTCAATATATCTGTATGAACAGTAATGCTTTTTAATTTTTCCTGTGATTTACTGTATTCTACTACTGACGACATAAACCAAAAAAGTCTTTATAATGTATTGCATTTCAGATATCTATATATTTAGTATTTTATTAACTTTTTTACGTGAAAACTTCAATTGCCTAGTTGTTTTCTAGAGGGGAAAAAATCTGAACTGTTTATACTTCATAGCTAAACACAAACAAAACAAAAAACACTTTAAAATGTCTATGGTTTCTCAATGCAAGTCTTTCTTAATGTCTCGAGTAATGACGTTCAGTATACTTACAGAATCAGTCCTCACAACATCTGCTTCATTTCATCTGATTTCTCACTTTGATCAAAGTGCAGGTCGATTCATATTTGGGATTGGAAAACTCTGATTTTAGTCTTACAGCTCAAAGGCATTTGTGTATCCTTATGTTTTCTTCTTAAATGCTGTTTTTATATAAAGAGATAACGGTGAAGGAGAGGCGGCTGCATTTTCACAGTCATGTAGCTTCGGGTTTTGGGATGTAAAGGAATATTTACGTCTACAAAAAAATATCTACAAGTTTGTTGAGAATTGGGCTTGGATGTGTGATTTGTATTCTTCTGTGGACTAATGGATTCAGCTGACACAGAACAGACAGTGAGCGGCTGTCAAATACAAATTATTTTTTCAGTCTGTTATAATATATACAAAGGGTGCATTGATGTACAGAATACATTTACACACTATAGTGAGACAAACAACTTTTAAGGGCTCTGATTATTTATACTTATCTATATATTTATATATTGTTGAAGTCACTGAACCACACACACACACTCAATCTCGTGCGTACTGCACAGACATAAATGGAAGATTTTGTTTTGTTTTCCAGTTTGCAGTACTGAATGTCTGTTCAGGTACTTTCCTTCCATGGCAACCTGTAAGAACCACTTTGAAAAATGAAGTGTACAAATGGAAACGATTATGTTTTATTGATTTATTTTCAGGTTGCAGGCAGTGTTTACATTTCAACACTAAAGCTGCACATCTCTGCTGTTACTCAAATCACAGGACTGTTCTTTAAAGTGATATGCCACCCAAAAAATTTAATTCTATCATGATTTACTCACCCTCTTGCCTTTCCAGATATAAATTACTTTCTTCTGTGGAACACAAACAGAGAACACAACAGGGTAACACTTTACAGTAAGGTTCATTAGTAAACATGAGCTAATAATGAAATGCACTTGTAAAGCATTTATTTATCATTGTTGTTCATTTCAACATTAACTAATACTTTATTGGAGTATTGTTAACATTAGTTAATGCACTGTGAACTAACATGAACAAAGCATGTTTGACAACAGTTGTGTTTATATTAACTAATGTTTACAAAGATTAACAAATACATTAATAAAACCTTGTTCTTAAGTGTGATGAACGCAAATGGAGGTGTTGGTTTATAGTTTAAAATATTAGTGTTTATTTTACCATTGATTCGGGCTTGTGTTTATCACCTTTGTTGAATGTATGTGGATTATGAAGCATCAACTTTGGGGGACCTATACACTTGCATTATATGTTCACACAGAGATTGGATTATTTTTCTGAAAAAATCTCCATGTTCATCTGAAAGTCAATTTTACAGTATTTTAGGGATGGCGTGAGTATGGAAGCTTAGTTTCACCACAGAATAAAACATTTTAAAAGATAATTGCGACTTTTTATCTCTATGAGTTTTTATTTTATTTTAATTGGAGTTTACATATTGCAACTTTTTTTCTCAGAATTCTGTGTTATAAACTCAGAATTGCAGGTTAAGTCAGAATTGTGTGCTATAAAGTCAGAATTGTGCAATATAAAGTCAGAATTGCAAGATATAAAGTCAGAATTGTGAGATATAAAGTCAGAATTGCAAGATATAAAGTCAGAATTGTGAGATATAAAGTCAGAATTGTGTGATATGAAGTCAGAATTGCATAATATAGTTGAAATTGTGTGATATAACTTCAGAATTATGAGATATAAAGTCAGAATTGTGAGATATAAAGTCAGAATTGCAAGATATAAAGTCAGAATTGTGTGATATAAAGTCCGAATTGTGTGATATAAAGTCAGAATTGTGAGATATAAAGTCCGAATTGTGTGATATAAAGACAGAATTGTGTGATATAAAGTCAGAATTGTGTGATATAAAGTCAGAATTGTGAGATATAAAGTCAGAATTGTGAGAATAAAGTCAGAATTGTGAGAATAAAGTCAGAATTGTGAGATATAAAGTCAGAATTGTGTGATATAAAGTCAGAATTGTGAGAATAATGTCAGAATTGTGTGATATAAAGTCAGAATTGTGTGATATAAAGTCAGGATTGTGTGATATAAAGTCAGAATTATGAGATATAAAGTCAGAATTGTGTGATATAAAGTCAGGATTGTGAGATATAAAGTCAGAATTGTGTGATATAAAGTCAGGATTGTGTGATATAAAGTCAGAATTATGAGATATAAAGTCAGAATTGTGTGATATAAAGTCAGAATTATGAGATATAAAGTCAGAATTGTGTGATATAAAGTCAGAATTATGAGATATAAAGTCTGAATTGTGTGATAAAAAGTCTGAATTGTGAGATATAAAGTCAGAATTGTGTGATATAAAGTCAGGATTGTGTGATATAAAGTCAGAATTATGAGATATAAAGTCAGAATTGTGTGATATAAAGTCAGAATTATGAGATATAAAGTCAGAATTGTGTGATATAAAGTCAGAATTATGAGATATAAAGTCTGAATTGTGTGATATAAAGTCTGAATTGTGAGATATAAAGTCAGAATTGTGAGATATAAAGTCAGAATTATGTTATATAAGGTCAGAATTGTGAGATATAAAGTCAGAATTGTGTGATATAAAGTCAGAATTGTGAGATATAAAGTCAGAATTGTGAGATATAAAGTCAGAATTGTGTGATATAAAGTCAGAATTGTGTGATATAAAGTCAGAATTATGAGATATAAAGTCAGAATTGTGTGATATAAAGTCAGAATTGTGAGATATAAAGTCAGAATTGTGAGATATAAAGTCAGAATTGTGAGATATAAAGTCAGAATTGTGAGATATAAAGTCAGAATTGTGTGATATAAAGTCAGAATTGTGTGATATAAAGTCAGAATTATGAGAAATAAAGTCAGAATTGTGAGAATAAAGTCAGAATTGTGAGAATAAAGTCAGAATTGTGAGATATAAAGTCAGAATTGTGTGATATAAAGTCAGAATTGTGAGAATAATGTCAGAATTGTGTGATATAAAGTCAGAATTGTGTGATATAAAGTCAGGATTGTGTGATATAAAGTCAGAATTATGAGATATAAAGTCAGAATTGTGTGATATAAAGTCAGGATTGTGAGATATAAAGTCAGAATTGTGTGATATAAAGTCAGGATTGTGTGATATAAAGTCAGAATTATGAGATATAAAGTCAGAATTGTGTGATATAAAGTCAGAATTGTGTGATATAAAGTCAGGATTGTGTGATATAAAGTCAGAATTATGAGATATAAAGTCAGAATTGTGTGATATAAAGTCAGGATTGTGAGATATAAAGTCAGAATTGTGTGATATAAAGTCAGGATTGTGTGATATAAAGTCAGAATTATGAGATATAAAGTCAGAATTGTGTGATATAAAGTCAGAATTATGAGATATAAAGTCAGAATTGTGTGATATAAAGTCAGAATTATGAGATATAAAGTCTGAATTGTGTGATAAAAAGTCTGAATTGTGAGATATAAAGTCAGAATTGTGTGATATAAAGTCAGGATTGTGTGATATAAAGTCAGAATTATGAGATATAAAGTCAGAATTGTGTGATATAAAGTCAGAATTATGAGATATAAAGTCAGAATTGTGTGATATAAAGTCAGAATTATGAGATATAAAGTCTGAATTGTGTGATATAAAGTCTGAATTGTGAGATATAAAGTCAGAATTGTGAGATATAAAGTCAGAATTATGTTATATAAGGTCAGAATTGTGAGATATAAAGTCAGAATTGTGTGATATAAAGTCAGAATTGTGAGATATAAAGTCAGAATTGTGAGATATAAAGTCAGAATTGTGTGATATAAAGTCAGAATTGTGTGATATAAAGTCAGAATTATGAGATATAAAGTCAGAATTGTGTGATATAAAGTCAGAATTGTGAGATATAAAGTCAGAATTGTGAGATATAAAGTCAGAATTGTGAGATATAAAGTCAGAATTGTGAGATATAAAGTCAGAATTGTGTGATATAAAGTCAGAATTGTGTGATATAAAGTCAGAATTATGAGAAATAAAGTCAGAATTGTGTGATATAAAGTCAGAATTGTGAGATATAAAGTCAGAATTGTGAGATATAAAGTCAGAATTGTGAGATATAAAGTCAGAATTGTGTGATATAAAGTCAGAATTGTGAGATATAAAGTATGAATTGTGAGATATAAAGTCAGAATTGTGAGATATAAAGTCAGAATTGTGAGATAAAAAGTCTGAATTATGAGATATAAAGTCAGAATTGTGAGATATAAAGTCAGAATTGTGTGATATAAGGTCAGAATTGTGAGATATAAAGTCAGAATTGTGTGATATAAAGTCAGAATTGTGAGATATAAAGTCAGAATTGTGAGATATAAAGTCAGAATTGTGTGATATAAAGTCAGAATTGTGTGATATAAAGTCAGAATTATGAGAAATAAAGTCAGAATTGTGTGATATAAAGTCAGAATTGTGAGATATAAAGTCAGAATTGTGAGATATAAAGTCAGAATTGTGTGATATAAAGTCAGAATTGTGAGATATAAAGTCTGAATTGTGAGATATAAAGTCAGAATTGTGAGATATAAAGTCAGAATTGTGAGATAAAAAGTCTGAATTATGAGATATAAAGTCTGAATTGTGAGATATAAAGTCAGAATTGTGTGATATAAAGTCTGAATTGTGAGATATAAAGTCAGAATTGTGAGATATAAAGTCAGAATTGTGTGATATAAAGTCAGAATTGTGTGATATAAAGTCAGAATTATGAGATATAAAGTCAGAATTGTGTGATATAAAGTCAGAATTGTGAGATATAAAGTCAGAATTGTGAGATATAAAGTCAGAATTGTGAGATATAAAGTCAGAATTGTGTGATATAAAGTCAGAATTGTGAGATATAAAGTCAGAATTGTGAGATATACAGTCAGAATTGTGAGATATAAAGTCTGAATTATGAGATATAAAGTCTGAATTGTGAGATATAAAGTCAGAATTGTGTGATATAAAGTCTGAAATGTGAGATATAAAGTCAGAATTGTGAGATATAAAGTCTGAATTATGAGATATAAAGTCAGAATTGTGAGATATAAAGTCAGAATTGTGTGATATAAAGTCAGAATTGTGAGATATAAAGTCTGAATTGTGAGATATAAAGTCAGAATTGTGAGATATAAAGTCAGAATTGTGAGATATAAAGTCTGAATTGTGAGATATAAAGTCAGAATTGTGAGATATAAAGTCAGAATTGTGAGATATAAAGTCTGAATTGTGAGATATAAAGTCAGAATTGTGTGATATAAAGTCTGAAATGTGAGATATAAAGTCAGAATTGTGAGATATAAAGTCTGAATTATGAGATATAAAGTCAAAATTGTGTGATATAAAGTCAGAATTATGAGATATAAAGTCTGAATTGTGAGATATAAAGTCAGAATTGTAAGATATAAAGTCAGGATTGTGTGATATAAAGTCAGGATTGTGTGATATAAAGTCAGAATTGTGAGATATAAAGTCAGGATTGTGTGATATAAAGTCAGAATTGTGAGATATAAAGTCAGAATTGTGAGATATAAAGTCAGAATTGTGTGATATAAAGTCAGAATTGTGAGATATAAAGTCAGAATTGTAAGATATAAAGTCAGAATTATGAGATATAAAGTCTGAATTGTGTGATATAAAGTCTGAATTGTGAGATATAAAGTCAGAATTGTGTGATATAAAGTCAGAATTGTGTGATATAAAGTCAGGATTGTGTGATATAAAGTCAGAATTGTGAGTTATAAAGTCAGAATTGTGAGATATAAAGTCAGAATTGTGTGATATAAAGTCAGAATTGTGTGATATAAAGTCAGGATTGTGTGATATAAAGTCAGAATTGTGAGTTATAAAGTCAGGATTGTGTGATATAAAGTCAGAATTGTGAGATATAAAGTCAGAATTGTGAGATATCAAGTCAGAATTGTGTGATATAAAGTCAGGATTGTGTGATATAAAGTCAGAATTGTGTAATATAAAGTCAGAATTGTGAGATATAAAGTCAGAATTGTGAGATATAAAGTCAGAATTGTGTGATATAAAGTCAGAATTATGTGATATAAAGTCAGAATTATGTGATATAAGGTCAGAATTGTGTGATATAAAGTCAGAATTATGAGATATAAAGTCAGAATTGTGTGATATAAAGTCAGAATTGTGAGAATAAAGTCAAAATTGTGTGATAGAAAGTCAGAATTGCGTGATATAAAGTCAAAACTGCAAAATATAAAGTCAGAATTGCATGACATAAAATAAGAATTGCGATTGAAGTCAGAACTGCGACTTTTTATCTCACAATTCTGACTTTTTTTCTGGTCAGAATTTTGTGAAGTCACAATTGCCTTTTTTTATTCTATAAATAGTCCAGTCGTGGAAATCTTCAGTCTATATTTTTCACAACACTGATCCCAGTTAAATGGGTCATGCCATTTTTATGCAAGTTAATGAGATTCTTTAGTGTCTAAATGAAAACTTTGAAATATACTTTAATTCAAAATTCTCATTAGTATTGTAAGAAAATGTTTAGTTTAGGGGCTGCTATACTGGGATCGGCAACCTGGGGGCGATCGAGGCGCAAAGGCTTCAGTTATTTACAGGAGTGTTTCAGGCCTACAAATAAACTGATGCAATTTGAGTTGCTGTAAATGTCAATTTTATTAACAATTTATTAAGTGTACAAATACAATATTCAAATAGTTATAATATTTTAACATATTAACATATACATACTTACGGTAATGACCCAATAACTTCTGCGACCGCTCAATCTCCCAATATGGTTATATTGGGAGATTGAGCGGTCGCAGACGTTATTGGGCACATAGATAATAATACACATAATAAAGGTCTTTATTATAAATATCTATGATGGGGCAGCGGAGCACGTGGCATCAGCCGGAGACGCTATTGGGCAGCCGTCACTTGCAGCAGAAGTGCAGTTGACTGAGCGTGCAAGTTCTGAGAGTGCAAGTCTGCAGCCAGACCCTATTGACAACAATAGAGGTGAAAGAATGGCGATGGAAGTCTCTGAGGACACATCTGTGCAACTTTATGAATTTTAATTAATTAATTTAATTGTAATTTCACTTTGATCTGTCTTTATGTACTAGCAGGGTAATGTTAGCGCGAATGCTATGTGTTTACTGCTGTGTTAAGTTAATTGAGATTGATTTTACAGCTAATGCCAATAAAAACTTTTTTTTTCTGTTAATGCCGGTTTGTCAGATGCGTAATGTTATCTATGCATTGTAATAACTGTTACAACACAATTTTTTTGACAGTAAAAGACACGCTATAAACCATCTACATAATTAAGCTTAGTGTTACCACGTCCACGTTAGCTTTAAATCCAGCGTACACAGTTTGTAATAACATAATAAGCATAACGCGTTGTTCATTATAAACGTGGGATTATGAAAACGGCATGCATTGAAAGCATGCTGTAATGTAACTTACCCACTTTAGCTGCATTCATCGCGAAGGGTGCACAAGGTTTCAAACTACCCTCACTTCTTCTGGAGGGGCAGCAGGAACACGACAGATCTGAATCCTTTATTCAGGAGCAGCTTCTTAGCAAAACCTGCTTTATATTGACCCTTGGATATAAAGCAGTCTAGTGAGAAATGCTTTGCGGTTCGCGCAAACATAAAAGCATTGACGAAAACAAAAATCAGCCACTGCGTCTTCAGCAGTTCGGACTTAGGCAACACATTCTCACACCCAACTCGTCACATATGGACGCTTGACCAGGACCCCTTGTCGTCACTTTTCAACGAACTGGGCATACCTTTATCGTCAATTTTCGACGCGCTGGGTGCTCCATTCATTTAAATGAGAAACCTTTGGCGCCATACACAGACGCAATGGGAATGGGAATATTATCGTCATGGTGAAATTTATTTTTTGATTTATTTATTGAAATTATTTATTGGTTTATAATTTTGCCATTATGACATGTTGGAGTGTGCTTCTCAATTAAATCAGCAAGCATTTCATTTACATTTATTTTATTTACGCTATTTAGACACATTTTAACATGATTTCATTTACATTTATTTTATTTACGCTATTTAGACACATTTTAACATGATTTCATTAACATTTATTTTATTTACGCAATTTAGACATATTTTAACATGTAACCCAACCCCGCCCCATCCCTAAACCTACCCATTTGTGTGAACATGATATAAAACACAGGATATATAACATACGTCTGCATCCACGAGTTATTCAAAAAAGTTAAATAATCCAAGTTTTCCGAGGCCAAACGATTGATTTGCATGAAGAAAATCCCCAAAAGCGATCAGCATCTCCATCCGCCGAAGATCATGAACAAACACATCAAATTTCAAATATTGCCGCCCGTACTTCAGATTTCATAGTGAAATTGCATTGGCTCTCATATGTGTTGTGACCAATTGCGTCATTACATCAGCATTGATTGTAAAATGTCATTGGCTCTCCTGTGTCTTGTGACCGATTGCATCATGTTTAAGAGTCTTTTGAATTATTTGAATGAGAAATGAATGAGTTCGTTCACGGGGCAGCGGGATCATCATTTCAGCGATTAAAACATCAAGATCAACTCTGTTCTTCACATGAAGACATCGTAGGACTTCAGAAGACTTGGAATGCAACATGAGCTAATACTTTTATACTGTTTTGGTCAGATTTTGCAATAAATACTTATGACTGTACATTTATTAGCCAGGTATGTGTTTTATATTGTTAAGATGTGGGTAGGTTTAGGGTAGGAGTTGGGTTAGTTGCTCCAAAATATAAAAGTAGCCTTTAAATATTAATAAAATCCTGTCTGCTTTTACAAACGCAAAGAATTAAATGTGTCTGTGTATGACGCCAAAGGTTTCTCATGAAATGAAATGAATGGAGCACCCAGCGCGTCGAAAATTGACGATAAAGGTACGCCCAGTTCGTAGAAAAGTGACGACAAGGGGTCCGGGTAAAGCGTCCATATGTGACGAGTTGGGTGTGAGAATGTTTTGATTTAGGAACATCAGAATGACGATCGCTTGGATGCCATTCTGCTCCAGCATATCAACGATGGCTGACTATGATGATGACAGCTTGAGCTCGCTCAGGGTAGGTCTGTGATTGACCTACGCTGCTTGTCAATCAACAATCGTGGGAGGGGCGTCCAACCATGTGACGTCACACGGTCGAACGTCTCAATTTGAGAGAAAACATATAAGGAGATTTAAAAAAAAAAAAAACACTTGATGGATTTTTATCATTATAGGATGGTTGTGTACAGACACTGCCAACACACATTTCCATACAATCAGCCTTGAAAAAGTGCATGTACCATTATATGACCCCTTTAAACTGACTTTCTCCAAAATGAGAGACCATGTGACTTTTGAGACTCTTTATGAATTTTTGAATTTTTAGGTGACTAATTTTTAGGTGACTCTGAAGTTACCCTTTACGTTTGACACTCTTTCCACACTCATGGCATGTGAAAGGTCTCTCTCCAGTGTGAATTAGTAAGTGATTTTTAAGGTGTATTTCCACTGAGAAACTCTTTCCACATTGATGGCAACTTTAAGGCCTTTCCCGTTCAGCAGTGTAATTTTGTTTGTGTATCTTAAGGCCTTTGTTGCTTGTGAATGTCTTTCCACACTGCTCACATTTGAAAGGCTTCTCTCCAGTGTGAAGCGTGCAGTGAGACTTAAAGATTCCTTTTTCATTCAAGCACTTCCTACATTGATGGCATTTGAAAGGCATCTCTCCGGTGTGAATTCTCATATGAATGTGAACATGTCCTTTATATTTAAAACCCTTCCCGCACTGATTGCATTTGAATGGCTTCTCTGCAGTGTGAACTCTCATGTGAGTCTTCAGGTTTCCTTCTACTCTGAAACTCTTTCCACACTGAGGGGAGGTGAAAACATCTCCTCCAGGATGATTTTCAATCTGTGAGCTATTTGAAGAATACACTCCGGTGACAAATTCATGTTTCTCCACTTCATTCAGCTCTCGACTTTTTTCTTTGAATTCCTCCAGGTCTAAAATGAAGATGTATTTAAGTCAAATTAAGCAGAACATTTTTATGAAAGTGACCCCCTTCCTCCATCCCATAATTTAAGATAATTTAAAGTCAATTGTCTCATGATAATCTGTTTCTGTATTCTTTATTTGATCATCTGTTATGGCTCCGGTTCCTCAGCAGTCATTGAAGAATCAAGAATGAACACCAACCTCTTTGTTCCTCTGTATCCTCATTCTTGCTTGGCTCATGTTGTCATACACCTCTTTTACAACATCCAATTCCATGTTTGCAATCGTATATCCTCAGTATTTGTTTGACCTGGACTAATTTCTTCTTTAATGTGTTTCACAGTGCGTCGGGAGTGGTTTATTCACTTGTAAAATTGTGGGAATATTCCTGCCTTTACAGATGAACCTTTATGGATTCACTGAATATGTGAATTATAATTACTGTATAAATTTGAACTGTGTGGAGTAAAGAAGTTAGAAAGGCATTGTTAGTATTCGGTATGCAGAAAATAATCCAAACAATACTTTCCATAAACTCAATCAAAACATCTTTCTCCTACAACCCTCTCTAATACAAGTAAACCACTCGTACATAACAAAAGTTTACACTATGCGACTAAAAGTCTATTGGCTAATACATTTTTGGATTTCACTTGTCTGTGATTAAGAGCAAGGATTTTCAAAGTGTGGTGTGTGTGAGAGTACGTCAGGGGAGGTGCGGAGTACTAGCCTAGAAATCTAGACGCACCCTAGCGGCAGCAAATCTAATCTGCCCGCGAGTGTCGTCTAGCAACTCTCCATACCCTTCTGAGCTGTATTCGCCTAACTCTTGCCGGGCCAATCACATCGTGTATAGAGTCGGTTGGCGGGGCCATAATGATGATTGCCGAGTTGCGTTTGCGTGCTTCTAGTAAACACAGAAACTGGCGAACGGCGGCGGTCTTTCGAATCAGCTTTGACCGCGACTCTGGAAGACTTGGAGTTAAGCTTTTCTCTGAGAAAAGAACAAAGAACAGCACTGAAGTCATTCTTAAAAAGGGAAGATGTGTTATGAGTTTAGCCGACCGGATACGGCGAATGTTTAATCTATCAACAAGCTCTGTTTCACCTTCGTTGCTCTGGTTGGTGGTAGCGCTAATCGCTTATCGCGTGCAGAGGGAGTTTGAAAGACAACAGTTTATCCCGCCCCTCGGATTGAGCCCTGTCTATGGTGAGTTTCCAGACCAAACATCTTGATGTGGGTCTGGCTTGTCAAACTAGCGGAGTACAGCTGTAATCAAAATTATTTAACCCCCATTGCAAACAAAAGTAATTGAAAAAGCTCAACACAACAAATGTGGTTTACCTAAATTCAACTGGAAATTCAACTTTTGATGCCTTCTGACGTCTCAAAGTTCTTCAGTATTAACAACTTTAATATTTCATGACTTAAAATATTTCAGTGCCATTGATTTCAGTGTTGCCAAGTCTGCGGTTTTCCCGTGGAATTGGGCTACTTTAACACCGTTGCCGCGGGCTGTTTTTCATGTCCGCGGGTTGAAGTGACCCTAATTATGTTATATTTAGCGCCGGAAATGTTCATTTTAGCAGGGAACCCTAGCAAAAAACATATATTTTATCCCCTGGGATGCTTTTCTTTGGCGTGCAGAGGGAGTTTGAAAGACAACCGTTTATCCCGCCCCTCCGATTGAGCCCTGTCTATTGTGAGCTTCCAGACCAAACATCTTGATGTTGGTCTGGCTTGTCAAGCTACTGTATGTGTGTATGGGAAGCTTTTCAATTTGTGTAGGCCAGAGTAATTTAGTCTAAATACATTACTTTGTGTAAAACAAATGCCAAAATGCATTTAAAATTGAAATATGATGAAGTCATTCCAGATCCTGTACAGCAGGGGTGTCAAACTCCGTTCCTGGAGGGCCACAGCCCTGCAGAGTTTAGCTCCAACTCTGTTCCAACACATATACCTCTAGTTTTCAAATAAGCCTGAAGGACTTGATTATCTGGATCAGGTGTGTTTAAATAAGGTTAAAGCTAAACTCTGCAGGCCTGTGGCCCTCCAGGAACTGAGTTTGACACCCCAGCTGTACAGGGTCCACGGACTTTAGTTGGTTAAAAAGCTTGAGTCTTTACTTCAACTTCTACAGAAGTCTTTTTAAACCCTGGTATCTATACTTCTGCCCGAGTAATGAATGTGAAAACTTTTGACACCTCTGCTTTTGATATAGACACATTTGTCAAAGGATATACATGTAAACATGAAACTGTACACTAGTCATTCCACTCTTTTAAAAGTGTTGTTGTAATGTTTGGTGCAAGACAACAAGAGATGAGGATCTTGAGACAAAGTGGTATTTATTAAATGAAAACCCAAAAAAATGAAGTACATTAAACCAAACAATATATTGATGAGAACAAAGAACCAAATTAAACAGGGTATAAAGACTTGCTGAGTTCAGACTTCAGGATTTTCTAACTTGTCAGATCAGTTATTTTCACGCTGCATGACTATCTGGGGTAGCATTCAGTCACTGCTGTGTTCACACTGCACGGTGGATCGGCAACAGGGGGGTTCACATTGCATGACTGTACAAGAGGAAGAATCTCCAACAACTGTCCAGTTCGCAAACTACATTTCACAAACAAACACAAACGAGAAGTGACAAGGAAACAATGCGAGATCACGCGTTCGTCGGACCGGATTTCCCGTGCGAGACTGGAATTGTTATTCAAAATATAGACTAGCTTGCGATCCAAATCACTGCAGGTAAAGTATTTTAGCAAACGGCCCCATTAAATTGCTCTTTTGAGACACATTTGCTCCTGAGGGCAAACTATGACCTGAGGCTACAGCTTGTTGGCGCATGAATTTTTCTAGGGGCCTGTATTTATTATGTATGGATGATTTTAAATGTCTCTGAAGAGTAGATTTGCAGCTGAAACTCCTCCCGCATGGAGGGCAGTGATATGGCTTCACTTCGCTGTGAATGACCTCGTGGATTTTCACGAGTGCCTCCCGACTAAAACCTTTTCCACAGCGAAAACAGAAGAAAGGCTTCTCACTGGAGTGAGATTTTAAGTGAAAATTAAAGTATTGTTTCTGGGCAAAACTTTTCCCACACTGCGTGCATGTATAAGGCTTTTCTCCAGTGTGAGTTTTTGTGTGCTCCGTAAGGCTTTTTCTGTGTCTGAAACTCTTCCCACAGCGAGTGCATGTGAAAGGCTTCTCTCCAGTGTGAATTCTTATGTGTTCTTTAAGGCCTACTTTGTTTCTGAAACTCTTCCCACAATAACTGCATGGGAAAGGCATCTCTCCAGTGTGAATCCCATTGTGATACTCTAGGCTTGCTTTACTTGTGAAACTCTTTCCACACTGAAGGCACGTGTATGCCTTTTTAGCTCCTGTTCTTTTAGTTATTTTATGTGACACATTCTTCTTAGATTTTTTTCCAGATGTGGACTTCACAGATTTCGGATATTCCTCTTCCTCTTCACTCAGTTCTTCATTTTCCTCTTCCATCTTCCATTCTAAAAGAAAAACAAATGTAAGTTAAAATTCGATTCAAGGAAAATACTGGTGAAACAGGATTAAGATAATAAAAGTGACCCCCAATTTAATAGAACAATACAACAGAGCTGAGGGCGGACCTGGTTGAGTTGGCGTGTTGAAGTTGACGCTTATGATAAGGGACGGGTCACGGGACATTTCCCAAACACGCTGGAAACGCTTGACTAATCACAACACACTTATCCAGCTGACCAATCAGTGAAGTGAGTGAAGTGACGTGTGACCAAGTGGTGACCCATACTTGGAATTCGTGCTCTCCATTTAACCCATCTAAGTGCACGCGCACACACACACACACACACACACACACACACACACACACACCTGCGTGCACATGTCATGTTTCCATGTTTTATGGGGACTTTCCATAGGCGTAATGGATTTCATATTGTACAAACTGTACATCCTATCCCCCTACACTGCCCCTGCCCATCACAGGACCTACCCATCACAGGAAACATTCTGCATTTTTACTTTCTCAAAAAAACTCCTTCTGTGTGATTTATAAGCTGTTTTCCTCATTGGGACCTAAAAATGTCCCCACAAGGACAAGGATTTCGGATACTGCCATCTTTGTGGGGACATTTTGTCCCCATAACGTAGGGATTACCAGGTCGCGCACACACACACACACACACACACACACACACACAGCAGTGGGCAGCCATATTGCTGCGGCGCCCGTGGAGAAGTTTGGGGTTTGGTGCCTTGCTCAAGGGTCTCAGTCAATTCGAGGGTGGAGGAGAGCGCTGGTTATTCACTCCCCTAAACACCGACAATTTTGTCCTGCCGGACCTGAGACTCGAACCCACAAGTTTGACTCTCTAACAATTAGGCCACGACTGCCCCCTATCACCGCATGTTGTGCTTTTCAGAAGCAAGGGCTTCATAGAGACAGGAACTAAACAGAGCATTACTGATAGACTAGGAAGAGAGGAGCTGGAACAATGGAAAATATAGGGAAAATATTCAACATTATTTCAACAAGCAGGAGTTTTAGTAGAGCCCAAAATCAAAATCAAAGGCAAAGATTCTGCTTTTGAACATAGTATGCATTTTCTAATAATCTGTATTAGAAAATTATCTCCTCACTTAGAAAATGCTTAACATGGCTTAATAGACTAAGACGGTGATATTGAATCATCAAATTCAGTTTATTAATGAAATATTCCTATTTGCCTACGAAGCGGAAAAGCCCAGAATATGAACACAAAGCACCTGCTGGCCTGTAGTTTTCTTCATCAATAAGGTGTAACTATACTGAATTTGGTCTTTTCATAATGTCTCAAATTAGCATTAAACCACGTTAAACGTTTTCTTTAATGAGACAGAAAGGACCTGCAAAAGTGTAGGGCTGAGTGAATTTTGCTAGGACTCTTTACTGCTCTAGTACTTAAGAAATCCCTTTAAGATGTTAAGTAAAAGGGACACATCTTATCATCAACATCACAGTAACGATATGCTATTGCCTATCTAACTGATCAATATGCTAATTGAGGACTGTTAGGATGATCCAGCCACAGGACGGGTCTGTCTGGAGACTCTTTATCTCTACTACACATCTGCTTCAAGGAGGACATGTGCTTAGCTTCCTTTCACCACATGCTGTTAATCATGTTTGGTTTCATCTAACAGCTTATAAACTGAACTGAACTTATTAAAGTATCCTAATGTACAATCTAGGTTAAACATGCTTTGAGCAGAATATGTTGGTATAAGAAGGAAAGATGACATAACCTCACACACTAACTCGTCATTTCTTATTTCTTTATTTTGGCAGCTTTGTCCACACGATTTTCCTCTTATTTCTCTAGACAGAAACGGATTTCTTTAACTGATGCTCTTCACTCTCACAAAAACAACATTCAGTGTTCCTCGGGGTTCAGGAAAACGCAGAACAACTTGGACAATAGTCTAAAGCCTACTGTATTGACCAGTGTTTTTGCTGCTGACCTCAAATTAATCTATAATAATAACCCCGTAAATAACTTATAATATCACTGAAATTAAAGTATTAAACGTGTGATCACGGACAATGATGTGCTGGTGATCTACCCAGTGTTTCGGCGAATACACGCAGGTAATGTTGAGATTAAAATATGAAAACTGAAGCTTACTGTAAATGTTCTGTAATAAAGATTAATGGACACCAACCTTCTTCCTCCTCCGATTCTTCATCTGTCGTTCTGGATGTTTCTGAGTCTGTCGTGTCTTTATCAATCTCCATCTTACAGCTGTTTCTCCTGGACCGTCCTCACCCAGCTCTTCCTCTTCTCCAGTGAGTGAGAGTGAGATCGGGATCTTCTGATTCTGTGTTCATGAGCGGCTGTGGGAGGGGCTTCACTGATCGATTAGCCAATGGAAACTCTTCCTGCACTTTCCCAAACATAAAAAAAAAACTATTTTTAAATTCACTGATCGTTTCTTATTTATATTTCATTTATAAAGCATAAACTACAGAACATTAATTAGAATAAAGAGATAGGCCTACTGGAAGGGAAAAAGTAAATCCGTTGGGTGGGATTAATAAAAATGTTGCTTAAATATATTATTTTCATATAGGACTAATACTGACTGTTCTTGCTAAAATAGTAAAGTTAATTATTAAAAATAATAGTATCAGTAATATTAATTATTAATAATAAATAAATAAATAATTTATTCATGAATATTTTTTTTTTAAACCTCCCCTCACCCCTTACCCAATATAATTGTACTGCAGTTCAGAAAACATTATGGAAGGCTTCTCTGACAGAGATTAAAGGGTGCCAAATTTTATGGGTGCCATAAAAATTCCACACGCCACCATTTCCTCCCTCCACCCTCATCTCGACACCTGTTTCCCCCTCCCCCCTCTGTAGAGGAATCCGGCCCAGTGTTTGAAATGTATTCTGGAGAGAAAACGGTATCTACACCTTAAAACTGAAACAATGGCTGAACAGAGAGGACAAGAGGGTGCTTTTATCGCAGATGTTTAAAGAATGCTTCACACTTACAATTTCTTTCACATACAACTTTAACAACCTTTAATAAAATGATGCGGACCTTTAAAAACATGTTTTTAAAATATAGCTGCAAGCAGCCATTATCGGGGCCAAGCGCAAAGAAGAAGACAAGACATGCCAGCATGGCTGGAAGTCTCAAGCCAACTGCAACAATGAGCCATTAAGGACCTATTAAGTTGATTTTAGGCAAAATAGCAGTCAAATTTTAAATACAGTCAATAATAATGGTTTAATGGTTTATCACTTTCGACCAATAGGTGTCACTGTTACGAAACTGATGTGGTTTAGTCAGATTGAGATGACAATGACACATGCAAAGTTTGGTGTCAATATGTCAAAGCATTGCAGAGATACAGCCTCAAGAGTAATTTTTGCATCATGGCTCAACTCTGTTGCAGTGGTATATGAAAACTGTTTTGTCTATCAATCCGAAATCCATAAGTATTTGTCAGCATGGTCTGAAGACGATACGGATCAATTTTGGTGAAAATCGGACAAACGGTCTAGGATGAGTTTGAAAAAGTAGATTTTTAACAAATAACAAGATGGAGCACAGATATGTTTGCAAAATATGGCAAAATTGGTATCTATCTTCTCGGCATGAGCCAATGAATGTATTATGACCAGTCTCATTACAATAGGCTAATTTAATCAAAAGTTATTAGCATTTTTGTACATTTTATTACAACTTTTGACCACAAGGTGGCGCTGCCCCGAAACTTTTTGAGTATCTTCAGGACATGGAGCGGAAGACACATACCGAGTTTTGTAACGATACGCTAATGCATTCGTAAATTATAGCATTAGCATTTTAAACCATAATACTGCATTGAAGTCAATGGGAATTTCATGTTTTGTTTTATTATAGCGCCACCAAGAGGCACAATCCCACCAATTTTTTTATGTGTCCTCATAGTGAGCCCATACATATGTGTGTCAAGTTTGGTGAAAATATCTCATTTTGTTTTGGAGTTATAGACATTTATATGAAAAAACACGTAAAAAATGACTGACACCTGACTTTGATTGGATTTTACTACCCCTTACTATCAATATTTTGAGATTTGGGCATTAGCGTATAACTATCGACCTATGTTTCCGAACTTCTGAGGCTGGTTTCGTCTCGATCGGACTAGCGGTTTCGAAGATATCAGCAAATGTTTTTTAAGCACTAAATTACAACTCTGCGCAAACCATATGCCGAAACCTGGCAAGTCTGGTATCGTTGGAGTCGGCAAGGATTCAGGAGACCAAAAAACACACTCCCATCAAAATATGTCAACCACACCCAAAGTTATAAGCGTTTGAAAAAAAAAATTCTCCACTAGGTGGCGCTGTTTCGAAACTTCTCAGGCTACTTCAGGGCATCGTGGTGATGACCCATACCAAGTTTCATAACAATCTGTTCATGCGTTCATAAAATACAGCATTTTTGCACATAATTCAAAATGGCCGACATCCAAAATGGCCGACATGGTAAAATTGGATATCAGTCGACTCGGCATGACGCCCTGAATCTAATGAGACCAATTTTATGATTTTTGGATAAACGGTTCAGAAGTTATAAGCCAAAATAGGCATTTTTCGTATCTCCGGACAGGTAGGTGGCGCTGCGCCGAAACGCTGCATGTTGCTTCAAGTCATGCTTGTGATGACATGTACCAAGGTTGGTTTGAATACGATAAAGCGTTGCGGAGATATAGCCTTTAGTGTGTTTTTGCAACCTCCACGTAAAATTTGTTTGTGCGTTTATTGGAAACGATTGGACGAATCAACTTGAATTCCATAACTTTTTGTCAACATGCTCTGAAGATGATCTGTTTCAATTTTCGTGAAAATCGGAGCAACGGCCTAGGAGGAGTTCGAAAAAGTAGGTTTTTCAGAAAATTCAAAATGGCGGGAAAATTTGCATACCGGAAAATGACATCATAGGGTGAAATCGAATCGGCTTGAGCCAAGGAATCCGATGAAAAAAGAATTTTGTTTCTAGCCCTTAGGGGTCAAAAGTTATAAGCATAAATATGAGTGAAACTTTGGACAGGTGGTGGCGCTAGAGGGATTGAGTTAGAGGCACCAAATTTGCTATAGTGACAGCTCAGACTGGCCTCTATGAGTGTGCCAAATTTCACAACTTTTTACCATACGGTTCTATGGGCTGCCAGAGACTCCTATGGCGGAAGAAAAAGAAAAAGAAGAAGAAGAAGAAGCAGAATAATAAATATAGCTGCAAGCAGCCATTATCGGGGCCAAGCGCAAAGAAGAAGACAAGACATGCCAGCATGGCTGGAAGTCTCAAGCCAACTGCAACAATGAGCCATTAAGGACCTATTAAGTTGATTTTAGGCAAAATAGCAGTCAAATTTTAAATACAGTCAATAATAATGGTTTAATGGTTTATCACTTTCGACCAATAGGTGTCACTGTTACGAAACTGATGTGGTTTAGTCAGATTGAGATGACAATGACACATGCAAAGTTTGGTGTCAATATGTCAAAGCATTGCAGAGATACAGCCTCAAGAGTAATTTTTGCATCATGGCTCAACTCTGTTGCAGTGGTATATGAAAACTGTTTTGTCTATCAATCCGAAATCCATAAGTATTTGTCAGCATGGTCTGAAGACGATACGGATCAATTTTGGTGAAAATCGGACAAACGGTCTAGGATGAGTTTGAAAAAGTAGATTTTTAACAAATAACAAGATGGAGCACAGATATGTTTGCAAAATATGGCAAAATTGGTATCTATCTTCTCGGCATGAGCCAATGAATGTATTATGACCAGTCTCATTACAATAGGCTAATTTAATCAAAAGTTATTAGCATTTTTGTACATTTTATTACAACTTTTGACCACAAGGTGGCGCTGCCCCGAAACTTTTTGAATATCTTCGGGACATAGAGCGGAAGACACATACCGAGTTTTGTAATGATACACTAGTGCATTCTTAAATTATAGCATTAGCATTTTAAACCGTAATACTGCATTGAAGTCAATGGGAATTTCATGTTTTGTTTTATTATAGCGCCACCAAGAGGCACAATCCCACCAATTTTTTTATGTGTCCTCGTAGTGAGCCCATACATATGTGTGTCAAGTTTGGTGAAAATATTTCATTTTGTTTTGGAGTTATAGACATTTATATGAAAAAACACGTAAAAAATGACTGACACCTGACTTTGATTGGATTTTACTACCCCTTACTATCAATATTTTGAGATTTGGGCATTAGCGTATAGCTATCGACCTATGTTTCCGAACTTCTGAGGCTGGTTTCGTCTCGATCGGACTAGCGGTTTCGAAGATATCAGCAAATGTTTTTTAAGCACTAAATTACAACTCTGCGCAAACCATATGCCGAAACCTGGCAAGTCTGGTATCGTTGGAGTCGGCAAGGATTCAGGAGACCAAAAAACACACTCCCATCAAAATATGTCAACCACACCCAAAGTTATAAGCGTTTGGAAAAAAAAATTCTCCACTAGGTGGCGCTGTTTCGAAACTTCTCAGGCTACTTCAGGGCATCGTGGTGATGACCCATACCAAGTTTCATAACAATCTGTTCATGCGTTCATAAAATACAGCATTTTTGCACATAATTCAAAATGGCCGACATCCAAAATGGCCGACATGGTAAAATTGGATATCAGTCGACTCGGCATGACGCCCTGAATCTAATGAGACCAATTTTATGATTTTTGGATAAACGGTTCAGAAGTTATAAGCCAAAATAGGCATTTTTCGTATCTCCGGACAGGTAGGTGGCGCTGCGCCGAAACGCTGCATGTTGCTTCAAGTCATGCTTGTGATGACATGTACCAAGGTTGGTTTGAATACGATAAAGCGTTGCGGAGATATAGCCTTTAGTGTGTTTTTGCAACCTCCACGTAAAATTTGTTTGTGCGTTTATTGAAAACGATTGGACGAATCAACTTGAATTCCATAACTTTTTGTCAACATGCTCTGAAGATGATCTGTTTCAATTTTCGTGAAAATCGGAGCAACGGCCTAGGAGGAGTTCGAAAAAGTAGGTTTTTCAGAAAATTCAAAATGGCGGGAAAATTTGCATACCGGAAAATGACATCATAGGGTGAAATCGAATCGGCTTGAGCCAAGGAATCCGATGAAAAAAGAATTTTGTTTCTAGCCCTTAGGGGTCAAAAGTTATAAGCATAAATATGAGTGAAACTTTGGACAGGTGGTGGCGCTAGAGGGATTGAGTTAGAGGCACCAAATTTGCTATAGTGACAGCTCAGACTGGCCTCTATGAGTGTGCCAAATTTCACAACTTTTTACCATACGGTTCTATGGGCTGCCAGAGACTCCTATGGCGGAAGAAGAAGCAGAATAATAATAATAGGAACACTAACGATTTCAATAGGTGCCTCCGCACCTTCGGTGCTTGGCCCCTAATAATAGGAACACTAACAATTTCAATAGGTGCCTCCGCACCTTCGGTGCTTGGCCCCTAAATATAGCTGCAAGCAGCCATTATCGGGGCCAAGCGCAAAGAAGAAGACAAGACATGCCAGCATGGCTGGAAGTCTCAAGCCAACTGCAACAATGAGCCATTAAGGACCTATTAAGTTGATTTTAGGCAAAATAGCAGTCAAATTTTAAATACAGTCAATAATAATGGTTTAATGGTTTATCACTTTCGACCAATAGGTGTCACTGTTACGAAACTGATGTGGTTTAGTCAGATTGAGATGACAATGACACATGCAAAGTTTGGTGTCAATATGTCAAAGCATTGCAGAGATACAGCCTCAAGAGTCATTTTTGCATCATGGCTCAACTCTGTTGCAGTGGTATATGAAAACTGTTTTGTCTATCAATCCGAAATCCATAACTATTTGTCAGCATGGTCTGAAGACGATACGGATCAATTTTGGTGAAAATCGGACAAACGGTCTAGGATGAGTTTGAAAAAGTAGATTTTTAACAAATAACAAGATGGAGCACAGATATGTTTGCAAAATATGGCAAAATTGGTATCTATCTTCTCGGCATGAGCCAATGAATGTATTATGACCAGTCTCATTACAATAGGCTAATTTAATCAAAAGTTATTAGCATTTTTGTACATTTTATTACAACTTTTGACCACAAGGTGGCGCTGCCCCGAAACTTTTTGAATATCTTCGGGACATAGAGCGGAAGACACATACCGAGTTTTGTAATGATACACTAGTGCATTCTTAAATTATAGCATTAGCATTTTAAACCGTAATACTGCATTGAAGTCAATGGGAATTTCATGTTTTGTTTTATTATAGCGCCACCAAGAGGCACAATCCCACCAATTTTTTTATGTGTCCTCGTAGTGAGCCCATACATATGTGTGTCAAGTTTGGTGAAAATATTTCATTTTGTTTTGGAGTTATAGACATTTATATGAAAAAACACGTAAAAAATGACTGACACCTGACTTTGATTGGATTTTACTACCCCTTACTATCAATATTTTGAGATTTGGGCATTAGCGTATAGCTATCGACCTATGTTTCCGAACTTCTGAGGCTGGTTTCGTCTCGATCGGACTAGCGGTTTCGAAGATATCAGCAAATGTTTTTTAAGCACTAAATTACAACTCTGCGCAAACCATATGCCGAAACCTGGCAAGTCTGGTATCGTTGGAGTCGGCAAGGATTCAGGAGACCAAAAAACACACTCCCATCAAAATATGTCAACCACACCCAAAGTTATAAGCGTTTGAAAAAAAAAATTCTCCACTAGGTGGCGCTGTTTCGAAACTTCTCAGGCTACTTCAGGGCATCGTGGTGATGACCCATACCAAGTTTCATAACAATCTGTTCATGCGTTCATAAAATACAGCATTTTTGCACATAATTCAAAATGGCCGACATCCAAAATGGCCGACATGGTAAAATTGGATATCAGTCGACTCGGCATGACGCCCTGAATCTAATGAGACCAATTTTATGATTTTTGGATAAACGGTTCAGAAGTTATAAGCCAAAATAGGCATTTTTCGTATCTCCGGACAGGTAGGTGGCGCTGCGCCGAAACGCTGCATGTTGCTTCAAGTCATGCTTGTGATGACATGTACCAAGGTTGGTTTGAATACGATAAAGCGTTGCGGAGATATAGCCTTTAGTGTGTTTTTGCAACCTCCACGTAAAATTTGTTTGTGCGTTTATTGAAAACGATTGGACGAATCAACTTGAATTCCATAACTTTTTGTCAACATGCTCTGAAGATGATCTGTTTCAATTTTCGTGAAAATCGGAGCAACGGCCTAGGAGGAGTTCGAAAAAGTAGGTTTTTCAGAAAATTCAAAATGGCGGGAAAATTTGCATACCGGAAAATGACATCATAGGGTGAAATCGAATCGGCTTGAGCCAAGGAATCCGATGAAAAAAAAATTTTGTTTCTAGCCCTTAGGGGTCAAAAGTTATAAGCATAAATATGAGTGAAACTTTGGACAGGTGGTGGCGCTAGAGGGATTGAGTTAGAGGCACCAAATTTGCTATAGTGACAGCTCAGACTGGCCTCTATGAGTGTGCCAAATTTCACAACTTTTTACCATACGGTTCTATGGGCTGCCAGAGACTCCTATGGCGGAAGAAGAAGAAGAAGAAGAAGAAGAAGAAGAAGAAGAAGCAGAATAATAATAATAGGAACACTAACGATTTCAATAGGTGCCTCCGCACCTTCGGTGCTTGGCCCCTAATAATTGTTTTGTTAAATAAGAAAATACAATTAAATACATTTATGTTAAAAAAACTACACTGTAAAAAAAGTATTTGTTGACTTAACTTAATATATTTTGTTATCTTTTTGCATTGTTTTTTTTAAAAAAGTTTTTCTTACTTATTTGGATAAGTTATCTGAACTAATTCCATTTAGTAATAAAAACTTCCCCTTTAGTTTTCTGAACTTAACTTTTATAGTCATGAAAACTTCACTTTAGTTTGCTGAACTTAAATTTGATAGTCATCATAAATTCAGTTTAGTTTTCTGAACTTAAATGTTCTAGTCATCATAACTTCACTTTAGTTGGTTACAAAGCTAATTTAATCAGTATTGATTGCATTACTATATTTATTTGTAAATTACATTTGATTTAGACTAAACTTATAGCAAATTAAAATCACAGCAACACATATCAGCACACAATTATATTTAATATTTATTAAAAACAAACACCAAAAACAACCACACAAAAGGTCTTATGCCTGCCTCAATAGCTGTTTGCATTCAAAGTTGCAAATTTAACTTGAGCTTAAGTCAGTCAAAGAGAAGAAAATTCACTTCCTGATAAACTGGGACCAATTAAAAGTAAAAGAAGCCACTGTATTTAATTTCCCAAAATGCACATACAAATGAGTGGATGGAAAGAAACAGCTAATGTATGTCTGTGTGCATCAGTTCTAAAATAAAGCAATTTGTTTTTAAAAATTAAATAAAACAAACTCACCCAGCAACATACATTACAGAAATGTCCTTTCTTCAGAAAATGTCAAAAAGAAACGGCACAGACTGTTAAACACCTCTGAATTGGCTTTATACCATTTTAATTTAACCTCATAGCTCTTTGGGAAAGTCATTGTTCAAAGCATAAAGGAGCCCAAACAGTGTGGCAAAGGCATTTAGGGCATCTTCTAGATCCAAGACCACAATCTCTCCGTCCAGTATGACATCCACATCCACAACATCATCTGGGAAGGCACTATCATGTCTGATGTCCTAACTCATGGTCAAGATGCCCTACATTAAGTATCCTACTTGATCATTCACTCACAACACTTCATTAATTGTGTTGTCCTGTGTAAACATCCATAAAAGCATATAAATGAACACATTTTTGTTTTTTACTGGTTTTCCTTTCCAAAATCATAGCATACTCTTTTAGACTCCTAATATCACTACAAGCAAATATTTGCAGTTCTCAAGACATTAATCTATTAAGGTGTGGAAATAATTAACAGTTTTTGAATGGTAACACATTCCATACATCATTTTATAATTTAAACGTGTTTTTACACCTGAACATTAAAGAAAAGCATCCCTTTACGGTACCAGACATGTTTTAATTATTTGTTTATATCCAGAATTCTATATTTATGTCCCCTATGATGCCGTTCTCACTGAGGGTAATGCGTTTTAGTGAACGACCCTGTTATATTGCTCTTTTGGGACACATTTGGCAAACCATGACCTAAGGGTAGAGATTGGAGCATGGATCTTGGCAAATTTTCTAGGCACCTGTATTTATTATGTATGAATGATTTCAAATGTCTCTGAAGAGTAGTCATTTGGCTGAAACTCCTCCCGCATGGAGCGCAGTAATACGGCTTCACTTCGCTGTGAACGCTCTCGTGGTTTTTCAGGTGTGCCGCCTGACTAAAAGCTTTTCCACACTGTGGACAGATGAAAGGCTTCTCGCTGGAGTGAGTTTTTAAGTGAGTATTCAAGTTGTGTTTCAGCATAAAACATTTCCCACACTGCGTGCAAGTAAAAGGCTTATTTTCAACGTGAGTTTTCATGTGCATCCCAAGGCTTCCTTTCTGTCTGTAACTCTTCCCGCATTGACTGCATGTGAAAGGCTTCTCTCCGGTGTGAATTCGTATGTGTTCTGTAAGGCTTCCGCTTTGTTTAAACCCTATTCCACAGTAACTGCATGTGAACGGTCTTTCTCCAGTGTGAATCCTGGTGTGATCCCTAAGGCTTCCTTTACATGTGAAACTCTTTCCACACAGACGACAGGTGCATGGTGACCTTTTAGCTTTCGTTTTTGGAGTTCCTTTTGGTGAAACCTTCTTTTTAGTCTTTGCGCAACTAGAAGATTTATCTCTAGTTGTGACTTTCTGAGATTTTGGATGTCCTTCCTCTTCACTCAGTTCTTCACTTTCCTCTTCATTCTGTTCTTCACTTTCCTCTTCATTCTGTTCTTCACTTTCCTCTTCACTCAGTTCTTCACTTTCCTCTTCACTCTGTTCTTCACATTCCACTTCACTCAGTTCTTCACTTTCCTCTTCACTCAATTCTTCTCTTCCCACGTCACTTTTCTTTTTCATCAGGTCTGAAAGGGACAAATTCAATTAAAATCACTTTTTCAAAAATAAATTCAGTTGACATTGAAATGAATGAGTGTCACCAGTTGCAGTTTGAAATTCAGGAAGAAATTCCTAATTTATGTTATATTGCATGTGATTCTTCAAGATTTGTGAATTCAGGTGACATGGTCCTCCGGTCCGAAATAAGTGTATTTTTCATAGTGACTCTTGATTATATAATGCCTAAAGCTCTAAAAGTTGGTCACTTAGAAGTCTGAAATCAGTTTCATCATTGGTCAACCCCTTGTTAAGTCTGCTATAGTCTGCTATGTATATTTTTCATATTTAACTTTTATTTCCAAAAAGGAAGTTAGGCACATAGTAAAGGGTTAACTGACCAAAACTATACTTTAAAATTTAAATCATTTGAGAAATCAGAATTGATTAGTTGTGGACTCAAGAATTAACAGACCGACACTGTATACATTTATAATAGTGAAGTTAATGTTTCAAAGAAAGTAGGGCTGGGCGATATGGAGCAAAAAATATATCTCGATATATTTTGCTATATCTTGATATACGATATATATCTCGATATCTTTACAGGAAAAATAACCCCCTAAAAACTACAGCAAAAACAAATATGCCAAATACCACAAAAACTTATTTTTTTTAAATTGAAGTGCAAAGAGGTAGTCAAGTGCTTTTGCGACATTTACAACAACAAAAAAACTCCCTGATTACATAAATAATAATAATTTAACTGTAAAAGAAAATAAATAATATTGCCTTCTTTTCATTTATTTCATGCTTTCAAAAGATGAATCAAAGACTCCCTTTTTTACAGTTAAAGTAAACAGTAAGCATTTTGCAGAAAGATGGGGGCATGACTGAGATATAAATAAACTGATTTTATCATAACAACACTTCCTGTTAAATTAGTATCAAAATTCAAACAGTGATGTCAAACAGTCATGAGTTTGACTAAATTCAAACTCATCATGCAGATCATGTAGGCACATGAGCTGAGTTTCACTTCTTTTCCAGTTACAGAACGAAATATGAATGTCAGAAGGTAGGCTATATGATAATATGATACAGTACAACTTACAGAAGAGCACCGCGTGTCTCAGGACACCCGGGATGTCGCGTTTTTCCCTCTTGATTAAAACGTGAATAGACCTATTCATCATAATCCCGTGATAAAGCTGACAAAATAATAATAGTAATGATATTGCAATACTTTTTAAATGTTTTCAAATGATATGCGATCATTTTGACATTTTAACCGAAAACTATGCGATCAGTTAGACACAGATCATAAACTGGCATGCTTGCGACCGCGTCTCGCACCAGTAGTGTCAATCACCTGACTGTGGGTGAAACTTGCGATTTGAACTATGATGAACATTAATATTTCTTTATGAATTTTAGCAAGCAGTTGTGTTAGAAGGAAAACATGGTCTCTAAACTGAGTCCTGAACAACGCACGCGCTTGTCAACATGATAACTTTTTTTTTTTTTTTTTTTTTTTTTTTTTTTTATTAATGCCATAACCAGAACAATACAATAAGACATATACATTCAAATCAAAATTACAAAGTGATAAAGAAAAGTAAAAATAAAAAACAGTGCCAGAGGACAAGAACAAAATTATAATAAACAAAAGGACAAGGGTGCTATTTTATACAATGTCATACCTGCTTGCCAAGTTATGAGTTCTGATTGCCTTTTTACTTGTGCAATTACACAAAATCGAACAATAAAGCTTGAATTCATTTTTAAAACAAGAAAAGTTAGGTTTGGAGTCCGACCATTTCATTTTATGAATGTGAAATTTTCCCATTAATATTAATAATTGTATGAAGTATGCCTTATCTTTCTCAATCCCATAATCATTTAAGTATATTAATATGTCAAATCCACTCAGCCTCAAATTAACATTCAATTTTTTTTTATTAAACGCTCCACATCAATCCAAAATATTTTTGTATATATGCAATGGAAAAATAAATGAAAAATTGTTTCCTTTTCACCATTACAGAAATTACAAGAGTAATCAATATCTAATTTAAAGCGTTCCAGCACATGTTTTACTGGATATATTCTATGCATTATTTTAAAAGACACTTCTTTTACTTTATTATTAATACAGAATTTATCTACTGTTCGCCAAGCTTTACGCCAATTCACATCTCCGAATACAGAAGACCAGAAAAATCTAGCCGGAGGATAAACAATATTATTAAGTATGTTTCTAATATAATTATTTGAGACTCTACCTTGTAAAATATTTTTATTACCAATAAATATTTTATCCTTGATATCATCAAAATTTAGATCTTCTTCCTGTGATGTATTCCTCAGAAGGATCAAAACTTTTCTGGGGATTGCATCCATTATAACAGCAAATTCTTTGGGTCTGACTGGTATTTTAAATTTATTTAAAAATTCCTTATATGTTAATAAAATACCATCATTATTTAAAAGCTGACTAACTAAAATAATATTGTTCTTGACCCAATATTCAAAAAAGAGAGATTTATTTTTGTATAGGATGTCTTTGTTGTTCCAAATATAGTATCTCCTAGGTGAAAAGTTATGTTTGTAGGCCAGTGTCCACGCCATGAGAGCTTGTTTATGAAATTTTGCAAGCTTAATTGGTATTTTGTCAATTGAATAATTGCACTTCAATAAAAATGAGAGGTCGCCTAATTGCTTGAATAGGTAGTTGGGAAAGGAATTCCAAATACTGTCTTTATTTTTTAAATATTGAATAAGCCAATTTATTTTAAATGTATTGTTTAAGGCATCATAACTCAACACCTCTAAACCACCATGATCTTTAGAATTGCATAAAATGTCTTTTCTAAGATAATGTGGCTTGTTTCTCCAAATAAAATCAAAAAGCATTTTATCCAATTGTTTGGTAACTTTTGGGGGGATATCCAATGATAACGAAACATAAACTGATCTGGAGATTCCTTCCGCTTTTGACAAAAGTACTCGCCCCTGAATTGACAAATCCCTTTGTAACCACATATTAAACCTCTTATTGATTTTGTTAATAATTGGATTGAAGTTTAAATTATTACGCAGATATTCATCTTTACATATAACAACTCCCAGATATGTTACTTGATTTGCAATTGGAATATTACAGAAGCTAGTTAAACCACATTCTTTGAGAGGAAACAGAACTGATTTATTTATATTCATTCTTAGTCCTGATACATTGGAGAACTCTTTTATACATTTCACTGCTTTAATAATTTCATTCCTATCTTTCAAAAATAAGGCAGTGTCATCTGCAAACTGACACAACTTAAATGTCAACATGATAACTAATCCTCACCTGGTTGTGGAAGCAGCCGTGTTCAATGAGACAACACGCGAGGGGAGGGGGAACAAAGCAAGAGGCGCGAGGCTCCGCGAGCACAACACAGAGAAGGCAAACAAGCAAAGTGGCGGAATCAGAATTAAATATAAACAATATATCGATATATACGATATGTCCAAATCCATATCGAGCTGAAAAAATATCTCGATATATTTTAAATATCGAGATATCGCCCACCCCTAAAAGAAAGGTTAACAGATCAAAACTGTACTGTGAAAGATTTTAAAAATCAGAATGGTGAAGTTAATGATGCATTCAGGGAAGGGTTAACAGGCAACAAGTGTACTTTAAATTATTTTATAAATCAGAATAAAGTTGAGGGTTAACATTTCACAAATCAACTTGGTTAAATTAGGCACTCGGGGAAGGGTTAATTTACTAATATTGTACTGTGAAAGATTTTACAAATCCACATTAGTAAGTTAAAAAAATCAAAGATAGGTTAACAGACCAAATATGTACGGTGAAAGATTTATTCGCGATCTCAGCTGTCAATTATGACATCACCATGGTAACTTAGATTAGGTGGCTAACCTGCTCTGGAGCAGGTTTTATTCTGGGTTAGAGATTGCAAACCCAAACTGGACCAATCAGCTGCAAGTAAAGATGCAATAAAGCCACACCCCCTGTATCTCTTGTTCCAAATTACAGCAGTTTATAGTGAAAAAACTTTAGAGACAAAATTTCTAATCTTTTGGTGCTAATTATTTATTATATTTATATTATATTAATTATAATTACTTTTAATTAATATAATATATTCACATAATTATATTAATTGACAAGTAGCCTTATATTAATATAAATATAATACATGCATTCATAATTCTTTTAAACATTGTGTATTCATTTGAGCTCCTTGTGAACCTATAATTAGTAGGCATATTTCTTTGATTCACATCATGCATTGACAACCCGATTCCAAAAAAGTTGGGACACTGTACAAATTGAGAATAAAAAAGGAATGCAAAAATGTACAAATCTCATAAACTTATTATTTAAACTAAATATTTTATTCACAATAGAATATAGATAACATATCAAATGTTGAAAGAGAGACATTTTGAAATGGCATGCTAAATATTGGCTCATTTTGGATTTCATGAGTGCTACACATTCCAAAAAAGTTGGGACAGGTAGCAATAGGAGGCCGGAAAAGTTAAATGTACATAAAAGGAACAACTGGAAGACCAATTTGCAACTTATTAGGTCAATTTTCTTATGATTGGATAAAAAAGACCCTCTCAAGCTGGGTAGAGGATCACCAATTCCTCCAAATCCAGAAAATAAACCATATCTAAACATGAATTTTTTCTGAACCAAGGCTCATTTAAAATGGGCTGTGGCAAAGTGGAAAACTGTTCTGTGGTCAGACGAAACAAAATTTTACGTTTTTTTTTTTTTTTTTTTTTTTTTTGGAAAACTGGGATGCCTTGTCATCCAGACTGAAGTGCATGTCGCATGGGCAGCTTACACATCTGGAAAGGCACCACCAATGCTGAAAGGTATATCTAAGTTATAGAACAACATATGCTCCCATCCAGACATCGTCTCTTTCAGGAAAGACCTTGCATTTTCCAACATGACAATGCTAGACCACATACTGCATCCATTACAACATCATGGCTGCCAAGAAGAAAGATCCGGGTAATGAAATGGCCAGAAGCAGTCCAGATCTTTTACCCATAGAAAACATTTGGCGCATCATAAAGAGGGAGATGCGACAAAGAAGACCTAACACAGTCGAGCAACTAGAAGCCTGTAGTAGACAAGAATGGGACAACATTCCAACTCCTAGACTTGAGAAACTTGTCTTGCCAATTTTTTTTTAGGTATTTTGATGCCAAGAAATTTCAAATCAATTCATCTTCCCCTTAAAATTATAAATTTCTCAGTTTAAACATTTGATATGCCGAATGTGTCATAATGTATTAATTACTTAATAACATATTTTATTAACTAATAATGTAAATTAATGTGTAAATTACCACAAGGGGTCAAAGCCATGCATTTCAACCTCCAGATGTCTGCTTTAATTAATCATTAGCTAATGATTTATAAAGGTATCATGTTATGACTTTACTTGTTGGGGCACATGATTATATTAACTAATTCACAATTAATTCAAAACCCATAACCAAAATGACATATTACTTAATCAATTAGTTAATAGTCATGTGCCCCAACAAATAAAGTATAGCTTAATAATAACCTTTATACATCATTAGCTAATTATTAATTAAAGTGGAAGTTGAGATGCATGGCTTTGACCCCTTGTGGTAATTAACACATTAATTTACATTATTAGTTAATATAATATGTTATTAAGGAATTAATACATTATGACATTTTTAACTAATAACAATTAAATGATTACTTGATCTATTAATCATGTAGAATCTTCATTAGTTGCTAATGCAGTAATCATTAATAAATGGGTTAGTTCACCATTAGTGATACATTAACTCATGATTAACTGTTATCTGTGCATTAATTTAGAATGAATTAATGCACATTAGTGCACCCGTATTGTAAAGTGTTACCACAAAATCTATTATTATAAGGTGAAAAGTCGTCAACCTTCAGCGCACTAACGTTACCTAGCTTAAATGTTAAACAAATATACAGCAATAGATGTGTGCCATCCTTTGAATGGTCTCTTAAAATAATCCACATTGCTAGTTAATGTTAGCCCAGGCAGCGATAGGTTACATTAGACAATAATCCTTGACAAATTTCCCCAAACCACCCGAAAGTAATTCAGAATTAATGTACAAAAATAGCTGCCACGGGTCCCGCAGAGACAGAGTGGCTGTACTGTACCAGGGTATATGCAGGAATCCTGAAGTTAATTTCAATACCTTTTTAAGACTTTTTAAAGACCTTCTTAAAATATTTTAAGACCTCGTCGCACTTCAAGTTCTAATCGGCAACAAACCTTTAATAAACAGTTGTAGTCGAATGTAGACTTAAAATCTCTATCGTAGGCCAATTTTGTATCGTTTATATTTCATTTCTGTTTCGCAACGTATGGAGGGCGACACATTACCTAACTGCGCATTTCGCAAAATACATGACGTCACCCGTAGACAGCGCTCGCCAGGGATGGAAATTAACTTTTTTCAAAGTCTACCACTCAATGTTTTTACTAGCCACTTTTTTGTTTTTAACAAATTAATACTACAAGCTCTACAATACTTAAGCAGTTTATTTAATCTCAAGTCTCAATGAAATACTCAATGAAAGACATTTTCACGATGATTTGTGGTCTTTTATGGCTTCCAGTTTTATGGTTTTTAGTCCCAAGAATGAAACTATTCGTTTTGGCATCTTTGAAGCGTGTTGACAACATACTGAGCAGAACATTGTCAGTAGGGATGCACCAAAATCAAAATTCTTGGCCGAAACAAAAAAAGAAGAAACCAAAGCCGAAAACCGAAAAATTAAATCAAACTAGAATGTTTAACTCGACCTCACTCATGTGTACATTAAATAATAATGCACATGCCTACTGGCCTGCAGAAAGGTAGAAATTGAATTTGAATTGAAATTTACATTTACATTTCACGTGAAGTTGGACGCGTGAACAATTTGAATCCATTCGCTTCATTCGCGCGTGAAATTCGCTTCATTCGCGTGTGACATTAGGCTTGTTTGAGATGCGCCTTGCCTCGCCTGAAATAAAGGCGAGACCAAGCCTGCAGTCTCCCTCTCATTTACTGAAGCTTTCGCGCCTCGATCGCCCCCCGGTGACCGGTCCCAGTATAGCCGCCCCTCTGTGTTTTCTAATGGACGCGAGGCAAACTAAATAATAAAATTACACTTCAAATATTTTCCCCCCAAAGTTAGTTTATGTCACTGAAGGCAGTTATCATCACGATGATTTTATTTCAAGTGTTCGTTTTAAAAATAAGTTTAGTTTTAGTTAGTTTTCTGACGCTTTAAAAACAGGGGGTGTGACGTCATGATTGACAGCTGAGACTGACGGCTTCTCTGAGTGAAGTTGTCACTGAGGCACTAACAGACTTTTTTCAGAATTTTTGGGAGCAGATTGGTGCTTTAGCTTTAATTTCTACATTTCCATAACTGTTTATTTCACACCAACATAATTAATTGTTCTGCATCTGCGAGAGTGTGGGCGGGCTTTTGATATCGCGACTGTACTTCCTGCTCTACTTCCTGCGCTCTACTGCGCAACTCCGGTCCCGAAATCGCTACTGCGCAGACTCGGTCCCAAGATGTCCGCGCCGTGCAAGGCTGCCTGAAAGCTTCAAATATGGCAAGCGGAAACGGATGATGTCGAGTCGTCCATATTTTTTTACGGTCTATGTGGAGAGCAACTGCGCTCGACTGCAGAATCCGACACATCCGCCTTTCGCTCGCGAGAGATTTTTGACATACGTCAGCATGACATCAGAGCAAGGCGGACCGCCCTCGGACACATTTCTAACCGGCATGCATCTCGCGCTTATCACCGGTGATCGGTTCTGCGCAGATTTTGCTCATCTCAAACAAGCCTATTCACTAGACAACAGACGCGAATTCGCGTCATGGGAGGGGGTTCTGCCAGGCAGCGGCAGTCGGCAGAAAGACTATCCGAGTTAAGGCTGCTCTCACCGGGGTGGATGAGCGCTGAGCTCCGGTGATCACCTGGGTCTCACACCTCCGAAAACACCAGATCAAATTTTCAAATAGGATTAGTTCCAATCCAAACCTTCTGCATCCGTTTTAAAAATCCCTCCAAAACCGCGCATGTCAACCAAGCCTGCAGTCTCCCTCTCATTTACTGAAGCTTTCGCGCCTCGATCGCCCCCCGGTGACCGGTCCCAGTATAGCCGCCCCTCTGTGATTTCTAATGGACGCGAGGCAAACTAAATAATAAAATTACAATTCAAAATTTTTCCCCCAAAGTTAGTTTATGTCACTGAAGGCAGTTATCATCACGATGATTTCATTTCAGGTGTTCGTTTTAAAAATAAGTTTAGTTTGAGTTAGTTATTTGATGCTATAAAAACGGGGTGTGTGACGTCATGATTGACAGCTGAGACTGACGGCTTCTCTGAGTGAAGTTGTCACTGAGGCACTAACGGACTTTTTTCAAAATTTTTGGGAGCAGATTAGAGCTTTAGCTTTAATTTCTACATTTCCATAACTGTTTATTTCACACCAACATAATTAATTGTTCTGCATCTGCGAGAGTGTGGGCGGGCTTTTGATATCGCGACTGTACTTCCTGCTCTACTTCCTGCGCTCTACTGCGCAACTCCGGTCCCGAAATCGCTACTGCGCAGACTCGGTCCCAAGATGTCCGCGCCGTGCAAGGCTGCCTGAAAGCTTCAAATATGGCAAGCGGAAACGGATGATGTCGAGTCGTCCATATTTTTTACGGTCTATGATGTCAACATTGCACGCAGCCTTTTTTGCTAAGCCCCGCCCACCATTACGTTGCAATGTTTACAAACTTTTAAGGCGTCTATTAAGTTAAATACGGTACACAGCCTACAACGAATGCATGATGTTATACTCTGTAATTTGAGGCATTTTTAAATGCATGTGCTGTGGTCTTGCATGTTAAATGCATGTGCTCTGATGGTTACAGTGCAGATAATCTTGTGTCCTAGGTCTACAAAAACAGAAAGCAAAAGTTATTTAAGTCGCACGTGAAAACGGATCGCGTGAAAACGATGTCGTTCTAGTTCAGAAACACTAGCACAGCGATTGCAGCAACAGTAACTTTAGCTGCGAAATAATCAAGAAATCAACCTCTTTGTTCGTCGGACTCTCCATCTTTCTCTGTTTGTGGCTCCGGACCCCGCATGTCGTGTTCCCGTTGCTCTTTAATAAATTCCGTCATCTCAGCAGGAGATTCGGCTGTTGCTGCTGGACTCGTTCAACGATCAGCGCCGCTTTTTCTCAAGTGTGATGACAGGGTGGTCTTGTTTTGTTATGAAAAAAACTGAAGCTCTGATGAATGGACTATGGACACTGTCCGGACGGGTCTCCTTTAGTTTCTGAGCGGATGGGGGAGGAAACCAAGATATGTGTGTGTGTGTGTGTGTGTGTGTGTGTGTGTGTGTGTGGACTTGTTTTTCTATCCTGGGGAATTCAACCTGAATGCATACAGACTCATGGGGACTCATGGGGATGTCACTGTGGGACCTAAATTGATGTCTCCATACAAGAGCTTATAAATCATACAACATAGTTATTTTAACAAATGTAAAAAATGCAGAAAGCTTTGTGTGATGGGTAGGTTGGTAGGGTTAGTGTCAGGGGGTAGATAGAATATAAGTTACTGCATAAAAACCATTATGCGGCGCCTATGGAAAGTCTCCAGAAAGATATTGTGGCAGACAGTGTGTGTGTGTGCGTGTGCGTGTGTGTGTGTGTGTGTGTGTGTGTGTGTGTGTGTGTGTACTTGTTTCATATTACATTCTAGGGACACAATGTAATGAGATCACCTAGGCTACATTTTGGGGACCAGCCAGTGGTCCCCACAATGTAAATGGATTTAAATACTTTTACTAAATTATGTTTTTTTTAAACGTAAAAATGCAGAATGTTTCCTGTGATAGGGGTAGTGTAGGGGGATAGAATGTACAGTTTGTTCAGTGTGTGTGTGTGTGTGTGTGTGTGTGTGTGTGTGTGTGTGTGTGTGTGTGTGTGTGTGTGTGTGTGTGTGTGTGTGTGTGTGTGTGTGTGTGTGTGTGTGTGTGTGTGGCTAGTCATCTTATCTCCAATAGCAGTGTCCCATAGACTGATGTCACAGTGATTTATGAGGAGGGCCTATAAGTGTGAGTGTACTTTCATTGTCATGCAAGTGACATTCTTTAATACCTTTTGGCTTGAATTACTTACAAAGTAGAATTGTGCAAGGTTAAAAGTTGAGACATCCCACATAAAAGGCTGGCCTAAAGTGGGAGGTTTTGCATTCTGCAGGCATTTTGCTCCTCACCAAGTTTTTTTTTTATCATTCATTTGACGAGTTTGTGTACCCATATTATCTTAGTAAAAGTGGTAATCAGATTTGGCTAGCTGTCTGCTATAGAGGTGGTTGGAGGGGATATTCTACCCGAGCTCCGATTCCCCCCCCACCCCCCCACCCCCATAACAGGCAAAATTATACAAAAAGGAGGAGCAGGGGAGGTGGGATGCTGCAAGACCTAACAACGGGAAGAGGTAAGCTGCTGCTGGTTTTATACCTTGGTATTAATTGGAAGAGTAGATCAGCGTACTCCTCGCGAAATTATGTTCAATAACTTAACGTACTTCTTATTTCACTCATTTTGTATGGTATTAATTATTATCATTATCAATATGACTATTCTAAATGATCCGGATAAGTTTAATATGATGATGGTCCAACAGTGTGCCTGAAGTGGTGGTCAGATATCTGGAAATCTGATCTTACCATCTGGGCAGTAAATTCTTACTTTTGAGCAGAGACTGAACGGCTGCTGACATTCACACCTCCTTATCAGGAGACGTTATGGAAATGAGGCTTTCAGATGATCATCAATTGACGTCTTTGGATTAACACTCAAATACAGGAGAATACAGGCAAACTGCAGACAGACCCGCTGAGCCCCCAAACTCTTTTATCCTCATCAGTGTGTGAGTGTGTATTGTGCTCCACTATATCCCATATGGTATGGTGCCAGTTTTTATCCTCTGTTGAAATAAAAATGTTTATACAACTTTGCTTATTTTAGCAATGTTTTCATCATTAGAATGATCCGGTACGTTTCTCACATGACTGTTAGAGAGGTCATAAAACATCCAGAGATGGAAAGCAGGAGTGAAACACATGCTCTAATATTAAAGGACGTGAATGATCCTAGGGAGTTCACATATGTAAAGTCCTCCTCCCTCTTTTGATATTGAAAGGTCAAATGCCAACATAGGAATTCCAAATATGTAAGGTCAAAGTCTGAAATGCTCCCAGGAGAATAGGACCGGTCAAAAGTCACCAACAAATAAAATGTGTTGACATCTGTTAGGTATTATATACCACTAAAAAAGTTTTAATATTTGTCTACTCTGAGTTCACACACACTCATGTCACATCTTCTGTTATGCCAAAATACTACTGACTTTGTGATTGGTCGATAAGTAGAGGGTGGCACTTCAAGCCAAAAATATGTCAACATCAACATCAGTTGAGGGCTGCAACAACAACTTTTAAATGACAATCAGGGCCATATCAGTCATAATATAAGACTATCCTCTAAGTTTCAGAGCTGAAAACGTCCTTGTTAGTAAAAGAAAAGCTTTTATAGCCACCAGGCCCAGCAAACGGTCTTGTGCTTCATTCTTACGTCATAGCACTACAAAACCCACCTCTACAGCACGTCTAATCCAGTAGCCTCGCCCACCGACTCATGGAGGGCTCGTGCTAGCTAGCCAACAACAATAAACATGCCGAGGAAGATAGCTAGATATTGCGCTATTCCTGGTTGTGGAAGAACACATATGCTGTATAAGCCTCCATTCGGATCCTAATATTAGGAATGTGTGGTTCAACTTTATTTTTAATGAAGTTCCAGCTCATGTGGGGAAGAAATGTTCCCTTCAGTTCACTACGGAATCGTTTGTAAACAAATCTCCGGTCGATGCTGGATTTGGATCCGACAGGAATGGTGCAACACACTTATGTGAGTAAAACGTGTTTTTATATATAATAGTATTGCATTGTTATAGATCGTTTTGCTTATGTGTACGTGTCTAACAGAAACATACCTTTAGCATGCTGGGCTCGCAAAGCCCGGAGGGCTGATGAATCTCATAATATACCGTTCTTGTTCTTGCTGTTGTCTCTCGAGTCTCGACTTGACATTTGAAGGGCAGCGCGCACGTGTGTGTCGACCGATCGTGCGGGCTAAGTGTAATATAAAAATAATATTCCAATCAATTGCGGGTGGATGAGAAATAAATCATTGTGTTTGTTTAATAAAGACTTTTACGAGCTCTGTGATCGATTCCGGTTGCCGCTTTCAAAACAATTTCTCCTCTCCCTCATGTGAACTGACAGGGGAGCTTAAGATCATTAAATATGCAAATCTTATCCAATCATAGCCGTGGGCGTTTACTTCCAAGTCTCCAGTGCGTCACGCCCATCAAAACCTAGCGTTTTGTAGAGAGCCTCAAAACCAGTGTAAAAAAAAGGCCTATTACTTATTTGTTACGATGTTTTTGAATGTAAAAACCACACAAACATCATTAGTTGACTTCAGACAACAGTATAAAAAAGCCAGTTCATGACACCTTTAAAACATCAACTCATGAAGTTCTATTTAAAAATTTTAAACTTTACAACTGTGCACACGATTTTAGTGCTTTCATGACACAATTTACACAAAACCTAGCTTTATACAAAAAACAACCTTCTAGTCGTACACAGAACAAACATTCGGGGGCTGTACATAAACAGATGCTACATCGCTAGGCTATCGTAAACAATCTCTGTGTTGATGGTTGACTCAGATAGCAATCAGCCTCGAAAGCAATCGTTTGGAGGCTATAAATTATTACACAACAATGGCCAGTTATTCAGGCAAAAGACAGCATTTAGTCTCCAAAAACAGTCGATTGTCTCATGAACAGAGCAGTCGCAAAGCTACAGGTAGGCCCGGGTCACTTTGGGTTTCATAGTTTCCCCTCTTCCTATAGGTGCATTTCACACACGTGTCAAAATTCTCTTAGTCTCACCCAGGATGTAATGGTAAGATTTGTACGACTGTGGTATGTTGAGCAAATATCAATCAGTTTATACTTTAAAAGCCTAATTTGGATGCAAGAAACCAAGCCATGAAACTAAGGTTTTATGTGTTTGAGGAGCAGAGTGTCTTACATTTGTCATCAAGTCATAGTCAATACTGTCTTAAATAGCCTGTGTAGCACTTCCTCTTTAATAACAGGAGCTTTTGAGTTCTCAGATAGCTATAGCATACAGTAAACTATAACCTGTAAGTTGTTGAAAACGTAATGCACTTACTGCTGTTAATAAACGCATGCATCTCTGACTTTCTCAGAAATTCACCTTTCAAAAACCTCAACTCCATTTGAGCTTGATTTTGGTAAAATGTTAATAATTTCTTATTATTATTATTTCTTATTTCTTACATCACTCTCCAAATCTTGCTTCTTTGAAATAGTTACCATTATGGAGATCCATGTTTACTTTAGTTGGGCTCTTGACCCTTGACCTTAAAGGGGGGGTGAAATGCTGTTTCATGCATACTGAGCTTTTTACACTGCTAAAGACTTGGATTCCCATCCTAAACATAGACAAAGTTTCAAACACTAAGTTGGACGTTTGATGGAGTATTTCTGTGTTAAAAATACTCCTTACGGTTTCTCACAAGTTTCGGAGAGTTTTTTTTCGAGTATGGGTCCGCTTGACGTCGACAGAGGGTGACATCCAGCGACTTCAACGCTTCAGCACAGCATTCCAGGATGGCAGCGCTGCATTTGAACCGATTTGAATGCAGAAATGACGGGAAGCGTCACAACATACGCTTCGGTCGTGTCACAAAAGTGGATCTCCACGGTCACTGCTGTCACAGGACATCACGAAATCAAAAGAAGTGTGTTTTTGACAGAGCAGTCCCAGCGATAAAGGTTCACGGTCCTGCTTTGGAAACAGGCGGTGAGTAAAACTGCTTCAAATGTCTATGTTGTTGGCAATCAAACATGTAAGTAAACATCAGTAAACAACGATTGTGTATAACGTTAGTTAATTTATTAATGGAGCATGCGATCTATGGTGTGTGTTTAAATACATTTGTTTAGCTGACCAATAGGTGTCAGTTTGATTATTGTAAAACCACCCAAACATAAACCTAGCGTTCTCACAAAGCGTGCTTCGTCATTCAAGCGCGCTAACGGTTACTCCATTGTTGTTCTATGTATACCGTTACACTAACTGACGTGCAAAACCGTTTTGCTTGCTACTGCCAAGGTTTAGTCGCATACAAAAGTCCATAAACCGAATCATGTTCTCATAAACTGCGAGTAAACACACACAAATGTTGACAGGCCACTAAATACAGTACATACCACAGAGACGGACGTCCTGCTGTTGTTGCTTCCCCTGTTCAATTTATTTCAGCCTCCGGATCTAATTCTGGATCATATCTGTATTAGTTGAATCTGATTGATAGCCATGGTTTATATAGGGTAGCGTTTTCTTCTCCACGCTTGAGGACGTCACCTCTTTGTGTGCGCTCCTCATTCTTTAGCTCCGCCCACACGATATGTCTCCAGGCGCTCGTTTTTTTCCAGACAGCCTCTATTTCTTTTATAAATATAATAAAACTAAAGACTTTTCGGAGATATGAAGGATGCAATACTACTCTATAGGTACTCAAGATTGACTGTAACTGAGTGCCCCTCCCCCCAACCCCCCCTTAATATTCTATTATAAACACTGTGATACTAGAGGTCTAGTTCTGTTGTGGTGATCTGGGGCCCGCTTCAGAAACGAGGTTAAGTGAAAACTCTATGTTAGGAAATTAGGAAAATTCTGGGTTTTCTGTTTCGGAATGGGAGGTATGTCAAACCTGAGAAAGCCGAGTAAGTCAAGCCAGTTTCTAAAAGAGAGGTTACTTTTACTCAGAGTCGGTTACAGGGTAACTTAGCCTACTCTGTGAACCTAACCTGGTCCGGAGAAAGTTATCTTTTGTAAACCCAGAGTTTTTTTCAGTCTCCTGCCCCATTTTTAAAGCATCAGCGTTGTTTAATTTACACTGCACAAATGCTTCTCTTACTGAGCATTTGTGTATTGTTTCAAGTACAAATATCTAAATTGTATAAACTAAATCTAAAATCTAAAGCAACTTTAACAAAACAAGAAAATGATATGCAACTTGGCTAAGAAAAATAATCCTAATGCAAACACAAACAAGAATATTTTTCTTACCCCACCTGGCAGATAATTCTGCAAAATAGGAAAAATTCACTTAAATTACTTCCTTAATAATCTTTGTGTTTTTTGACTGGAAACAAAAATACAAAGAAAGAAAAGCATTTTTGGCAGTGCAGGTACATTTATTAATTGCTCATTTTCATCATCGAGGCCCTTGGGGACAATTATTCGAGGACATGGTCAAAGTGGCAGAAATGGCATGTCCTTCAACAGGATCCTGACGTTCACTTGATAAACCTCTAAAAGTAATACCCTAATAATTAGAATACTTTAGGATTTCCAGTAGTTGGGTGCACAGTGCATTGATGACTGGCCTCCATAAAAATATCTGTTTTGAGGCTTTTCTCGTGGAAAACAGCGCCATCTTTCATCAGTGAGGAGAGAAGGCCTCAAACTCATCTTCAGTCTTATCTGCTGGTTATATTTCAATATCAGAATTGAAGGTGACATCTGATTTGCAGGTGAAATGATTGAAAATAAAGCATTGGGGGGAAATCCCTCAGCATATGACACAACCAGTCGCTGTTGATGAAGTGGCTGAAATGTGTTTCTAGATGACAGGGTTTGATGTGTTTGTTTCTGTGTGAATCTACTATGGCGGAGGATTTGCTCATGAATATTACGCGCGTAATGGCACGCTCATCCAGTACTCCTCACCGATTGGCTGACAGGCAAGACATTAGTTCGAGTTCTGACCAATTAGCGGTTCCTCCTAGAGCGAAGGCTTGGGCTGTGAATATTAATGAGATTTCGTGACCGAACGCTCCAGTAAACAGACCGCGCGACTGCAGCCTGACTCGATTAATATTCATGAGCGCGTTGTTCTGAAGCGCCGCCGGTCAGCCGCTCATTGGTCGCGTCCTGCGCATCGTTGCAGGGCGATTATTGTGTCTTCGGAGAGAGCGACGATAGGATGAAATAGCGTGACATACAGATGTGTTCTTTCCGATCTCCGACAATAACAAGCCTCTCATCAGTGACGGGATTAGGTTTTGCGCGTTAGGGCTGCTGCTGCTTTAAGACGGCTCAGGTGGAGCAGGATAACGGTAAGTCTTTCCCCGCACGAATAATGTCAGTTTATATGCAGGCCGAGGCCATGGCGTATTCAATCAGTGACATCCCTTACAAATACATCAACATCCTAATATCATCCATATGAATATAGCTGCATCCCTTATAAATGCATCTACATTCCTTATTATACTCGGTATAAATGCATCTACATCCATATATCATCCGTATAAGGCCCACATCCATTATAATGTATCTTTAAACACAGAGATGTATAGCATCATAGTGACTGTGAAATGACTAATGCTCCGGTGTTGCCCTTGACAATCTGTGCTTGCGGACAGGAAAACAGTTGCGCAATATTTGTGTCTCTGTAGCTGGATGCGCGTGCGGATGCGCGTCTCCTCTTCCTCTTCCTCTCTAGCTCTGTAGTCCAGACACTGCCGCATCATCATCAACATGGGGAACAGGGGCATGGAGGAGCTGATCCCGCTGGTCAACCGGCTACAGGACGCCTTCAGCTCCATCGGCCAGAGCTGTAACCTGGACCTGCCGCAGATCGCGGTGGTGGGCGGGCAGAGCGCCGGCAAGAGCTCCGTGCTCGAGAACTTCGTGGGAAGGTGAGTGATGGTTACGGGCATTCATCCGCTACGCCTGTCACATGACCACCATATTTAATAATGGCTATAATAATATAGGCATACAATTTGTACCTGTTCCCTAATGAATTTGGATTGAGCTTTAAATAACAGGGCATGGAAAAGTTAATGAAGCAACAAGTAACAGTGATAAATAATGAATAAATGATTTGAAAGTCGAGCTGCAAAATTCTGTTTAAAATAGAGATCATGGTTCTTCTTAGATTCTGAATTATCACTAAACAACATAATATGTCATTTACTGGTTCAGACAATATGTGAATTTCTGCAGTGTATTTAAAAAATATTAAATTAATTGAATTATTATTATCATTACTTCAAAAATCGGTTTGAATTAATGATTCAATTACTTTTTGACAGAGTTGGACAAAGTACACCACTCTATTACTTGAGTAAAAGTAAAAGTACTACTGGTCAAATATTATTCCGTTACAAGTGAAAGTTGTAAAAACAGATTTTTACTTGAGTAAAAGTACAGAAGTATTTGTTTGCAAAAGTACTTAAGTATCAAAAGTAAATTTCCTTTTTTATGCCAATGCATTATTTTATTATTGTTGTATAAATGCACACTGTCATAATGGTTTAAGCCAGTCAGTGATGCTCCATCTGACATACTACCATACGACTAACTTAAACTCATTTAAATACTTGTATATAAGTTACAAAGCTCTTTACAAAGCTGCTGTCACTTTAAGGCCGAATTCATGGATCCAATACACTGATACACTTCTTATATTCTCACAACATTACTCTTCTCTTTCTCCCAGACATTTATATTTGTAATATTTTATAAGACATGCATCAAGTGTATGCCAACTAAACTAATCTTGATGTTTTTAAAAAAAAAACTGAAACATACTTTCAAAGTATGACTATGGGTGCACACACTTGTGCCTAAGAACCGTCTTTTTCCATTTTGGAACTGATCAGTGTTCAAAAAAAGTTGGGAAAATGTATATGACCCTATAAGAGTGATTCCTGATAGACTGTCTGCAACAACAACAACAACAAAAAACCTTTTAAAGAAGAAAAAAAAAACATCCACCGACTATCAGAGCTGCTACAGAAACGACTTTCAACCTAGATAGAAAGTACAATATTTGTCTTTCAAATGTAATGAAGTAAAAGTCATAAGTTTCCAGAAAAAAATAATACTCAAGTAAAGTGTAATTAAGTACAGTACTCAAGTAAATAAGTTACTGTCCACCACTGCTTTTTGAACATTGTCTCCACCTACTGGTGTAACTGTAATGATATAATCTTTATTTGAAGTGCCACAGTAATTTAACTCTATTTTAATCGCTACCGTAGTCCGTAGACATCAGTGTTTATATCTGAACTATAAATGATAATCTTTTAACCCAGTACTTCTGTGATAATATCAATGATTGTAAGACAGAAATAATGATCCTGTTTTTAAATAGACTGTTTGTGAAGCTGTTTCGTCATATCTTGACAACGGCTCTCTCTGGATAAGATCTGGATAAGATCTGAATCTCTGTGCTCAGACTTGTCAATGGTTTAATAGACAGCAGAATCACTATCATTTAGAAATAATATCACGGGTGTTTGGATCAAGATCGTATTCATTTAGCAAAGAATCGTGCAAGAACATTACAAAGTGGTTTATGGGAGCAATAAAACAGAATAAGGGGGCAAATGTCACTCCCAGAACACCATCAATGTCTAAGCAGAGAGCTGAGTAAGAATTCGGGCTCCACTAACATGATTTCTGAACATTAAATCAGGAATAGGAGAGGTCTGATCAGTGAACCCTGAGGTACACCTCTGGAAACAGAGGCAGCGTGTGACGTTTGTTTGTTAACATGCACACATTAGATGTCAGCCGATGGAGGGCCGAGTCTGGGACAGCAGGAATGGACAGATAAATGAGGGACAAGTTTCCATCCACTTTTTCCACTGTTTTGTTATCGACAAAGTGAATATGCGTAAAAAAAAAAAAAAAATCCACCCTGTTTCCACCCAATGGGCCTTTTACCGATAAAATTGTGTGCGTAATAATGACACCATCCCTGAAAAAAACGCATTGTCGTATAAGTTTTGTTGTCACACACAAAAAAAATCTGCCTTCAAGTCGTTTCCGTAGTGGTGTACATTGCAAATTGTATAGTATCTTTCGCCTCCCAAATACTTGTAAAATACAGAGAATAATGAGACAATTGAAATCTGACAGTTTACTCTAATTATTTTTATGAATAATAGGCCTAATAATAAATTATGAAAGCTGAAAGCGAAGTTGGACAGCCTTTATGATGAAGCCTATGGGTTTGGACACTGGGCAGCTCATTTCTCCTGTTTGCAAAATAAAAAAACTGGTACAGTAAAATCTTCTGTCATATAACAACAATCTTTAACGTAAGCCTTGAACATGCAGTCAAGCCAGTTTGACATGGATAAAAACGCATGTATTCAGATCATTCTAACCAAAAAAAGATATTCGTTCTGGTTTTAAATAACATCAGATCTATCAAAAACATAAAATCTCTGCTCATCTTTTTTCCTCAGAGAGAGATGCAGTTGTGACCTAAACCTTTTATTTGCGTAGGCCTATCTATATTTATAACTCGCCATCTTAACAATTCTAAAATTAATTAAGAGCTTTTTGGATTCAACCCACTTCATTTTTTTTCTAATTAGTTTAAGATAAAATAATTTTACATATTTTAAAATTTTATTTAGAAAATTATTTTATTAATAAATGTCATGTTTGTGATTTTCATTTGTCAAGTAGCCAGATGCTGTCCATGAAATTGTGATCTTATGGCAGTATTTTATGTATTATAAATAGCATGTTGAAACTTCCTTAGAAACTCCAACACTCTTCCTTCGTTTGACAGACGCCTCATTTTATTTTTGACGAGCTGCAGCAATTTAAGGCACTATATTTTCCTCGTCCACTTTGAAACAAAACTTTATTATATATTATTTAATTATAAAATTATATTTATTAATTATTAAATTAAATTAAATTATTAAATTATAGGCTCTATACATAAAATAATTTTTAATAACAAGTGTTATGTTTTTTTGTACTTCCTGATAACTACATGACTATTTAGATCAAGCAACGTTCAGAAACGGTTAGCTATTATGTTTCTGGTTAAAATTAACAAAAATTAGGTTTGAGAGGTAACGTCTTATTCTCACCAATAGTAATACAATAATTCAAAGCTGCTGTCAATAACTTTTTTGGGTTAAAAATTATCCATAGTCAATTTTTGAGTAAGTACATAACCAACAAGTGTTCAAAATCTCCTTACCTTAGCCCAATTCACAACGGTACGCTTGTAATAATGTGTAATAATTACATCACATCTGTATACATAAAGAAGGAGTCCGGCTAGTAGTAGTATCGCATGTGAGGATGCTGCAGGTGGCGGATCATTTATAGCCTTTTCTTAATAAGGAAACAAGACTGTAACCAGAAAGTTCCAATCAACAGTCATTAGTAATAACTGGAGATTCACCGGTAGTGAAAAGCAAAAGATTAAACTGCACAGAAATTGAAACGCGGATTGAAAACAGACACAGAAGAAAAGACAATGCTGAATAAAGTCGTAGTTTTTTTGTTTTGTTTTTGGACAAAAATGTATTTTTGATGCTTCAAAAAATTCTAACTAACCCACTGATGTCACATATGGACTACTTTGATGATGTTTTTATTACCTTTCTGGGCATGGACAGTATACCGTACATACATTTTCAATGGAGGGACAGAAAGCTCTCGGACTAAATATAAAATATCTTAAACTGTGTTCTAAATATGAACGGCGGTCTTACGGGTGTGGAACGGCATTAGGGTGAGTCATTAATGACATAATTTACATTTTTGGGTGAACTAACCCTTTAACTATGAATAAAAACATCAGTATGAATTATATATAAAAATAAATGTCAATCATCAAGTCAAATCAATAAGATTTGTATAATGTTTTCGCAGTACATGTTATTTTAAAACATCTTTACAGAGAATTATATAATTATTGAAGTTGTTTGAAGTTTCTGTCAGACCTGACTAATGCTGTGTAACAGCAAGCTTGAGACAGACGTTAGACGTATCAGATCTTGATAGAGTCTTGAACATTTCCAGAAAGGCAATCCCAAAGAATCCCATTCTCAATAACAATGCATGTTTCTATTAGCCATCATTCAACCAGTGTGGTGTTTAGTGGCTGATGCCATATCCCGTTGGGTATGCATGGATGACGCAATCCAGTTTATTGATCGACAAATACACAGCATGCCTGAAATTATATGAAACGTTTATCACTAAATTCACTCAATAAATACTGAAAAGTACTCTTCATAGTTCTTTGATTAGGCCAGCGGTGAGGTTTAATTGCTCATTCAAATTCATAAAAAATACTGGAAAACAGTAAATGTTCATGATCTTGGACAGAGTTACCAGTATATTTGTGTTAATTAGACAAACTGGCACAGCTATAAGGTGGTCTGATTAAGAGCTCTACTGATTTACCCCGGTAACAGTAGAGTATACTGCAAAGACACAGACGCACGCACAGCTCTTTCACTGCAGCGCACAGTGATGTTGAGATGTTGAGCCTGTGTTTTTATTCCAGGGATTTTCTTCCTCGTGGATCTGGCATCGTCACTCGCAGGCCTCTGGTTCTGCAGCTCATCAGTGCCAACACAGGTAAGCCGTGTCTCTGACCGTGAGTTTGCTCAGTGTTTCAAGCGGGGCGTGTTAACATGCGTGTGTGTATTTCCTCTGCAGAGTGGGCTGAGTTCCTGCACTGCAAAGGGAAGAAGTTCACTGATTTCGATGAGGTCCGTCAAGAGATCGAGGCAGAGACGGACCGCGTTACCGGGGCGAATAAGGGCATTTCGCCCGTTCCCATCAACCTGAGAGTTTTCTCCCCACATGGTACTGCAGAAACACTGCTGAAACGGCCTTCAGTGCAGACGAGCAGTCTTATAGTCTCTAGAAACGAAATGCTTATGCTGTCGTATGTACAGCTAGATTGAGTTTTCAGACTGTGTAGTTTTAATGGCGGTTATGACACGTCTCAAGCCATCTAGCATTACTCCTTCAGTCTTTATTCGGTTTTATGTGCGTTCTCTCTTGGCCAGCCGGTCCTTGTCACGACTCTTCATCACACCATCTGTCCTCTTCCCTCTGTGCAGTGCTGAACTTGACTCTCATTGACTTGCCTGGCATCACTAAAGTGCCGGTGGGCGATCAGCCGGTGGACATCGAGCAGCAGATCCGAGATATGATCATGCAGTTCATTTGTCGAGAGAGCTGCCTCATCCTGGCCGTCACCCCTGCCAACACTGACCTGGCCAACTCTGACGCGCTCAAGCTAGCCAAAGACGTCGACCCTCAGGGTGCGTAAGAGATACTGACACACACACACACATACACACACACAGGCCGGGGTCAATAAACATGAGCGTAGGGTCGCAAACTAGCAGAGTGCAGGTGATCTGATTTAAACATAATGTGGCTTGGCAAACGATTTGTTCTTATAATATCTTCCCCTGGCAATCCTAATGAATGAAGATGAGTGGAGAAGATTCTGTCTCTTCTATCACACACTATCTGTTGAGCAGTAAATAATGGCACAGGTACCAGAAAACCTCAAAACTTAGTAAATCATGTTGTGTGATTCATTTAAATACTCTGCTCCTATACATACTTCCTCTAAAAGGGAATCTCCTACTAATTAAAATGCAATAAGGTCATTGACAAAAATAACTCTGTCCATGCCTTTTCAGCACTGCATGTCTTTAGTAAATCCTGACAGTCGTTTTCTGTCAGAAGAAATCTGTGTATCTTACAATTTTTTTATTTATTTAAAGGGGGGGGGGTGAAATGCTGTTTCATGCATACTGAGCTTTTTACACTGTTAAAGACTTGGATTCCCATCCTAAACATAGACAAAGTTTCAAAAACTAACGTTGGACATTTGATAGAGTATTTCTGTGTCAAAAATACTCCTTCTGGTTTCTCACAAGTTTCGGAGAGTTTTTTTCGAGTATGGCTCAGCTTGACGTTAATAAGAGCGGAAGGTCCTTGTATGTGCCGTACGGGCTCTTCTCCCGGAAGGGTGCGGTGCGCGCGCGTGACTAGAGCGAGAGAGGAAATGCACGCCTATAAACACTCGCTCAGCTGCAGATCTAGTCGTCGGTGAACACTTAAGTCGCGCGCCGCATTCCACTTTATTCCTATGAGTGACATCAAGCAACTTCAACGCTTCAGCACAGCATTCCGGGAAGGCAGCGCTGCATTTGAACCGCTTTGAACGCAGAAATGACGGGAAGCTTCACAACATCGCTTCAGTCGCGTCGCAAAGTGGATTTCCACGCCACTGCTGTCAGGACTTTACCAAATCATACCAAAGAAGTGTGTTTTTGACGTAGCGGTCCCAGCGATAAAGGTTCGTTCCTGCTTTGGAAGCAGCTGGTGAGTAAAACTGCTTCAAATGTCTATGCTGTTGGCTATCGTCGCATGAGTAAACATCAGTAAACGACACGATCGCGTGCTTCGTCATTCAAATGCGCTAACGTTACTCCATTGCTGTTCTATGTATAACGTTACACTAGTCTGACGTGCAAAACCGTTTTGCTTGCTACTGCTAAGGTTTAGTCCATATACAATAGTCCATAAACCGAATCATGTCCTCATAAACTGCGAGTAAACACACACAAATGTTCACAGGCCACTAAATACAGTAACTTACATACCACAGAGACGGACGTCCTGCTGTTGCTGTTTCTCCTGTTCAATTTATTTCAGCCTCAGATGTGATTCTGGATCATATATCTATTAGCTGAGATCGATAGCCATGGGCTTCTCCACGCTTGAGGACGTCACCGCTTTGTTCGCGATCGTCATTCTTTAGCTCCGCTCACACGATACGCCTCCAGGCGCTCGGTTTTTTCCGGAAAGACTTGGTACTGCCTATATTTCTTTTATAAATATAATAAAACTAAAGACTTTGAGAGATATGAAGGATGCAATACTACTCTATAGGTACTCAAGATTGACATGAGATTGACTAAAATTGAGTGTTTCACCCCCCCCTTTAACAAAATTACAAATGAATTCCTTATCGGCTTATAGTGTGGGTTATTGGTAAGACACATGCTCACGCAGAGGGGCATTCTTATCTGATGCAAAGGACCCGTAAGCACAGTACAGTGGTTTAGTTTTAACAGTATTTGTACAGTTGTATGCGACCTTGTGCAGGATCTTAGATGTGCGTCTTTACAGGTCAGAGGACGATCGGTGTGATCACGAAACTAGATCTGATGGATGAAGGCACAGACGCTCGAGATGTTCTGGAGAACAAGCTCCTGCCACTACGCCGGGGTAAGAGACCGTCTTTCCCTGTCTGATGTCTTACATTTTTCCAGTTTTAGTGGATATTTTTCCATTCTCATGTCATTGATTTCTTGTTCTATCTAATATTACAAAATGTAGCCTGTGGCATCAGTTCTTCACCAAACTATCGCCTGTCACTTATTCACTAAAGTGCTAAAACATCTGCGGTATGAATATTCAGATTTACTCGCTGTTGATCAAATGATGGAGAAGGCCTTATAAGCAGGCATTGAGCTCACTTTCAGCTCTTCACCTGCTGTTGGTATCCGGATCACTAGTGATGCTCTACAGTGAAGTACAGCAGATGAGCTGCACTCATCTAACCTCTGAGGGCATGTTTGCCTAGTGCTTTTAGTGAAACGGCACTAAAGCAATGTGCAAATAAACGAGGCAGCTGTTTTCCGTGTGTCTGTCTCACAGGTTATATTGGGGTGGTGAACCGCAGTCAGAAAGACATTGACGGGAAGAAGGACATCAAAGCAGCTCTGGCAGCGGAGAGGAAGTTCTTCCTCTCTCATCCGTCCTACAGACACTTGGCGGACAGCATGGGAACACCACACCTGCAGAAAGTCCTCAATCAGGTACGCCTGCTGTATCCTGCGACACCAGACGCTGAAGAACCACACTGAATCACATCACCATTGGTAACCCGATTGTGTTCTTGATTTTACACGCTTTTAATTGCAATGCATCAGTAAAATGTGCATTTGTGTTTCACAGCAACTGACCAACCACATCCGGGACACTCTGCCGGCGTTCCGGAGTAAACTCCAGTCGCAGCTGCTGTCGCTGGACAAAGAGGCGGAGGAGTACCGCCATTACCGGCCCGATGACCCCTCACGCAAGACCAAAGCCCTGCTGCAGTGAGTGCTTGAACCCTGACTCTACCAGCCTCTCACAGCAAACGCTCACACTCTGTGAGCTGATAATAGCTGAAGAATTGATAATAATTTAAAAAATGTGAACCTTGAATGCAATGTAAGTCGCTTTGGATAAAAGCGCCTGCTAAATGTAAATGTTTTAATGTTTAATGTTTACTTTGACAGCGCTCTTCCAGTAACGTTAGTGAAGCGTTCGTTCAGAGTTATCTGGCCTTTAATGATGTTCTCTTCAGTCAAAATACTAGGATCTTTAACTCATCTGAGCCAATGCATAACTCAAAGAGCCCTATCATACACCTGGCGCAAATTTTTGCAAGTTTCTTCCTGTCGCAGTTTTCATTTTCACGTTCAGCACGAAAAGTTGTTAAAATAACAAATGCACTGCCGCCCATCTGTTCGGTCATGAAAACGAGATGTGTTCAGGCGCATTGTTGGTGCGTTGCTATTTTGAGAAACTGAAAAAAGACTGCAGTATTTTTTGTGTTATTTAAAGGGCGCATTAGTAATATTTGCCTATAGGCAGGTGCAGAATGTGCATAAACTCTACTTATTACACACACAGGGACGCGCAGCAGCCCACAAACATTTTTAAATATGTTTCCGCTTGCATGCAAATAGTGAATCTGCCATGGTGCAAGCACTACTGGCTTTTAAAGGGAATGGGAAATGAGCCTCTGATTGGTTTATTGCACGTTATGCCCAAAACACACTTATGACTCATTAAGAGACTAGGGACATTTTTAAGCCGAGTTCACACTGCCCAGATTTTGACTCGCCGTCATATTTTGCGTAATCGCCGACAAATGCCCGAGATCATAGGCAAATCGGTGCTCGTGCACACGAGTGACAATCAGGCAGTGTGAATGATCAAAGACGCAATCAGAGAAAATCGCAGACGAGTCGCTGACGCCCGTGAGATATTTGGCATGTTAAGTTGTCGGCGATTCAAACTCCTGCTGTGTGAAATGAGTTCTGACTGAAAATTACATCGGCGATGACCGACAGCCAATGAAAGAGTGAGATACAGGGCCGCTCAGGAGGTTCAGGGATGAGTTATAGACAGAATATCCGTATTTTAATAAATATATTTATCTATCAAACAGAAACAAAGCCCAAACATTTGCATTTGTTAAAAATCGTTTGAAAATTGTGCAATCTAAACTAGGCTTTAGAGGCTTTTTCCGTCATTAAACTAGCTAAAGTGGATTCGGACTTGCCCAAAGTGCACCTGCGCCATGAGCTTCAGACTATCATGTTAAAATAGGACAATAACATATTACAACAACTATCCTTTATGGCCATGAGAATAGGGAATATGTCTTGTAAATGACATGTAAATATGTCACTAGTTTTTTCTTTCAATTAGCTCTACTTAACAGTATCGATTTTATATTTATGTTATACTTAAACAAAATACTCCAAGTTGATTAGTTAGAGCTGCTCAATGAGCGAACTGACCAGACACACGTGTATTTCAAGAAACTCAAGCAGAAGTTGCAGATGTCTGTTTGTGTGCGCTCACCTGGCAGGATGGTTCAGCAGTTCTCGGTGGACTTTGAGAAGCGCATCGAAGGCTCTGGCGATCAGGTGGACACTGTTGAGCTGTCGGGTGGAGCCAAAATCAACCGCATCTTCCACGAGCGCTTCCCGTTTGAATTGGTCAAGGCAGGTGTCAGGACACACACTCTAAACAGTTTGACTTGCATTTTCTTGCTTCTTCATCCAAAATGTCCTTGTGTTTCGTGACAGATGGAGTGCGATGAGAAAGAAATGCGTCGCGAAATCAGCTACGCCATCAAGAACATTCATGGCATCAGGTGAGAGTTTATTTTACTATGATGATCAAGTATGCATGACCCTTTTCTCCCTTCCTTTTGATCCTCACTTTAAATGTAGGATCAAATCCATGAATTTTATAACCAGATGTGTATCATAAGTGAGGCCCCTGGTGTTTTTAGCTGTGCTGTGGGAACTAATTGTTTGTTTGTGACGCAGGACGGGTTTGTTCACTCCAGACATGGCCTTCGAGGCGATTGTGAAAAAGCAAGTTGTGAAGATAAAGGAGCCATGTATTAAATGTATTGACCTGGTGGTTCAAGAGCTGATCAACACAGTCCGTCAGTGCTCCAATAAGGTAAACGAATCACAGCTGCCACTGAATATAACACATTTGCAATGCTGTACTGACCAATCAGCATTCAGGACCTGAAGTATCCTGAACTGTGACTGATATAGAAGGAGCTGTAGTATATACAGCAGCCTTAAAGAGGATTTGTTCACGTGTTGCTCTTTAAATGCCATCTAATGGGTCAAGTGTGTATCTGCTAGGGTTGGATCGATAGACGTTGCAAGGTTGATAGGTCGATCGGCGATGGCAGACAGACATCATAATGTTGAGCCAGCATCGTGATTGATGATGTTGTTCCCCATCACAATACAATTTACAATTGAAACACTTAATATTTTATTGTGCAAAAAAAGGGCAAACAAATTGTAGGCTGCTAGATGTTTTATACGAACTAAACTGATATTCAAATGGCAGACCCCAGCATGTTCCCCTACGGACCGCAAGACAGAACGGTAGCACCATTTTTCCAAGTGAGCAGACTATCAAAATAGAGGTGCGGATCACACCACAAGCACTCAGGATTGTTTGTGCTGATGATATTTCAGCGCTATAACCTCTAGTATTTTTATCTAAAGCCAAACGCGTTTCATTAAAGCCCTTTCAGCTCCATTTGCATTTTCTTTCTCCAGATGCATGCCACATTAATGCAATACAGTTGGTAGACATCGCCTTAGTATCTTTATTTGCTCAGCCCCATGTCACTAAATGTTCTTCCATTGAACACAAAAGGGTAATTTTGAAACAGCTTGACTGATAGAAACCCACTCATTTACCAGAAGAGATAGGAGTAAAAGAAAAAACCAAAGGGCAGGGAATTTTCTTTCTTCTGTCCACCCAAAATTTTCCTAATCTGTTAATATTTACACCTGAGAGCATCCCGTGGGACTGGCGGAACAGCTGAACGGAGATGCCTGCATCTGAACACACTTTCAAGCTCGATTCTCAGGCCCAAATCCATTAGAGAACTAAGAAAAATATCCCAGTGTTGTGTAGCCAGCCGGTCTGAGTGGACTGCCGCCAACCGGTTGTAGACAATTCAACATGCGAATGCCCTGGAGCCTCAGACTGGCTTGTGCTGCATCATGCACTTTGGGAAAGAATGGGAAAGCTTAAATGGAAAGATTCTGAACTCATATGCCTTTCCCCTGAAGGTCAGTGCCAGATTTTGCCTGTGCCTCTGCACAATCTGAATATGAAAATCTGACCTCCTTCAGGCATCTATCTGATCTGTCGTCAGATCGTATAGCATCAGTATTTCGAGACACAGTTTCATAATAGTGAAATTCAACCATGTCACATCCAAAATTGCATGCAACTCACCATCTTTATGTACAAGAAAATAGCAGCTGTAAAACCCTTGGTCTCTCAAACCACGCTGGTGTGTGGTGAGCGCACTGGCGCCGTTGTACTGTGGCTGCCGTCGCATCATCCAAGTGGATTCTGCACACTGGTGGTGGTTGAGGAGAGATCCCCTGTCATGAGTGTAAAGCGCTTTGGGTGTACAGTAGTAGATATGAAAAGCGCTATATAATGACCTCATTCATTCATTCAAACCCCCATAGGAAGAACTCTGCTGAACAAAAATGGATGCCGTTGCAATTTGAATAACATGCTTTATCATCCAAATTATCCATTTTGGAACTGGCAGCATTATCTCCGACACAGTAAGATTTAAAGTGCAGTGATTTTAAGAGACCACAAGATTGCACCATTGCTAAAAAAGATGCAGAGATCCCTGCATAAACCTGCTTTACCTTTAAACCTGCTTTACACCTCACCTTTACGCCTTAGAAGGCTGAGCCTCAGAGCCACACCCAACTATTACATCATCACCACTAACCAATGGAAGTTTGAAACAAACTTTTTCTGCTCTTTGAAACTTCAGAAGCGAATGTCAAACGATCTTTGTTTTATCCTGATTTTGTTCAAAATGACTCCACACAAGTTCTATAAGTAAATTGTGGTCTTAACATTATCATTAATGTTGAAGTGTAGTAGTTTAGTAATATGACATGCAGCCATTATTATCCTAAAACTATGTGTCAGGTTTTTAATTTGGTCTCTTAATTTTCTGCATATTCAGCTGGATTCTTTTCCACACCTGCGGGAGGAAACAGAACGGATTGTCACCACTCATATCCGTGACAGAGAGAGCAAAGCCAAAGAACAGGTATGCCTGGATATCTGTGAACACAGGGCATATAATGAGATTATGGCTCTGTATTATTTGTGTACACACACTGTATGTGTATCTGTATGTCTCTGCAGGTTTTGCTGCTTATTGACGTTCAGCTCGCATACATTAACACCAATCACGAGGATTTTATCGGCTTTGCAAAGTATGTACAAAACTGGGAGATGTTTGCCTGAGCAAATTTAAAATTGTTATCTGTATGTCATATTCACTGTTGCGTTCTCTCTTTCTTTCTATCAGTGCTCAGCAGCGAAGTAACCAAGCAAACAAGAAGAGTTCAGCTGGAAACCAGGTCAGTGTGTCCAATATGTGCATTTGTGAAGGCCATATACAAAGTTCTGTCATGAAACGCTAGATGGCACAGCCCGATAGGTTCTAAATGATTGGTTCCTGCTATATCGGTAGCCAATGAGCTTGCTGCTTAAATTTCAAATACTTGTTCAGTATATGCTATAGCAGTTGCAGCGCTTTCAGCTGCAATAATCCTCCACCTTCCCTAGCTCCACCTGTACAGATCTGCTACGGGTAATTCATGAATGCTTTATTGTACAGAAGTAGCATAACCTAACTGCTCACAGCAGCATGTTGTGCATGTATTGGCAGTAGCAAGTCATGTACTTGATCTGCAGCAGCAATAACAGCACCAACAACAACAGCAGTATAAGCAGCAATAACAGCAGCGGCAATAATAACAACAGCAGAAAAAAACAGCAGCAACAATAACAACAGCATTGGAAGCATTAATAACAGCAGCAGCAACAATAATAACAGCAGCAACAATAACATCAGCAGCAGCAACAATAATAACAACAGCAGCAACAATAAAATCAGCAGCAGCAACAATAAAAACAGCAGCAGTAGCAGCAACAACAATAATAACAGCAGCAACAACATCAGCAGCAACAATAATAACAGCATCAGCAACAATAATAGCAGTAGCAGCAATAATAACAGCGGCAGAAAAAACAGCAGCAATAATAAAAGCAGTATTGGAGGCAATAATGACAGCAGCAGCGATAATAACATCAGCAGTGGAAGCAATAATACAGGAGCAGCAGCGATAAGAACAGCAGCAACAATAATAAGAGCAGCAGGAAATAATAGCAGCAGCAACAATAAAAACAGCAGCATCGGTGATAACAACAGCAGCACCAACAATAATAACAGCAATAACAGCAGCAGCAGCAATAATAACAGCAATAACAGCAGCAGCAGCAATAATAAAAGCAGAAGCAATAATAGCAGCAGCAATAATAAAAGCAGCAGCAGCGGTAATAAAAGCAGCAGCAATAATAACAGCAGCAGCAATAATAACAGCAAGAGCAATAATAACAGCAATAACAACAGCAGCAGCAATAATAACAGCATGAGCAATAATGACAGCAATAACTACAGCAGCAGCAATAATTAAAAGCAGCAATAATACCAGCAGCAACAACAATAATAACAGCAACAGCAGTAACAGCAGCAGCAATAATAACAGCAACAGCAATCATAATAATAATAAGTTTAATTGAAGTTTAATTTAATTATATATTAATAACAGCAACAACAATAATAACAGCCACAGCAATAATAACAGCAATAACAACAGCAGTAGCAATGATAACAGCAGCAGCAGCAATGACAACAGCAGCAGCAATTACAACAGCAGCATCAATGATAACAGCAGCAGCAATGATAACAGCGGCAGCAATGATAACAGCAGCAGCAGCAATGACAACAGCAGCAGCAATTACAACAGCAGCATCAATGATAACAGCGGCAGCAATGATAACAGCGGCAGCAATGATAACAGAAGCAGCAGCAATAATAACAGCAATAACAACAGCAGCAGCAGCAGCAATGACAGCAGCAGCAATGATAACAGCGGCAGCAATGATAACAGCGGCAGCAATGATAACAGAAGCAGCAGCAATAATAACAGCAATAACAACAGCAGCAGCAATGATAACAGCAGCAGCAGCAATGACAACAGCAGCAGCAATGATACCAGCAGCAATGATAACAGCAGCAGCAATGACAACAGCAGCAGCAGCAATGATAACAAAGCAGCAGCAATAATAACAGCAATAACAACAGCAGCAGCAATGACAACAGCAGCAGCAATGACAACAGCAGCAGCAATGATAACAGCAGCAGCAATGATAACAGCAACAGCAATGATAACAGCAGCAGCAGCAATGACAACAGCAGCAGCAATGACAACAACAGCAGCAGCAATGATAACAGCAGCAGCAGCAATGATAACAGCAGCAGCAATGATAACAGCAGCAGCAGCAATGACAACAGCAGCAGCAATGATAACAGCAGCAGCAATGATAACAGCAGCAGCAGCAATGACAACAGCAGCAGCAATGATAACAGCAGCAGCAATGATAACAGCAGCAGCAGCAATGATAACAGCAGCAGCAATGATAACAGCAACAGCAATGATAACAGCAGCAGCAATGATAACAGCAACAGCAATGATAACAGCAGCAGCAGCAATAATAACAGCAGCAACAATTATAACAGCAGTAGCAGCAATACTAAAAGCAGGAGCAACAATAACTCAGAGAGTTGTCATGACAGAACTATGTTTATGAAACTCCAGATATTAATGCTATTTTGTATTTTTTGTTGCTGTTTGATGTGGCTTTGACATTCTTTCTGCTCTGCTTCTATTACCTTCATTTATCCACCTGCAGGATAAATGTTCTTCGGTTTTAATCATGTTATGGACATTTTAAGTTTGTATGTTTATGTTCTGAAAAACACGTGTCATTGTTTTCTTCACTACCCTCCTGTGTGAACGAGCGGCTCCTGCATGACGAGCTGTTGTCTTTTTCCCTCAGGAGCTCCAGGTAAGGCGACCGTGTTATTTCTGCTCTCTGTCTCAGTAGATTGTGGCTCTGATGAGAGATAGAATCTCATCTGGGGTTGTTGATGCATCATTACAACAGAACATTCATGAAGTTTGATCTCACTTGAGTCCTTTATGTTTCCTCATTACTTTTATGCAGCGTGTCATGTCACCTTTGTGTGTTATTTTTCTCATTGCCATTCCCATGGCTCTTTCTCTCACACAACACTGTGCTCTGTGTTCTAATGTCGTACTGCCCTCTTGCAGTGTAGACGTGATTTCACACTCAGCGTATGCCTACGCCATTTCATCACAATCTTTAGATGCAAAAATGTCTGATTTTCATTACATTAAAATTGATACAAAATATCAAACCAAAGTGCGCTCAATCTTTTCTCAGAACTAACTTTTCTGAACGACTCTTTCGATTATGGTTAACCTGTTGGTCTTGAGGGGATTTTCTGAAGTTCGTCTTGGGCCCTGTCCACACGAACATGGATATTTTCAAAACCGCAGCTTTTTCTACGCGGTTTGGCTGTTCGTCCACACGCAAACGCTGTATCCGGTTACTAAAACCAGACTTTTTGGAAAACTCAGGCCAGGGTGAAGATTTTTAGAAACTCCGGTTACAGGGTTGTCGTGTAGATGTTGAAACCGGAGATTTCGGCTTTTTAAATCGAAGTGCGTGCCGTTCTTTACTTTGTTTGACGTCAGATTTTCCACGTTACCTCCTTTTTGATTTACGTGAGTCGAGTCTATGCGGTGGACTCCACTAACAGCGCTTATCACATGTATAGCCTACAGATACATGTTCAGTTATTTCATTGTATTGCAGAACAAAGGCGCCAGCGTGTGAAGCTATTACAGTCCACTTCGGCCCTGCACCTCTGTATACAGTTACCTGTCACTTGTAGAAGGGTTTCACTTGAGCCCATGGCATCCCTCAGTCAGTGCAATGGGCATCGGTGCCATGAATGGGACCCATGTGAATATCAGGCAGCCAATCATAGCGTAGTTTTTCGTTCTCTTGTGGACAGATTTTTTTTTAAAAACGCGCTTGTGGGGACGCGATTGTTTTTTAAAACGGAGGAGGAAAAACTCCGGTAATAAAAATACCTGTCTACGTGTGGACTAGGCCTTGGTTCTTGGCCTCTTATATGGAACATGCGTAAGAAAGTAGTTCCACAAAAACCTGACAGATGTCTTGAAACCCCTGAACAATGTTTTGAGGTGGGGCTACCACACAGACTACTCGAGCAACTACATAGCAACACCCTGACAACCTCCCAGAACACCCTAGAAACCACATCCCAGCATGCAGAACCCCACAGAACGCTCTAGCAGCTGCGTGGCAACACCTTTGCAACCACCCAGAACACACTAGATACCACATCGCAGCATACAGAAACCAGACAGAACACTCTAGCAGCTGCACAGCAACATCCAGAAACCCCACAGAACGCTCAAGCAGCTGCGTAGCAACACCTTTGCAACCACCCAGAACACACTAGATACCACATCGCAGCATACAGAAACCAGACAGAACACTCTAGCAGCTGCACAGCAACATGCAGAAACCACGCAGAACACTATAGAAACCGCATTGTAGCATGCAGAAAGTGTAATAATTGACAACAGGCCAAAGAATTACAAAAATAGTATACACACACTAGGTGAAACTCTTTGAGAGTCCATTATTTTTCACGAATTCAACAGTCTGTTGTCAGTTTTTAACAATAATTACAAAGAATTAAGAAGGGGGTTCTCTTATTTTTCCCATGTATCCTAGAATGGATTAATTTGTACAGCAACTTGATTTCCTCAGTAATAAAATATCTATTTGCATTTCTGCATTTAGGGAAATTAAATATCTAAAGCATCAAATGTGACTTAAAATCAAAAGACGCATTTTCACAGTAATATTTAATGTAAATAGGTGGTATAAATGCACTTACATGAGTTACAGTTATAGGAAACTATGATTTGTCAGTGCAGGCTGTATAAAAACATATTTCAAATTGTATTGACATATTATTAAAACTATAGGGCCATCACACAGATAACTAATTACAAATAATTAGTCCTGCCAAATAGTGTGATCGAAAATAATCACGTTTCAGTTACACTGACCAATTTTGCTGGGAAACGCTGGACTCTGATGAGTTTGATGCTCATAATTGACTCTTTCAGGAACGTGTCGAACACCAGCACATGTTGAATCAGTGCATCAGTGTTTCAGAAGTAGACTCATGACTTGAGTGTTTGATGGCCTGACAGGTTTTATTATCAGCTGTATCAGTTCACTGCGGCTCATGTCTGCTGTATTCACCTTTAGCGTAGTGTGGCAGTGATGAGAGGGAAGCACAACCCTGGAACAGGACAATGCAGTCCATGCTTATATGAGTGGGTTTGTTCGGTTAAGGAGTATGTGTCCATGTGTGTCTCTCTCTTTAGGCCTCATCTCCTCCAGCCTCTGGCATCATTGTAAGCTGTCAGGTTCTTGTGTGTAATAATAAATGCACTGGAAGTGAAGAACAGCACGGCCGTAGATCAGTCGAGCACTGCATGCGTCAGAGAGAACGCATCTTCACATCTACTGTTGGCTTTTCACTGGATTTAGAAAGTATTCAGAAAGCATTTCATTCTTTTACATTTTCTTATGTTTCATCTTTATTCTGAAACACTTAAAGGTGCACTATGTAGTATTTTTGCAGTAAAATATCCAAAAACCACTATGCCAGTGTTATATATTTTGTTCAGTTGAGTAACTACAATATCGCAGATGTTTCCAACTATTTGTAAATTGTGAGAAAATTGCTATTTTAACTAAGGACTGGGACGTTTGAGCATTGCATTTGAGGGAGTCGCCTGTCAATTGCGTCATCGGCTTTTATTTGGCAGGAGCGCATCACTCTTAGCAGTGTGAACAAGTGAACACACGGAGTAACGTCATAACATTGTTTTAAACACACTTAAATGTATCTAATATGATAAACAGAGCTGCATTACCTCAAAATCATAACCGGAAGAGCGGATCTGTGCAGGCGCCCGGCGACTGTGTCCCGTCCCGTCATAATAAAAGTCCCGGTATTCGCGAGGCGGGTATTTGTTTAACAATTGCTCCAGCAGCTGTGCTCAGGTCCACAACACTCGGTCCTGCTCTGCTTTAGACTACAGTAACGTTAATAACAGCATGCATGAACATGATTTCTGCCTGAGTCCTATTTTCCACCGGCTGTGAGGTGAAGACCACATCTCCCAAGATGCTGCGCTCATACTTTGCGTCATCAAACTACACATTTGTTTTGAATAGGCGCCCTTGTAAGGCCGCCCAAATCGTCCCAATGGAGGCTAACGATCGGCGGGTGAAGGTCGCTGCGCGTTCGTCTTTTCAGCGGGGAAAAGGGGATTTTATTCCAATTCCTCTTAATCTGACTCCATTTAATGATAATTTAGAATTTAGGTTAGAATGCCAATTGGTTATTTGGTCATTCACTTTTAATAGTTTAAGTACACATTTAATTATTCTGTTTTCCTTTGTTGAAATTATACCCAACCTGAATAATTCCAGAGCAAGTCAGAATCAATCAAAAGTATAACAATTTATTTAACAGTCAGGTAAATGTATAAAGCCAATTACATAGTCAATTCAAAGGTAATCCATATATAACATCAAATACTCTGAAGAAAAGAATGAAATATATACCTGACTTCTGAAAACTACATAATGCTGGCTATCTTGAGATATTCAGCATTACGGGCTGACCGGTTTAAAGTGTCAAGCCCTGAGCTCTTTGCAACATTTCCTTAAATACCCAGAAACAAATGCACAAACTCTTTCAAATGTAAACACAACCTCACAATGGGAATTTGCATTGATCAAGACTTGTATTGATGTAAAAGCCAAATGGTTGAAAGCCACACCCACCAAACTAAGACAAGATATCTTTAAACTCTTAAAACATTGATTATCTTTTGGTTAACTTCTGTGGAGTTGAGATATTTGTACCAGTCGCACTGAGACATTTCAAACGATATCAAACACATATGATACTCGATCGTGTGGATTGACATTGTAATATAGAGATTCTGGATGCATTTTCAGTGATCTCAGCATGAGAGAGGGAATGAATTGGGGGAGAGGGAGTCAATAGGGAAAGATGTAGATTAGCTGATAGTGAGGTGAGACTTGCGTCTCCAGTGGTGTGTGAGGGACAGTTCAGATGTTAATTTCCTTATTTTCTCAGAGAGTCTTTGTTCTTCATTCAGACATTTCGGCATATACTAGTTTTTTCAGTCTTACACCCTCCAGTGGACGGAAAGTTGCATAGTGCACCTTTAAATATTATCCACATCTATACTCTGAAAGACTATTTCAGACCCTATGTTGTGACACTTCTTCAACTCTGGGTCATCTTTGAGATGTTTCTACATTTTGATCCGAGTAAACTTGTGGCATTATTTGGATTAAATGAAAGTGTCCTGCGGTCAATAGGAGGAAAACTTTAGAAAACGCTCCTGTGCGTCAAGGAAGTGACAAACAAGCTATATAGGCGTATTGGTTGGAGGACATGTTACAAGTTTTTTAATAGATTTGCAAAGTTATCAAAAGTAATTTTTTTGCTTGGTCATGATGTGTAGATGGATGGCAAAAGGCATTTGAATCAGTTGAGCGTAACTGAATACTTTCTGAATCCTCTGGACTGTCTGTCTCGAGGCGAACACAGAGCACTGCACTCGGTCATGCTTAGACGTCTTCATCTTCAATGGGCCCAAGACCTCATTACAATCACTTTACTCAGACTCTGGTACAAATAACTACCATGTTAATAAATGTATTGCAACAATAAAAGAAAATTATATAATGGACAGCTGTAATCCTGGATGCTGATTGGCCGAGGCTGCTTTCCAGTTGTTTCCAGCACACTAACACAGCTTTGGCTTTTTCATAGTAGGTTATCACTGCACAGCTGCCAGAGCTGGTCAGTATTTTGATTGAATGTGAATGTTTCCTGTAGTAACACAGCTAAACCAGTAGATGGAGACAAGTGAGTGTGTGTTCTTAAATCATTAATTCAGCGGGAATGAGACATGCCGTCACCTCACATCATATTAGTGCACTAGCTTTCTATTTCTCCAATACTAACATCTTGGTTTTTTTTTATATTTCTTGTCATATATGCCTGGGGGCAAAAATATTTTATACACATCTACTTTTATACACGTCTCACCTTGTTAATTTTTCTCCCCTCAGTCACAAATTTTATTCATCCACACTTTGCATTGATCAGTGTAGTCTATTTTGATCACTGTTGTGTTAAATGTAGCCGAGTTTGCGATGTGACATCTCGTTTTCTCCATCAGGTGATTCGCAAGGGCTGGTTGACTATCAATAACATCAGCATCATGAAGGGGGGAGCGAAGGAGTACTGGTTTGTGCTGACCGCTGAGAGCCTGTCCTGGTTCAAAGATGACGAGGTGAGCGCTTCTGTCTGTCCTGTCCGTCCAGAGTGACATTCCACAACATCATCTCATGCATACCCAGCTGATGTGAAATACAATGATGTGAGACATTTTTTTTTTGTTAAAATAATGTGCTCAGTATCATTTTCAACATGAAAGCGTTTACATTAAGCAAGTAAATAGTGTCCATTTGACTTCTCTCTCAGCATGAGGTCTTTTGAAAGCTGTAGTAATGAAGGCAGATGATTCTCTGTCTGTCTGTCTGCCTGTCTGTGCCTGCTGTACAGCCTCAGGATCTTCTGGACAGCAAGTGTAGGCAGGCACACACACCTCGACAACTAGACATCCAGCTGCAACCAGCACATAGTTTATATAGAAACAATCAGAACATCATTCATGTTTGTTCCTTAAAGCTGGAGTCGGTAATTTACACAAAAAAGAACTCATAAAATATTCACTAGTTTCCCTGTCTCCCACTGGCCAGACACAACACATATAGCCCTGCCCCCAAACTCACGCTATTGGTTAAACACCCTAGAAATCACATTGCAGTATGCAGAAACCCCACAGAACGCTCTAGAAGCTGCGTAGCAACACCTTTGCAACCACCCAGAACACACTAGAAACCACATCGCAGCATACAGAAACCAGACAGAGCACTCTAGCAGCTGCACAGCAACATGCAGAGAAACCACACTGAACACTATAGAAACCGCATCGCATCATGCAGAAACCTGACAGAACATTCTAGCAGCTGCATAGCAACATGCAGAAACCACACAGAACACTCTAGTAGCTGCATAGCAACACCCTGGCAACCACCCAGAACACCATAGAAACCACATTGAAACATGAAAAAAAGCACAGACCACTTTAGCAGCTGCATATCAACACCCTGGCAACCACCCACAGGACCCTAGCAACCCCATGGCAACACACTAAACACCCCTTAGAACATTCTAGTGCATGTTCTCCAGAAACTGTAAGAACGTATCTTGTTCTAATGCTTGATGAGAAGCACAAGTACCATTACATGGCATTCAGATGAACAAGCGTTTGAAATACATGTGCTAGACTGATGACTCTTAGAGGGGTAGGACTGAATTCATTATCTGTTCATGCACGCACACAAACACACACACACACACACACACACACACACACACACACACACACACACACACACACACACACACACACATTTGTTTTTGTGACATATGGGGACATTCCATAGGCGTAACGGTTTTTATACTGAACAAACCGTATGTTCTATCCCCTTACACTGCCCCAGCCCCTAAACCTACCCATCACAGGAAACATTCTGCATTTTTACTTTCTAAAAAAAACTCATCCTGTATGATTTATTAGCATTTTGAAAAGTGAGGACATGGCCAATGTCCTCATAAGTCACCCTCTCCTTGTAATACCTATGTCATACCTATGTCATTATACACATTTGTGATGCCGCATGTCACAAAAACATGCCCACACACACACACTTGTGAAGTTGAAGTGAAGTTTTTCACCCGATCGTTCCTGCGACCAGTTCTCTCCAATTTAAACATCATTCTTTAATACTGAAAGCATTTACTGTATATGACTGCAAATTCATACTAAACAACAACAGCATAAGAGATGCCAGGAATATGCTGAGGGTCTCAAATAAACCATTCACGCGGTTCTTTGATCAAATGTACATTTCTGGTTTTACTACAGTTTGATACACGTTCATTGAATGTCATGACAGATTTTTCTAAAAGACATTTACTCTCAGTCTTATATTATTATGATTTTTAACACTCACAAACATGGAATTTTTGAATCGTTTAAATTAGTCTGCTAATATTTATGAGTTGTTTAATGGCACTGGTCACTGAAGTATGCGAACAGTCGATTTGTTTGGGAGCATTATGAGAGTCTCATTTGCTGGATGAAAACTGGATAAAGCTTAAGTTCTCGTGTCAAAACCGCAGCATTCCTGAGCTCGCGTGAACATTTCAGTCTTTGAGCGGCGAAGCTAAAAGCGTCTCAGATGTGTATTCAGTGTTTGTGCGGACTGTGAGTTAAATCATCGTTCATTAGCTCTGGAGTAAAATGCATTTTAAAAGAGAGAGTAGAGAGAGGAAAAACAAGCAGGTTTTTTACAATGCTTGAGAAACCCCGCTAAAGTCTGTCACACAGTCCTGAGACCAACCCAAAAATCACATCCTCAAGTGCTCAAGAACTCGCGGTGAGTTTTCCTCACCCAGTCTAACCAATGTGCAGACTACTGTACACTAGCTTGACCATGAACAGGTAGTCTGAACACTGGGCAGACGGAGCGCGAAACGGACCGACGCCTCCTCTTCATCGCTGAACCGCATAGTCCCGGCGTGGGGCTCAATCCCACCGCTCCTGTCCTGCTCGCTGCCTCTGTGTCCCGCGCCGTCCCGTGTCTCTGTGCAGGCCGAGTGCCGCATCTAGCCTTGACGTGGCAAACTCGCTCAGGCGGCCGAGGGAATCTGGGCGTGCTTTCACACAAACGCTCTTACAGAAGTGAGAGGGGCGAGAGGCGGAGGAGGGACTTCAGCGGCCCAGTGCGGGCTGGACGTGCCTACGGTCCTCTGGGTGCAGGACGTCTGGAGCCATTTCCGCACGTTTCCCCAGTAACCCAGATCCGTCCTGACTGTGCGGTGAACTCTGATTCGTCCAGCACCAGGCATTTATTTTGCCTTTGCTGTTTTGCAGAGGTTTGGCAGTGCATTTTCATGCGTCTCTCTCTCTCTGAGCTGTTAAGCACTTCCAGATGTTTAGATTGAATGCCAGCCTGCTATTCAATCTCCCTCTCTCTCTCTCTCTCTCTCTCTCCCTCCCTCTCTTGCTCTCTCTCTCTCTCTCTCTCTCTCCTGATGCGAACGGAGACAGGAAATGGGCCCCTTTGCAGTGTGGGGGAAATATTCACAAAAACCCAGAGGAAGAACTGCAGCTCTCTCAGTTCACATCTGTATGAACTTCAGTGTTTCACACTCGCATCATGAACATGAGCTCATATTTCAGCCTGACATAAAAGATGATGTGACAATAGAGAAGACAGTTCATTACTATATATTAGGTAAAAGACTGTCCATCGATCATCACCTCATAACAGGTTTCTCATCTTTGCAGGTTTATAGAACTTTCTTGTCACTTTCTTTCATTTACCTGCATTTCTCTCCCAACTTGGCTCAGACTTCACTGCTGTTTTCCACTCCCAGAAGGTGTTGCATTAGGGGTTCTTTAGTTGATAAAAACCGTGATCAAGCAGTCGAGTGAGTTTGCAGTGCCCTATCAAACACTCCTGCTAATCCCACAGGAGAAGGAGAAGAAGTACATGCTGCCCTTGGACAATCTGAAGGTCAGAGATGTGGAGAAAAGCTTCATGTCCAGCAAGCACATGTTTGCCATCTTCAACACAGAGCAGCGGTAAATCACTTTCTTTTTTGATTTCATAGAAATGTAAGCATTGTCAGAGCTGTTTGAAATTTTATTAGACTGTGTGAGCAGTTAGGGTTTAACAATAACCATAACTATAAAGATTCATTTAAATCATTCCAATTCAATGAGAATGCCAACGTATAAATAGCAACTATAACGACAAAATATATAAAAGGAATGATATCATTGGAAGGGTTTTTTTCCAGCTGATGAATGATAAAAGTATTGACAGCCAATCAGAATCCATCCTGCTCTAAAGAGCTCAAGCATTTGCCAAGGTGGCAGACAACAAAACTGCTGCCCTTATAATAAACAGAACGATATTGTGAGTTTGTGTGAACACTAATGTCATTATAATTATCATTCCTGGTGTGAACTGTAGAACAGGGATGGGCAACTTCGGTCCTGGAGGGCCACTGTCCTGCAGAGTTTAGCTCCAACTCTAATCAAACACAACTGATCCAGCTAATCAATGTTTTAGGATTTCTAGAAATCTACAAGTGGGTGAGTTTTTTGATTAGGGTTGGAGCTAAACTCTGCAGGACAGTGGCCCTCCAGGACTGAAGTTGCCCATCCCTGCTGTAAAACGAACTTCATTTGTTCCTTCTTTATTTTTTTTATTTTTTTTGTGTGGCATTTTTCTGCAATTCTAATGATGACACATACACAAAAGCCTGACTGGGTTAATCTTCATACTATAGACCCTTCTTGTGAGGGCCGTCATGCCCTCATTTTCCGATTTTGTCCAAGAGACTTTTTAAGAGGTCCTTATTTCTGATGTAATCAATCTGCAGATTATCACATTTCTTCTAATTCTACCCTTTGGTAAATGTTGGAAGAGCCTGAAAGAGGTTTTTATTTGAATGACGGCTTGTTTTCTCTCAGGAACGTCTTTAAGGACAATCGTTTCTTGGAGCTGGCCTGCGACACCCTGGAGGAGGTAGACAGCTGGAGAGCATCACTCCTGCGGGCCGGCGTCTATCCGGAGAAGGCTGTGGTGAGTAACGGCTCATGTTTGAGACATCAATACACACCTAGTATTACTAACATGAGATTTGCCTTGCAACCACCTTCCTAATTTCTTATCTTAACCTTCTGACTGCCAGGTGGAGAGCGATAGTTCTGGTCCATCAGAGAACTTTTCTATGGATCCTCAGTTGGAGAGGAAGGTGGAGACCATACGCAACCTAGTGGACTCCTACATGGCCATCGTCAACAAATGCATCCGGGACCTCATGCCCAAAAGCATCATGCATCTCATGATCAATAATGTAAGCGGGTTGCTCCATGAAAATATTTTTTTTCTGATTGTTTTGGAATTGATGGTTTGGATGTTTAGTATTTGAACCATCGTTGCTAATAACATCAAATACAAGATATTATATCTGAGAAAGGACAGAAAACTGGGAATGCTGTCTCTGTTACTCAAGAGTGCTACAGTATTTACACAATCATGTTTATGCTCCAACTGAAACATTGTAAACATTGTGAATTTACTAATCACTTTTATGTTATCAAAGCATATGATGCTTCAGTATAGTTAATCAGAAAGAGTACATTCTTGGAAAGTGCACTTGATACACTTGCATATCCTTCCGTGGAATGACAGCAAAACCTCATAACCCAAGAGTGTATTTGCATGAGAATATAACCTAATAAACACCATGTTCCTCTTCCTAAGGTGAAAGACTTCATCAACGCAGATCTTCTGGCCCAGCTGTATTCGGCTGGAGACCAGAATGCACTAATGGATGAGTCTCAGGAGCAGGTACAGCGGAGGGAGGAAGTGCTGCGCACACACCATGCCCTAAAGGAAGCGCTGGCTATCATCGGGGATATCTCCACCTCCACCATCTCCACCCCACTGCCACCCCCTGTGGACAGCTCATGGCTGCATGCCGGACAGGGCGGCTCTCGAAGGTAACTTTTGCACCCAGTCTGATATGCCTCAAGCATGGATGACAAAGATTGCAGAGTCCTGGGGTCTTCTTTGAGCTGGTCTTCTTTACATGTTCTTCAACCATAAAGGAGTGTAAATCCTGCTGAAAAAAGATCAGCTTAGATTTACTTGAGAAGAGCTTAACTATGCTGGTCCACCAGCACTATACCAGCATAAACCAGCCTGGAACACCACAGAATTTCTGCTGGTTAATGCTGGATTTTTTTAAGCAGGGAAGTACAATGCTGCAATCCAGTGAGTAATCGGGAGATCATGGCCAATCAGGCCAATGCAGTCATTTCTGCAGGGTGGTTCTGGTGTCAGAACCGTCTGGCTAGACCAGATGTCCTTGGACTCCTTAATGCATTAGTTACATTTACCATTCTTGAAAACCTCAGTGGGACATGTGTGGCTGTGGACATAGTGTGCAGGTCTGTTCTAATAGTGCATTCTTAAAATGCCCAGCAAGCTGCTTAGATGTGTTTTGCCTGACTCCAGGTGAGGTTACTTCATCTGTGGCTCCACTGTTTTTCTATGAAAGTGGATGTGGTAGAGTCCCATTGTATTTAATTCTTTGGGATGTTGACTTCAGATCATTCAATCTCCAACTTCTGAATGAGGCATTTATATAGCGCTTTCATATGTACTACTATACACCCAAAGCGCTTTACACTCATGTCAACCACCACCAGTGTGCAGCATCCACTTGGATGATGCGACGGCAGCCACAGTAAAATGGCGCCAGTGCGCTCACCACACACCCACGATAGGTGGAGAGGAGAGAGGGTGATAGAGCCAATTCAGTGGATTGGGGTTATTGGGAGGCCATGATTGGCAAGGGCCAATGGAGGGAATTTTGCCAGGACACCCCTACTCCTTTTTACGAGAAGTGCCATGGGATTTTTAATGACCACAGAGAATCAGGACCTTGGTTTAACGTCTCATCTGAAGGATGATGCTCTTTGACAGTACAGTGTCCCCATCACTAGGGGCGTAAAAATCCACACAGACCACAGGGTGAGCACACCCTGCTGGCCTCACTAACACCTCTACCAGCAGCAACCTGGTTTTCCCAGTTGGTCTCCATCCAGGTACTGATCAGGCTCAGCCCTGCTTAGCTTCAGTGGGAAACCAGTCTTGGGCTACAGGGTGATATAGCTGCTGGTTCTTCACAACTCATACAACAGGAAAGCAAATGGTGCTCTTTTTCCCAAAACACATTATCTAGTGAGAGGGGGGAATATCATCAACTCCCATTACCTGGATGCCATAGTGCATTAGGACAGCCACAACACACCAGTGAGGTCAGTGAGGAAGCCAATGATTAGAATCATTAGAAGGATCAATGATGGATAGAGACCAATGTGCAAATATGGGAACCCAGGCTTGAGCAGGAGTGATACCACACTAGTTCATATGGCTGACCACTTTTTCATCTTTTTAACACGGCCTTCCTCGTCAAATTCACAAGAAGCTTCTTGAATATGACAGTGCTCACCAACTTTCTCTGAATTGCTGTCAGACCACTGCTTCCCCAATCCGAAATCACCCCCTATACCCTTAGGGTGTACTCACACTTGGCACGGTTGCCATGAACCAGGCCCGAGTATGATTGCCCCCCCTCCCCACTCCCCCTCTGACCTGCACTCACATAGGGTTTCAGCATTCGTGCCGGAGCACGCTTACGTCATTATGGTGCGACGGTTTCAGGTTTCAGCATTCGTGCCGGAGCATGCTTACGTCATAATAGTGCGACGGTTTCGGGATAAACAGGCAGAGCGGTGCTCTCTGAACACAATGGAGTCCATCGCTCTGTTTTCTTTGTGGATAATTTTGTGTCGATTGGTCCACAGCCCTCTCACAGCCTGTTGTTAAACAGATGTGTCGCCTTAGTGGCGCGAAAATTTTCATGTAGGTTTGCTAGGTACCAGCTGAAGTGCAGCAAGGACTTTGCAGCTTCGATTACGGACTCCAGCACGGTTAGCGCTCACATTGCATGCGAACCGCGCCCGAGTCCAACTGAACCGTGCTCTGGCCCACCTCTTCCAAGCGGGCCAGGGCCGGCTAATCGAGCCACGCCCGGGCACGGTTCGGAGCACTCACACTAGTCAAACGAACCGCGCTTTGGTGGTCAAACGCACTCGGGCACGGTTCTAACTGGCTAGTGTGAGTACACCCTTAAATAGGGCACTATTTGAGAGGACAGCCATTTGTAGTGGTGTTTGAAACCATAGTGGACGTTATTGAGTGCAATCATTTAAATCCCACATTTCACTCCAGTAATGAGTGTACAGCCAATGTACACACAGTGGCTGTCCGAATCCGCTCACTCGTTTTCATTCACTCCTTCAAGTGAACTGTATTAGTGGACTAAAGTAGGGAATATTGATTGAGAGTTTAGGAGGTGATTTCCAATTCAGCCTCTGTTTAGCTCCAACACACCAGGCTGCAAGTGTCGTGGAAATTCTCGGCGTACGCTGGTCTCTGCAGGATCCTTAATACTTTCATATTACAGCCTAACCTCGAGAACCGTCCTTTGTTGAAAATAAGTTTTATTCACAGCCGGGAGATCGCTGGTCACAACAACCAACAGAAAGAAATGTGTACATTTAAACAATACAGCTTGAGTGAAAATCATTGTCACTCAAGTTTCCTTTACTGTGATTGCTTCTGGTGATTGGTTTATAATGTTTCTATCATATGACTTCTATTTGTGTTAAGCACCTTTTTGGGTGGTCTTTGACCTGAACATTCTTAGCCTGCGGTTTTATGTAGTTTCATGTTAAATTACCCTTTTACTACTTCTGAGGCCATGATATAAAATATTTCCATCACTCCAGTCATACTGCAGACCTTCATAGGCTGGTGCAGATGTGTTTAATTAGGACTGACTGATCTCTGCTGAAGCCGGTAGCCCTCCAGGTTCAGGAGCAGGACTGTACTGTACTACAGAATATACTAGCCGGTCATTAATCATAACAGCCGGCATTCTGGAAGACCTTTATGTATCTTTGAGTCCAGCTGTGGCACTACTGTGACTCAAAAAGCCCTCGCCTCCATGTGAACTTGAGGAGAGAAGTACAGTTCCTGTGATGCTCAGATCCAGAAAAAAAAAAAGTTGTACAATGGATGCAGATTTTCACGTAGGCCTAGATACAAAAAAAATGACAACAATAAAAATCGCAAAGCCTCATTCACTTCCATATTCAGGCACCTGTCCGAAAGTGAAAGTCAGTAGGGGAAGGGCAAACTCTGTTGAGGTAGCTGTGCACGCGACCGGCACCTGAGCTGAGCCGTCAAGAGCGCTACTAGACGGAGATTGTCGTGGTTGTTGAGTGAGACGACTTAACGTTGTCGGAAAGGTATAACAAACAGACGATCATCATCATCATCATCATCATCATCATCATCATCATCATCATCATCATCATCCTTTTTTAGGTCAGAGCAACTGCCCCACAAAAATCCTGTGCACGTCCCTGCTCAGATCAGACAGTTTGGACAGAATCTGATGACTGTGTTGAAGGTGTTTTAGACTGTATTAGTGGACTAAAGTAGGGAATAGGGATTGAGGGTTTAGGGGTTGATTTCAGATTCAGCCTCTGTTTAACTCCAACACACCAGGCTGCAAGTTTCTAGTCATACTGCAGCCCTTTATAGGCTGGTGCAGATATGTTTAATAAGGGCTGGCTAAACTCTGCTGAAGGTAGCCCTCCAGGAGCAGGACTGGAATGTACTAGCTGGTCATCAATCATAACAGACAGCACACTGGAAGACCTGGATGTGTCATTGAGCCCAGCTGCGGCACTAACTCAGAAAACATTCGCCTCCATGTGAACTTGATGAGAGAAGTACAGTTCCTGTGATGCTCAGATCAGGGAGCTTGGACAGAATCTGATGACTGTGTTAAAGGCAGTGGACAGATATTGTTAGATTATTTGGAGTTAGCTTTAACAATTTCATTGAGGGTCACCATGGAACCAAGCCAGACAGAAAAGAGATTTGAGAGTATGATAGGTAGTACTGTGGGGTTGAGGGATGTAAATGAAATGGGAGTTCCAGCAATAGCCGTATTTGTGCATACATTGTTCTGCTCATTCTTTGCTGTGAGCATCTCTTGTTTTTCTAGGTCTCCTCCGCCTAGCCCCACGGCTCCGCGCAGGATGTCTGCAGGCCAGAGGCCGGCCGGCAGGGGTGCCCCTCTACCCCCATCCCGCCCAGGACCCTTAGGGCCCTTGAATAACAGTGCTGACAGCCCACAAGTTCCAAGTCGGCCTAACAGGGCCCCGCCTAGCATTCCCAGGTGAGATCTTACCCACCCGCACCTTGATGTCTGCTTTGGTCCCATACCTTTTATCTCGTTCATTACCACATTCTTTTCTGTTTCTAATCTTATTAAAATGTTCCTCGCAAGTACGCAAACGCATGCTTGAATCCTTGGTCATTGCATTGCAAGATAAAAACTTGTTAACAATTTAACAACCTTGAACTAACATGCTCACAAAGAGTATCTTTAAACTGTTGCTCCTTCTTGACAGTAGTTGAACTAATGGGAAAAAAACACTTTACACTAATGCCCACTATACACTTGCCTTATGAATTGTGTTTTGACAAATTCTGTAATGTAACAACACATTAAATCAAGCTTTCATATCTATGTTTACATCTGTGTTCACATACTTGTCCCTAAGCCCTATTTTCGTTCCCTTGCGAGACGCTAAGATCGTTCACTACACTACAGTTTTTACGGGAGGTTCGCTAAATCTACGTGCAGTTTTCATGCTAGTGCAACTGCGCCATCTGTGACTGTATATATTAACAGTCTGACTGTCTTTTCTACTTACTACAGATACTAATTCTGTCTTTTTTGTCTCTTACTCCACTATCCATTCCAACAACCCTTCTTCAACGCTTCTGCTGTCACGAACCACCACCTTCTTCTTCTTCCTCCTCCTCCTCTAACACAGTCGTCGTCCTCCACCTTCCCCAACCAGACAGGTTCCCCCTTAAGAGGCCACAGGGGCCGTTTTCTTCCCCCCTGGAGCGAGTACTATATTCCAGGCCCATTCTCATGTGAACAGTACACCGACGTCTGTCCTGTACCAAAGCTCCTGCATGTGCTAGTCCTCTCCATCCTAGTGTCCTTCACGTGTGACAGTGGTGTCTTTGATAGCAGTGCTCGTTGTGTGTTGTCTGTCAGTGCCTGTGATTCAGTCTGGCTCAGACTTTGAGTCTCTATCCTCCACTAGTCTTCACCTGAACCCCACAGGCTCTTCTTCCATGGTGAAATCATTGGTGGCGGTGTTGTGCTTCCCATTCCTTACAGCGTGCAGCACAGCACTGACCTTCCTAGCCATGCATGTGTGTTTATTTCAGGGTGTTGTGTGTGTGTGCGTGTGTTCACATACTTGTCACATTATACCATAGTATGTGAGTGATATATCTTAGTATAAGCCGGGAAGTGTGTGTGTGCGTGTGTGTGACTGATTTAAAAGATAAATGTGTAAAATAGTTTAAGAAAATTTGATATTTGTGTTCTGATAGCAGTCACAGTTTTGGCATTTAAATTATTGTTGTTGTTTTTTTTTTAAATGTTGTTTGTCATTAAAAGGGTTTGATTCACTTTATGGTGTGTTCACACTTGGAAGGTTTGGTTTTTTAATTAAAACAAACTCTGGTGCAATTTCTGTGTTAGTGCAGTTCGGTGTTTAAAAAAAACGGCAGTGTAAACGCTAAGCGAACTGGGACTAAATGCATAATTTTCTTTTTTCTGGACCAAAAGATAACCTAACTACGAGTGTGAACAGACCCTTTTGTTGTTACAGTCTTGCTAACAGCAAACGCAGGACACATGGTCACATCTCTAGATCTGCAAACAGTATCACATTCATCTTCTTGAATAGCGCCACCTGCTTGCAATACTAGTTCATGAAAGTTAGTCCAAATGGTCAATTAAAGGGCGCGATGCACAGTGAACCAGAACATCACTCTGCAATAAATCCAGCAGTAGTTTTGTGTCGTCTCTACGAGTCTGTTCATTGCATTAGTGAGGTTTATTCGCTGCTCTACTCATTTTAAGTAATTTCAACACAAAACTCTTCATTTGAGAATAATGTAGGACTAGTTAAGGAATGTAAGACAAGCATGCAGGGACTCATGGAAACAGCTGATGTTTTATTTCTAATTAATAACATGAATATATGGATATATTATCTGTAGGTTTGTGAATCAGAGGCTGAACATTTTTCTTGTTTCACATGGATGTAACGGTTTGTGATGCAGTATTTCAGTTAATAGAGTCTGTCTCCCTATAAACTAGCTTTGCTGTGCACTCATTTAAACACACGGGACAGGGACTGAACACAAGCAGGGTTTCCTCATGATCTTGGAATGAACATGTTTTACTGAGAGTTACAAAGCTTAGATCATTTTTAGGTTTAACAGTGAACAGGGATGCTGTTGGTCTCTCAGACTGGGGTGTGTTTTAGACTCCATCAGTGAGATATGAGCAGATATACTGTAATAGCATTATTATTACTCATGCAGTGGGACTGATATGAATGCTTCAGCTGTTTACTCTTCAGAAACCCACTATGGTCAACAGACAAGTGGAGATCTGAGAGGGTTTAACATGATCGACTCACTCTCTATGTTTCATTATGGCTTGATGTACTGTACCTCTATATGTATGAAATAATATGTATTAAGGAAAATTCAATAAAACGAGAACCTGCAGTGTCTAATTACTGTCCGTTTCAGCTGGATTGTGGTATGAGCTGTCTTTCAAAGGTTTTTGACTCACACACATAAGCTGTGCTGCTCTTAACGTTTCAGTTTTCTGATCTGAAATATTAACTCTATCATTTAATGCATCCTCTAAGATGGCGTCTCTTCTGAAAATTGAACTCCACTTTTACTAGCACTAAATGACAGTCGGCCGTATGGCTTTACCTCAGACCTGGAGCGATCTCAACACATTAAAATACATGTAAACATTTAATGATCACTACTTCTAAATTCAAGTGTGATATGAGAAAGTGACGTCACTGGAAGAAGACAGTGAGTTTGTGAGGGAAGAATGCTGTTTCATGTATACTGAGCTTTTTACACTATTAAAGACTTGGATTCCCATCCTAAACATAGACAAAGTTTCAAAAACTAATGTTGGACGTTTGATGGAGTATTTCTGTGTCAAAAATACTCCTTCCGGTTTCTCACAAGTTTCGGAGAGTTTTTTTTGAGTATGGGTCGACTTGACGTTAATAGAGCGGAAGGTCCTTGTATGGGCCGTACGGGCTCTTCCCCCGGTAGGGTGCGCGCGCGCGTGTGACTAGAGCGAGAGAGGAAATGCAAGCCGATAAACACTCGCTCAGGTGCAGATCCAGTTGTCCGTGAACACTTATGCCGTTATAGTCCGCGCTGCGCTCCACTTTATTCCTATGGGTGACATCAAGCGACTTCAACGCTTCAGCACAGCATTCCGGGAAGGCAGCGCTGCATTTGAACCGATTTGAACGCAGAAATGACGGGAAGCTTCACAACATCGCGTCGCAAAGTGGATTTCCACGGTCACTGCTGTCAAAGGACTTCACCAAATCATACCAAAGAAGTGTGTTTTTGACGAAGCAGTCCCAGCGATAAAGGTTCGGTCCTGCTTTGGAAGCAGTCGGTGAGTAAAACTGCTTCAAATGTCTATGCTGTCGGCTATCGTCGCGTGAGTAAACATCAGTAAACGACACGATCGCGTGCTTCGTCATTCAAATGCGCTAACGGTTACTCCATTGTTGTTCTATGTATAACGTTACACTAGTCTGATGTGCAAAACCGTTTTGCTTGCTACTGCTAAGGTTTAGTCACATACAATAGTCCATAAACCGAATCATGTCCTCATAAACGGCGAGTAAACACACACAAATGTTGACATTCCACTAAATACAGTACATACCACAGAGACAGAAGTCCTGCTTTTGCTGTTTCTCCTGTTCAATTTATTTCAGCCTCCGAATGTGATTCTGGATCATATATCTATTAGCTGAGATCGATAGTCATGGGTTTCTCCACGCTTGAGGACGTCACCGCTTTGCGCGCTCGTCATTCTTTAGCTCCGCCCACTCTATACGCCTCCAGGCGCTCGTTTTTTTCCGGAAAGACTCGGTACAGCCTATATTTCTTTTATAAATATAATAAAACTAAAGACTTTTCGGAGATATGAAGGATGCAATACTACTCTAGGTACTCAAGATTGACATGAGATTGTTGACATGAGAGTGTTTCACCCCCCCCTCTAAAACATTCACAAACTGGCTTTAAACTGTCAATGGGGAAAGCAGAAGTGAAAGGGTTCATGCAAATGAAATAAGAAAGGAATGGCATAAGGAGTGGGACAGTGGAACAAAAGGTAGACGCTTTCATCACACTCAAGAAAGAAGAAAATTTGGCAACAGGAAAGAAGACGTTTCAATCTCAAGAATGCGTACTGGACATTGCTTGTTAAATCAGGGAAACATTAGACTGGAAACTTTGACAAATGTGCTCGAGCAGAATCAGAACATGTACTTGTGAGAATCTGATGCCAATGAAAGAGCAAGATTTCAACCAACTCAAGCTTTAAGGATCTATTTAATATTAAGCATTTATTATTAAATCTATTAATAATATAGACTCTCCATTAGTTGCTGATGTAGTAATCATTAATTAATGGGTTAGTTCTTCATGAGTCATACAATAACTCATTATTATCTGTGCATTAATTAAGCATGAAGTAATGCATATTAGTGCACCCGTATTGTAAAGTGTTACCAAATAAATATGTCACGCAGGTTCTGTTAGGAAATGGCCCAAAACAAGAATTACTTAACCCCCAAGCAGCATTCACATAGCATTCCTTAATTGTACCTTTGTGGACATATTTGGGCACAAAGGTCTCAGGTGTGATCCCATTTTTATTTATTTTTTAATAAATGTTATATCATTGTCTTCAATAAAATAAAATCTATCAATTTATGCCATTTTGGGTTTTTTGTTTTTTGTTTTTTTTATTTACCTCTAAAAGTACCATACTTTTTAATGTATACATTTAGCCTACTTATTCTTATGTTATATTTAATATTTATTTTACTTAAGTAAAATTAATCTTTTCCAGTAAATTCAGTCAGCCAAATCCTAAAGAATGTGTTGACTTTGGTGACATCTGGTGACATATAATGGTATAACAAAAACAAAAAATAAAATAAAATATTAATATCCACTATGGCTATGTTTTAACGAAATTAAATTATTGAAACTCTTACATATTTTGTTTTTCACACGTTACAATGGTGTTTTAAAAAACATTTGTTGGGTGATATCCTACAAGGATGCCAAAATATGCTTACAGACAAATATGATACGCTATAAGGAAAAGGCAGGAAGCAGAGCATTTATTTTCTAACAAAAACCACATCCAATTTATTATTTTTTTGCAGGTGGCAAAGGCAGGAAAAGTGGCCAAGTCCTATACTGCTCAGATTAAAGAAAAATCTAAATGATTTGCCCACATTTGTCCCGAATGATGTGTGATCAAACAAGAGTGATCAATAGAATTTAGGATTGCGTTTTATTATTATTATTAATTTGTAAATATACCAGTCTTATTGTTTACTGACCAAACTCCTATCCAGTATGTGGCGGGAATGCGCCATTTAAGTTAGTCTGCAAACCGCCATTAAACATTAGAAGAAGGAGAATGAATCCAATCCAGGAAGAGCGAAAGATTATCTAAAATGGGCGGGCTAGTTGCTGTGGGATCGAAATAATATTTCATACAGTTTACCTTAGGTTCTTGCAGCGATTACAAATTTCTAAGTGTCATTATTTAGCTGTGGGTTATGTTTGCTCGGTCACGTGATACATGTGTCGGTTCTCAGCGCTGGATAGGACGGACCAATGTGCGCGTGAATGTACGCATCTCTCTTTAAACTTTTTTTTTTAATAGAGGCAGATCCTAGTTTGTATTTCAGGTACCAATGCATTTAGATAGGTAATACGTTTAAATGATTATGCTTTTAAGAGTATTAATGTCTCCTGCTTGTGTGTGTTGAAGCGGTGAAAGTGTAAAGTTCACCGGTTTCTCACACGTCACTTAACAACAAACCGGAGAGTCGCAACTGTTTATCGATTGTTCGCGAGGGCAGATCCACAGAAGACGGAATAATGTGCCGTTCTGCTGCCGGTGGATGATGAAGATCCAGCTGCTGCTGCTCTGTTACTGGTGCGGGACTCTCGTTATCATTATCCATCTGTGTGTGTTGTGTTTACAAACTGTGCTCATGTGATAAGACAACAAAAACACCAAACTAATACCATGGGCTCTTTACCATGATATTATTTGAAATACCTCGGAGCACAGTGTATGTTCTTATTCATGGCAGATAACTGAGGTTTATATTTGAATGTGTGTGAGTGACTATGATGAACTTTAGATTGACTAGGATACGATGAGACCTGAGGTCAGAGGTCAGTCTGTGTTTAAAGAGACATCCCCTTAATGCTGCTTTAAACATCAACATCTATTTGTTACAGAATGTGCTAAACTTAACATTCAACATTATACTATAGAATCTGAAGTTTACCACACAAATAGAGGTTCATGTGAGTTTTTGTTTAGTCTATTTACTGAAATGTTTTATGCGTTCTGAGATGAATCCTTTTCTCTGTGCAGGTTTGCTGTTCCACAGGGCCATTGTTCAGAGCTGACACTGAGCTCTCATCATGACAATCAGGTCTGAACCATGCCAGAGAGCTGCTGTGATGTTCATGTGTTTCAGGTCACGTGTGACTTGTGTGTGTTTGTATTGGCAGCTGGTGATGGACAGTAATGAAGTGGAGTCGCAGTCTTCCTCTTCCTCACAGATCGCGGAGGTCGTTCCCATCAATTCCGGTCCCCATGTGTCCGGATCCTCCGAGTGTGTCTCCTGTCGGTCAGTGGTGCACCGGCCTCAGCATTCACTCATTAGATTCAAAGGAATTGATATAACTAATCACGTTTATCAAGACAGCTATTGGATGATGGGTTTGAAAGTTCTTAGCTCTAATGGACAGATATGATGAGGAGAGACACTTGGAGAGTGCTCAGGAGATCTGGTTTGGTGTTGAGCTGTGCTGACGTGTGATGTTTCTCTCAGGGACTGTGGCGCCTCAGACTCCTGCTCTGCTGAAAGCCTCAGCACAGACGCGTGTGATATTGCAGAACACCTGGCACTCGACCAGACGCTTCCCAGGTACTGAAGGCATACATACGTCACTCAACCGGATCTGGTTATCTGTGAACATTGATCAGATCATTTAATCAGATACATGTTGGCAGGGTTGTATAGGTTACTTTCCAAATGTATTTCACTACTGGTTACGAAATACATAATTTGTAATGTATTTTGGTAGATTGGACAAGTTTTGTAACTTAATCTTTAGGATACTTTGGAATATTAATAATGCATCCAATGCAAACATAGGACTTGGTTTTCATCTGCGTAGTATTTTAAATGTCAGTTTTTCACAGTATTGAAGCAAAAAATGCAGACAATCTTAGAAAAAAGAATGGAAAAAAAGTACAGACGCTCAAGAAGGAAACACGATGCATTAAGATCTGGGATGTGTAAACACATTTTGAATTGGATGAACATTTTAAAACATGTAGTTATTAGCTTCTGAAGAGCAGTACTGAATGAAAAAAAATATGATCTTCAAACAAAAAAAGAAAAATGTACACATCATCCTGTTCCTGTCATCTTCCAAAGTGTTCACCCCCTGCTCTTAATGCATTGCGTTTCAAGGCAGCCACTAAATATTACACATAAAAAGTTATTTGTTACTTTTTATCTGACAATTCTGCCCCCCTCGCAGTTGCACGTTATAAAGTCAGAATTGCGTGCTATAAACTGAAAACAAGGTCACACTTACATTTTTACATTTTTTATTAAAGTGGCTATTCTGAGAAAAAACGTCAGTCTTTCCCCTCATAATTGGACATTACCGCAACTGCAAGTTTATATCTCACAATTCTCTGAATTATTTTATTGATTTGATCAGATTTGTCAGATAAAAAAGTTGCAATGACCTTAACAAATTACTTAACATGAAACATGAAGACAATCGTGGATCATCAGGTATTGATGGACAGTTTCAGACTCAAGGGTTTGTAAAAAATTGAATGTGGCAATTTGTATAAATTAAAAAAAAAGTATATGAGAACATCTGTTATGTGAAATGGCTTATTCAGGACGGTACTAAATTAAAGTTACATGCAATTTTTATGATCCCGGATTCCTCTTATTTAGTTAAAATTATAATGTTGCAACTTCTGCAAGGGCTATGAAACTTATGAGCTGTATCTTAAGACGTTTTTCCAGATTGTCAGAGTCTGAGAGTCACCAGTTGCTGTTTACAATAATTGCCCTTTACAGTTTGCATTAAAGGGTTAGTACACCCAAAAATGAAATTAATGTCATTCATGAGTCACCCTAATGTCGGTCCACACCCGTAAGACAGCCGTTCATCATCGGAGCACAGTTTAAGATATTTTATATCGGACGTCAACGGTTATGAATCTGCGGATTGATTCATGATTCGGATCGCCAGTGTCACGTGATTTCAGCAGTTTGGCAGTTAGACACACGATCCAAATCATTAATCAATATGCTGATTCATGACCGTTTGAATCTTTATTTGAGGTTTGAAAACAAACTTGGAAGAGAAGACACTGCTGAATAAAGTCATAGTTTTTGTTATTTTTGCACTAAAATGTATTTTCGATGCTTCAAGAGATTCTAACTACATAACTGATGTCACATATGGACTACTTTGATGATGTTTTTATTCCTTTTCTGGACACAGACAGTAAAGTATGCCTACACTTAAATACGCTGTTGGACTAAATATAAAATATCCTAAACTGTGTTCCAAAGTTAAACGGAGGTCTTACGGGTGTGGAACGAGTCATTAATGACATAAATTTCATTTTTGGGTGAACTAACCCTTTAATGGTTAGGTATGAATTAATGTTTAAGTATTACTGTAAATGACATTAAAATTCAAAGGAATCCCTTTGGTAATCTTAAACACTTTTCGGATTTAACTGTAATTTGATTACCACTTGTTTAAAATGTAACTCAATGAAATACAATTACTCAAATTTTGTATTTTAAATGTGTAACTAAGTCACATGTATTTTGTTACTCCCCAACCCTAGGTTGGTTCCTTCTCAGTCAGTTTTTTTAAAAGTTGTTTTACTTGTTCCTCATCTGTGTCTGTCTGTCTGTCATGGAAGTTTTCCAGCAGTTCAAGAGAACGCCAGTGTCCGTGAGACAAGAAAACCTGTCAAAGACCTTACTGGGAAACGGAGCAACGCCTCCCTCATCCTGAAAGATCAGGTGATGCTCCCTTAATGCAACGGACACACTCATGCAGAAGACGAGTCTGCATGTGCATGCAGAAGATCTGATTTTTAGTGCTACATGTCTTAATACGACGTCACACTCTGTGGTGTCTTAAAAAAATAAAAATAATAATTCAACATATATTTCATGCAAAATGTACAAATATGCAGTCTACACTGCAGCTTTGCATATTTAAAGTTTGTGCTCTTTTAATTAGGTAAAAAGCTTGTGCTATAGTGAGGTGTGGCAGTATTCTATTGGCACGATGTTAGGCTTGGTGTGTAGTGTAAGTGTACTGTATTGCAGTGTAATGTAGTGTAGTGTTAGGGGTTAACAGTTTATGACCCAAGACCAGTAGTGAAAAATGAAGACCAAGAGTCAGGACTCAGGAGTGTAATTAATTAAAGAAAAAGTTACTGATGAATAGTTTGCAGTTTCATCAGCAGAAGCCAGCTTCAAGTCTCACAATGAGTTCGTAGGTCACGCTCCCTCTCTCCCCGTCTCGTTGCCTCGCCCTATCATACATACAATTGACCTATCGGTAAGCCCCGCCCCATTAGTTACTGTTGCTAACTCGGACAAACAAAGGGATTTGCTATGTCTTATAATTACAGCTGTCAGTGTGAAATCCTAATCCCAAGATGTTTTTGGACACAAAATGTAGCGTATGAATGATGACCAAACTTTACTGATGGTTTATGAAGTTTATTACATCATTTTTCTCTCCCAAAACATCACTGTAAGAGCTGAACAAACAAAGCGTGCGCATTCACAAACTCTCTCTCCCTCTCTCCGTTGCATTATTATTAACATACACAGCAAATGACACACAACACTCATACAACTAAAAATAAATATGCAGACCATGTGCCTTTTCGTGGGTGCAGTTTATAACTGGTAGATCTATTTGCAAATCAACTCCGATAAACTGCAGACAGACGAGCTCTCCCATTCACTAACTTACCCGTAAACGATAATACCTATCAAAATCGGAGTCCCTTTACTATGGTAAGACGGATAATGTAGACCTTAAACATATTTAAACCCACAGAAATATCAAAAATGTTTACAAAAACAAATTAAACGATAAAGAATATGAGGAGAAGCCTCATTACGATCGCAGATGATAACATCCAGGATCAACACTGTTCATGTACCACAGGGTTAGGTTAAATTAATTTACTTGTAACCATCTTAATATGGAGAGATGCAGACCATCGTTTATGTGTTTTTGATTTAACTTACACCGGTACATGACGTGAGAACAGCTAGTTACCTATCACTAATTTTAATCGTAACTTAATGAACCAAAAAAAATCGTCTCAGGATACCTGGAATCAGTGTTACAGGACCCCAGGAACATCGTTTTACCATTTTTGTAGCAGAAACACCATCAAACCGATGAGAGCATCCGATTTTCCAATGTGTCTCTATGGCGCTGAAACCTAAATATGACTGAGTTCTGGTGATCGTGCAACTGGTGCTCAACTGCTATTGGCTCATCTGTGAAGGCGCATGTCTGTAAACGCGACTGTCTGTCTGTAATCTTTATAAAGTATCTTCTTATTAAACTGTTTGTACACTTACAAAGTTCTAAATCCTTCGGTTTGCATGTAGGGACCCTCATTATGCTACCGTGTTAGTGTGAGGCTATTTTGAGCCTTGTTAGTGGTATTAACTAGCGATTTAATCCTGTGCCCCATAGACAAGCGTTTTAAAGGGATAGTTCACTTTAAAATGAAAATTCTGTCATCCTTTACTCACCCTCAAGATGTTTCAAACCTGTATGAATTTCTTTCTTCAGGTGAACACAAGGGAAGATATTTTGAAGAATATCAGTAACCAAACAGTTAACTGGAACCATTGACTTCCATAGTAGGAAAAAAAATACTATGGAAGTCAATTGTTCCAGTTAACTGTTTGGTTACTGACATCCTTCAAAATATCTTCCCTTGTGTTCAGCTGAAGAAAGAAATTCATACAGGTTTGAAACATCTTGAGGGTGAGTAAAGGATGACAATTTTCATTTTAAAGTGAACTATCCCTTTAAGCTAATCTGTTTTTAGAGATAACTCTTTACATTCGATTTTCATGAAAACGCATCCCAGAGAACGATCTACTCGGTAACCATCTGTTAATTACCCCTAGGTTCATTTCTCACGGGAGTTGTCCTTTAAGGGTTTGTGATACTTCCAAAATCCAAACATACAACACCTTGTTGCTATCGTCATACATCTCTAGGCTAGACCCTCAGTCACTCCTCAGAGACCAAATACAAACTTTAGAAAACTTTTAAATCATAATAATAATAAAGGATGATAAATATGGATTAAGGCTTTGATTATTTAATTTGAATATATACAGTATATTGAAGCAGCAGTGGATTTCAGAATCACCCCTTTCAGTAGTGTACTGTAGTTTATTGTAGTGTAGTTAGTGTACACTATGGTGTAGTTTACTGTACTGTAGTTTATTGTAGTGTAGTTAAGCTACACTATGTTGTACTTCATGTAATTTAGTATAGTGTAGTAGAGAAGTGTCGTTTGTTGTCTGCCTCTTTAAATGCCATAGCTCTTTAAAGCAGGGTGGATTCTGATTGGCTGTGGAGTCTGATATTCTTCCACATTTAGAGCAGTTTTTATCACTATATGTTATGATTCTGTTGGTGTGAACCGGTGTTTATCGTTGCGCTCTGAATGACTGATTAGCGAGTCTGAAGCTGCTCAGAGCGGATCAGATCTCTCAGTGCTCATCATCTGAATCTGTTGATTACAGGCATCCGCAGACTCTGACCCTTCAGTGCCTAGCCGAGACCAGGAGATACCCACCTTCGATGAGTGGACCAAGATCATGATGGAGACAGAGAAGAGTGAGTAGTGTTCTGACGGAGCCGCTGAGGCGCAGGAGCTGCTCTTGCTGACGACTGTTTGTGTCCGTCAGGTCAAGTGACGCCTCATGCTCCAGACGGAAAGAAGCTTCAGCAGACCGTCACCAACTACGCCTCGGTGGAGTGTGGAGCCAAGATCCTGTCCTCCAACCCTGAGGCCAAGGTACCGCAGCAAAGCTCTCCATCTACAGGCGATCAATCCATAGACACACAGCACTGATGACACTAACACTGATTTACAGACGTTTCCATCTCTAGTCTGACACCAGGATGGTTTTGTACTGTATATAGATTACACATCAATTACTTCCCTATATGAGCGTGTTCACTGACAGTTTGTGTGTAGCTGAGAGAACGGCTGGAGTGTGATGAACCGGCTGTGTTTGTGTTTCCAGAGCACTTCAGCAGTCCTGATGGAGAACATGGACATGTACATGCTGAATCCCTGCAATAACAAGATCTGGTCAGCTGATTTATATATCTGTCGTCAAGCACAACTGAAAACTGTAATATGTTGCCATGTAGGGCTGGACGATCTGACCTAAAATCAAATCTCAATTAATTGAACATTTTACCTCAATGTACATTTTTTTTGCTTTCCTTTTTTTTTTTGCCCTCATAGTTCACTGACTTGGTTTACACCTTTAATAGTTGAGCATATTTACAGTAGGCCTACCATGTAAAGTTTACATGGTAGGCCTACTGTAAATATGCTCAACTATTAAAGGTGGTATATATATTTTTTTTTATTAATATTTTTGTGACATTCTTTCTAATGAAAAAGTGAATTTCTTAGTGATTTTAAAATACTTGAAGGAAACCACTTACTTTCAGCAGTTATTGTCTATGGGTCGTAACATTTCTTACAGATTCCTGTTGTATATCAGACACAGATCAATTAACACAGTAGGCCTACATTATTTGAATGTATTAATGATTGTGTGTGTGTGTGTGTGTGTGTGTGTGTGAGTGAATTAGTCATACCGTTTCTATTAAATGTGAAGCTGTGTGTTGTAGCTACTTCAAAAATAGACAAATCTATGCTATAATAGTTGAGTTTCTTAGCTACTTTAGTGATGAATCACAGGACAGCATTGGTAATGAGCTTCTGCGTCCCTCTGCTTCTCTGAGCGTGGGATCTTCATGTGATGCGCAAGCTACTGTCGGCATGAGTGTTCGTGTGTCACAATGCATCGGGGCATTAGTTCAAAATAACGACACATCCAATGGTCTAAAATCGCTTCAATGTTCATGTGGGCAGGCCTTACAAACAAAACATACAATTTACAAACTTTAGTGAGGATGCAAGTGAATGGGATCTGGCTTCAGGGCTCATCATCAGAAATACGGCTCAGCTCTTTGTCTCACAGAATAAAGTATGCGAGCACTGAATGGAGATGTTATTATCCATATTGTTATTATCCATATCCATATTGTTATTATCCATGTTGTTGTTGAATGGTGTAAAATCACTTGAATGTTCAAACTGGCAAGCCTTTTAATGCATTTAATTGACAAAATTTTGTGATGATCTGGCTTTGGGGCTTGTGCACACTGTCTGTGTGTGCGTGTAGCAGTGCATATAAAAGCAGCAATTAACTTACATATACAATAACTGTGTAAAACATTAACCCTAGGAATACTGAGAATCCAGATTGTATAAACAAAGATAACAGCTCCTGAATGCAAACTGCACTTGATGTGACTGGACCGGACGGGGCAGAGTCACGTAGGCTAACTCATGCCACAGGAAAATATTAACAGTATACAAAAAATCGAAATAACAGACATGGGAAAATGATGTCGGTCAGAGGTTCTGAATTACGGTTTCGATTATTTTCGATTAATCGTCCAGCCCTATTGCTAATCATCCTTCTGATGATGTGTTAATCCGAGGTCCTGACTGTCTGTGGTCATTAAAAATCCCAGGATGTCCTTCAAAAAAGAGTAGGGGTGTAATGTCGTTATTCTGGCCAAATTTGCCCAGTGGCCCCTGTACATTCCTGTCTTCAGTGTCACATGACCCTTCAGAAATCATTCTTATATGATGATTTTTGTCATGAGCGGTGAATGTCTGTGTGTGTGTTTTCGGCAGGTTCATCATCGAGCTCTGTCAGCCCATTCAGGTCAAGCAGCTGGACATCGCCAACTTTGAGATATTTTCCTCAAATCCCAAAGACTTCCTGGTTTCCATCAGTGACAGGTTGGCAGCTCTGGGCCTTATTAAAGTACTACTGACACTTAATAGTCTTAATATTATAATTCCTATCATTTTTAATATTAATTCCTTTAAAAAAGAATATTGGCCATTTAGCCATATATCGCACAGTTTTCATGACTTGTCTGTGCTCAGATATCCAAACAAGAAGTGGGTGAAGCTGGGGACGTTCCATGCACGTGACGAGCGGACGGTTCAGAGCTTCCCTCTTGATGAGCATCTGTTCGCCAAATTCGTCAAGGTGAGTGTGATCAAAATTGTGAGCTCTGCCGTCCCACAATGCCCTTCTCTCAGCTCTCTCTCTCTCTGTCTGTCTTCTTCTCCTGCATCAGATGTTCACCAGATATATCAAGGTTAGAGTGTGTGAATGCTTGAGCTGGGTTTACCGTTTACACTGTGGCTGTGAAGCATCCCATGGCTGACTGTGTAAAAATCATTCTCCAGCGTGTGTGTGTGTTTGCTCTGGTTTTGCTTCAGCTACTGCTTCATAGATTTGAGGATGAATCTAGTTTTAGCATGTAGGGGCTGAAGGTAAAGCTGACTTTCACATACATGATCAGTGTTTTGTTGTTTTAGGTGGAGCTGCTGTCACACTTCGGCTCGGAGCACTTCTGTCCTCTCAGTCTCATCAGGTGTTTATTACACACACTCACAATTGCAGTTGTTCATAATTGCACAAATGTCAGGTTTAAATATGCAAATAAGGCATTGTCTAATTAAATATGCACTCATTTGCATGCATAGATAAAGTGCACTAAAAGAAACACTTAGGGTGCTTCCCAATTCTTATTTGTGCATCCTCGTTTCCTTTCCTAACTTCCTTTCCTCGCGCCTTAGCTCCACCCTTTCAGGATGCGAGGAAAAGACGCGAGGACGGACGAAATGAATCAAGTGAAATGATAGATCCTCGCTCCCTTTAACTTCACTTCAAAGCGGTGTCAATTAATGATGACTGCACCGCTGGATTTAGTCAGGATTCTTGAACATTAGAGAGAACTATTTATATTGTGAGCTTCAGCCTCCACAAAATACCACATTTGTCCATATTTTAATCAATATTACCAGTTATTAACGATGAATTTCAGTTACTAACTGCTTTTTATTCATTGTATAGTATTAGTTTCTATTTGTTTTTTAATTTGCTTTGATATAATTCTGCAACTGTCAGTTGTTGTTATTTGACAAAGATTTGTGTCTTGTACATGTAAACATAATAATAATAATAATAATAATAATTAATAAACTGTGGCACGATATGAAGGGGGAGGAGAATAAATGCTTGCGTCATGTTTAGTCGATAAAGCACTTCCACAAAGGATACACCTGTGTATCCTCGCTCACGACTCCTCAGGAAGCCTCCTCACTCCTCGATCTTCGCCTCCTCACGGTGCAATTTGAGAATTGAGATCTCCTACAAGATAGCTGAGCTCGATCGGTTTCCAGGTCATAGGATGGAGGACGGAGGAGCGAGGAAACGAGGAGGGATATTGAGAAGCACCCTTAAATATGTGTTTTGGATGTTTTATTTCCGCTAGTCTGTAAGATGACCAGTGCCTTAACCCTGTTTTCACCTGTAGTTTCTGACCGTGTGTATGTGTGTGTGTTTCTGAAGGGTGTTTGGGACCAGTATGATGGAGGAGTATGAGTTGAACTCAGAGCTGTCAGACAGACAGACACATGATGAGCAGGACAACGGTAACTATCATCTACATGCGCTCACTGTCCGTCTGCCGTTTGTCATGTCAACTGTGCTTTTTCTCTCTCGAACGTTTAGATCAGCCGCCTGACTTTGTGCCAGTAGATGACAAATCCTCCGGCAATCTGATCGGCTCTGCCACAGGTCAGTGAGCATTACAGCGAGATGGATGGGAGATCCTGAGGGATGAAGCAAACCCTACTGACATTGAACAGATGTTGATGATAATGTCTTATGTCTTTAGATGCTCTTCTCACCATGGTGAACAACATTGCTGCCAATGTGCTCGGCGGGCAGCCGGAGAGCTCAGGTCTGTTCTGACATCACTTCCTGCTGACGTCTTACAGCTCAACTCCTCTTTCAGAGTGACAAAACAGCTGTTTGAATGAGTTTGTGTTTGTGCTCTTCAGGAAACTCTTCCGTTGAAGGTCTGAATGCGTCAGCAGTGGCTCTCCCTGCTGGAACAATGCACTCTGGGTATGTGATGGGACGGGTAGGAGAAATGAGCTGTATCGAGTCCAGCAGCCATCAAATGCCATTATTTAAAACAAAATTGTAAATAGCTCTGTTCTTCATATTATATTACCTTCATGTAATTATTTTTTCAGGCCAGTCGTGGATCAGCTGGATGTCGCTGGGATTACAGAGACGGCCAGCATTTCATCAGCAACACACACAGACACTCCACACACGGAAGACAGTCCCATCCAAGCTGAGCCTGATGCAGAGCAGATCGTCATTCTGCTGCCCGAGGCAGAGGACGAGGTGGATCAGTCCACTGGGCCAGATCTGGGCAAAACAGACCAGCAGGACGGAGGTGAGAGAGCAAACAAATCACTCGGCCTCACTCTTCATGAGTACCTTCTGCAGCGCTGCTTCTCTCTTCAGAAGAGGAAGAACTTATTCCCTCACTCCACTTCGGCTGTAATAACCTCCTCTGTGAGCACAATCTTGGAGCACACAGAGAGTCGTGTCGTTCACACTCATGTCCTGCCAGCTCCAGACGTCCCTTCAGAGCTTCAGTCTGTCGTGTGGGATCTCGCACCGAGCCTGACCTCAAATCTGCTGGTTTCTACCGACCACCCATCTGTTGAGCTGACGTCCGTCAGCGAGTGCCTTACAGCTACCATCTCTCCGCAGAGCATTGAGTCTGGTGAGAATCCTGATCCTGCAACACTCTCTGACCTCACAACCAGCTCTACTGGAGATCCTGAGAGGATTTCGGCCACATCGGGCTTAGACAATGGTATTCCAACTCCTACTGTGTCCATTAGTACAGTAGATGAGTCTCTTGTCATGCTGACTCCTGCTGAAGCCGCCCACCCTTCAGATGGGTTTGTAGATTTAGCTGAGGCCAGAAGCAAAGCGCTGTTGGAGGATGAGAGCAGCGCGAACATGGAAATCGACAGCGAAACGCTCGGCTCCAGCGAGGTGCCTGCGCAAGGCTCCAGTCAGAAAGAGTCTGTCTTCATGAGGCTTAACAATCGCATCAAGGCCCTGGAGATGAACATGTCCCTGAGCGGACGGTACCTCGAGCAGCTGAGCCAGAGGTGAGTCCTGCCCCCCATCCGCTTCAGAACAAGACGTGAGATCCTCACAACAACCTTTAGGTTCATTCTTCACTTAAGCAGAAGTTTGAGATATACTGATAGCAAAATTCCCGATACCATCCACGTTTAGATGAACGTATAAATATGTGCTGGGCGGTTTCCTCTCAATAACAAAATTAACAAAATGAGAAAACATAAATTACATGTTAATTTATACAGCACTTTAAACATTAGATTGCTTTAACAGTAGCAGCTTTAGGGTCAGATTTACTAAAAGCTTGTGGCAGCGCTTTTGGCATTAAAAAACTACTGTCAGGATTTACCAAAGACACGCAGTAAAAAAAATTGTGCCGAAAAGGCATGGACAGGGTTATTTTTGCAGCTGGCCTTACTGGATATGCATTTGTAGGAGTTTCCCTTTCGGGTGCAAAATTTATGGGAGGAGTGTGTTTAAATTAGGTCTGTGTGCTCATCAATTGACTGGTGTTCTGCACCATATACCGCCCCCCCAAAAAAGCCTTGTTTGCCCTGTTAAGAAAATCAGAGACTTAAAGTGTTAAACATGATAAACAGTGTCAGTTAGAATCACAGCTTCAGTTCATGCTATAAAGCAGCTCTCAGTGTGATTGTGTTTACTCGCATCTGAGGAGAAGAAATAAACCAGAGAAGATTTTCTCCTTAAAGAAGGCAGAACCTCAGAGCCACACCCACCACCATCACCACTGACCAGTTCAGAGGTATTTATCAGCCGCAAATAAATTTTCTTTAAAGTTTGTTTTGTTTTGATGCTCTGTTTCAAACTCCTGAAACAAACTCCAAACAAAGCAGTTTGTTGTTTATTATTCCATATGTATAACGGCAGGGCTGAGTGATGTAATGAGAAAGATGAAAGGGTACCCTCTATCACAATATGTAACTATACCCACACAGCTTTACATGGACAAGACTACTTAAAGGGTAAGTTCACCCAAAAAATTACATTCTGTCATTAATTACTCACCCTCATGTCGTTCGACACCCGTAAGACCTTCGTTCATCTTCGGATCACAAATTAAGATATTTTTGTTGAAATCCGATGGCTCAGAAAGGCCTTCATTGACACCACTGTTATTTCCTCTCTCAAGACCCACAAAAGGCATTAAAGACGTTGATACAAAGTCCATCTCACTACAGGGATTCTACAATAATTTTATGAAGTGACGACAATAGTTTTGGTGCGCTTAAAAAAAACAAAATAACGGCTTGTATAGTGATGGCCTGTTTCAAAACACTACTTTGTGAAGCTTCGAACCATTATGAATATCTGTATTGAGCAATCTGTGTGTGCAGGTACTATATCGAATCAGCAGTTCGGATCTCCAAAGTCATGTGATTTTCAGCGGTTTGTCACACGATCCGAATCATGAATTTATATGCTAATTCATAAAGATCCGAGGCTTCAGGACACAGTTTTTTTTTTTAAATCGGCCATCACTATATAAGTCGTTATTTATTTTTGTGCATAAAAACTATTCTGGTCGCTTCATAAAATGATTGTAGAACCACTGTAGTGAGATAGAATTTGTAACAACATCTTTATGGGTCTTGAGAGAGGAAATACATTAGTGTCAATGGCCTTTCTGAGCCATCGGATTTCAACAAAAATATCTTCATTTGTGTTCCGGAGGATGAACGGAGGTCTTACGGGTGTCGAACGACATGAGAGTGAGTAATTAATGACAGAATTTTCCTTTTTTTGTGTGAACTAACCTTTTAAAGGGGTTTTGTGCAAAAAAACTGCCATTGTTTCCCACCCTCATTCTGCAGGAAGTAGAAAGCGAGTGGTTTCGGCTTGCTTGCTCTTTTTGCAGTGAGGAGCAAACAGCATTTTATGCTCAATGACTTCTTATGTAAAACTATGAAAGAAAATGATTCGCCATGTCATGACCACAATAAAATAAGTAAAGTTTGCTGTGGACTTAAAGGTGGGGGTAAGTGCTATTTCAAAACCGTTTTAGAAAAAGGACACGGGCCGAGTGGAATAACAAACTTGTAGCCAATCAGCAGGTAAGGGGCGTGTCCACTAATGATGGTGAGAAGAGCGCTCGCTCTCGCTCTGTGCACGTCATTATTCAAAACACGAGTCACACATGATGGACATTAGCCGAGAACTAGCCCAATATATACTGCCTTTTGCTTGACTATGCTTGTGTGTCATGTTCGCTTGTTTGTCCATTTGCGATCATATTGTGGCTCACTTCAGCGATGATAAAGACCCGTTCATTTCCACACTGTATGGAGCATCTTAATCTCATCACTGTGTGCTTCAAGCATCAGCACACACAATGTCTCCGACAAGTAAGAAACTATACTCCTAATATATGTTTGTTTACTCTTTTCATGATCTATATAACCCTTATCCGGTCATAATTTTAATATGTCGTTAGCTGGACTGTAGTGTAGTACTATACAGTTGTTCATGAGAACGGTTTGTGTTTTTGTGATTACTATAACTCTAATCTTGCCATAATTGTAATATGTTGTTAGCTGCACTATTGTGCTTGTGTACTATCGAGTTGTTCATGAGAACTGTTTGTGTTTTTGTGATCGCTATAACTGATCTTGCCATAATAGTAATATGTCGTTAGTTTTACTGTCGTACTCGTGTTCTATCGAGTTGTTCATGAGAACGGTTTGTGTTTTTGTGATGGAAGGGGTGACTTTTTCATTGAATATTCGACCTGGATTAGTTACACAGATTCTGCTATTTTAGATTTAGATTCTGCTCAGTCATTGCCTGGGTTACGTATGTGTGGGGCGGAGCTATCAAAATAGGGTCGAGACCCTTTTGGGGGTAGGGGCGTGTTTGTTTTGGTGATTTGAAATATCAACAACGGTTACCAGAAAGCACTTACCCCACCTTTAACACAGACATGTGCCTCAACAGTGAAAATTCAATTGTCTTGTGATGCTTTGAAAACTTTAGGCTGTATTAGACTAGTATTCGTTTTTGCTATTTTGTTAGTTTTTGGATGTTTGGCACAGATATCTGTATTGAGCAATCTGTGTGTGCAGGTACAGGAAGCAGGTGGAGGAGATGCAGAGAGCCTTCAACAAAACCATCATCAAGCTGCAGAACACCTCCAGAACGGCCGAGGAGCAGGTCGCTCATCTAGAGCACTTCTAAAGCATAGAGAACGACTCCAGACTGAGACATCTGTTGGACACCGTGTAACCGTGTCTTTCTGTTGCAGGACCAGAGGCAGACGGACTCCATCCAGGTGCTCCAGGCTCAGCTGGAGAATGTGACGCACCTCGTCCTCAGTCTGTCGGTCAGTGTGAGCCAGCTACAGCAAGAGGTACTCATTCATCACCTGTTGTCCATCTGCTGAGTATAGCAGGCGTCTTAAGGACAGTTAATGTAAGGACAGTTACATTTGACGCCTTTATTAGTCCGCAGAGCAGGGAGTACATCAGGCGTAAGGGTGGTTTTTAGGCTAAAACACAAACTTCAATTAAGATAAATCATATTTAAATTACACAAGGAAAATATACTCAATATAAACAATGTGAGCATAAACTTACATTTTATTATGAACGCGCACAAACATCAAACAAAGTCTCTCAAGCCCCTTTCACACTGCACGTCGGACCCGCAATATTCCCGGAACATTGCCGGGTCGCCTTCTGTGTGAAAGCAACCACGTCCCGGGATTGATTACCGAATTCGACCCTTGGTCGGGGACCTAGTAATATTGCGGTATTCGTCCCGGGACGAGCGCTGTGTGAACAAAAGCCGAAACTAATGCCGCAACGTGTACGTAGTTATCGTGCGACTCCTAGAGCTTTTTTCAATAATACAACCCTGCAGTGCAAGAAGAGCTAGTCGGTGTTTTAAACGCAGAGAGTGTTCGTATACAAAATAAACTAAAATTAAACAAGCAGAAATGTGCGCAAACTGGACACAAGTCCAGACCACGGAGCTCCTTACTATCTGCGCTGAAGCTGAGATCGCTCGCCATTATACGTCACATCAGGATGTCACGTGTCAACTCAACCCGGGACCGTTACGGGTTGTGTGTGAAAAGTGCACATATTATGGTATTTCGCTGGCAGTGTAAATGGACCAAATCTAGCGACCCGGGAACAAATGCCGGGTCGCATTATCCGTGTATTTGCCGGAATCGCAGTGTGAAAGGGGCTTCAGTGTATTGTGCATCAGTGCAGGCATTTATATATCAGGACCCATTAGCACACAGCTGCAGTGATTGGTTAATTAGAGGGTGTGTAAAAATCAATAAACGTTAATTCAAGAGAAATTAGGCCTGGGCAAATTAAATTAGGGAATCTTAATAAGGCAAACCAAGAAAGGACTGTAAACAGTGATAAAAAATTAATTATAATCTTTAATACAATCAGGGATCCAGCGAAATCAGCGAATTAACTCTACTACTTGCTCAACCCAGTGTGACTGTTGCCACCTTCCATGCAACCAGTAACACGTGTTTTTCCAACCTTCTACCGTGAAAATGCACTGGAACGGCAGTCAAACCCGTGACTTCCCACCCATGAACTCGTACTAGATCGATTTACTCCGTTACGCACTCTGACGTCACAAAGCCCGCGAAACAACAGTGGCAGCCCCTAGGGATGTTTGTACACTGTGAAATATACAAATAACGTATAATTAAAGGTATAACAGCTTCTCTTGCCTTATGTGCTTTTTTCCCTCCTCCGTTTTCCTCAAAAAAGCAAGGAGTAAGCACATTTGGTGATAGAAATGATTGTAAATGAGCATAAGCCCCATACGGTCCGCCATGCTTTGTTTACATCTATCTACCACAATTCCTTGCGCTTAGGCAGTTTGGCATGACTTTGCCTGGAACGCTACAGAGTTGTGATTTGAAATCGTAACTCACAGGCTCAATAACCTGCCTGGAACGCAGCATGTATTACACATGATACGGTAAGCTGGTTTATTCCAGGGTGGCAGTGGGTCCTTAAAAAGTATCAAAAGATCACATTACCGCTAAAATGTCTCCAGTCTGACAGACCCAATGTCTGTTTACAATCATTCGACAAAACGATTTTTCCAGCCGTAGTCACTGTCATCAGAAAGAACCGAGGTAGCAGAATACAAAAAGCTAGCCTCCTAGCTTTGGCTCAAGAATGATGAGTTCTGGTGGTGGTTGAAGCCGGTGCTTGGAAATGTCTCCGAGGCAAACTGCGCCATTTGTCAGAGATGTTTTGGGGCGTTTTCACAGCTACAGATTGTTTGTTTTGTTTCAAAACAGGAACTTAGTTTGTTACAATGTTGAATTTTCTTCTTGGTTCAGTTCGCTTTCACAAGGCACCATTTCAAAGCGTAACGAAATGTGTTCATGCAAGTCACATGCGAATACAGCTGTCTTCTTATTGGTCAGAATTTCCTCTGCGTAATCCATCAAGATGATTGACAAGGTCGCTCTATGAACTTTTTGTGAACTTATTATATACTACATTCATATTAACACTGCAGCAAAGTCAAACACTGCCGCTGTCACCGGCAGGCTTCAACGGGACCGCATTCTCTCACAGAGAAGCGCAATTACACAACATTTTGGTTTCAATTGTGATAACTAATGTACTCACTGACAGATTCTATTGCTTATAGCACATTTCCCGTTTGGTCAGATTGCCATCAATGCAGTGCTTTTGTGGGAATTTTTTTTTTATGGGGTATTGTCTGCTGATATAAAAAAGTTAATATAAAAGTAAATATACGAACTAAGTCGAAGTAATTTGCATGTAAAATGAAATCTTCTGGACCTCAGGTTTGGCTCCATTATATTGCATACATGCTAAAGAGACTAATTGGCCATATGTCTAGAAATATTCAATTATCGTGTGTCCACCAAAGGATTTATCTTTAGCTAAAAATGCTTGGTTCTCTTCTGAAAACTGCCAGCTGGTGGCTTGAAAGCGATTTGCACATTTTTCTAGCTGAGATACTTTGGTTGCTATCATAGAGAATATCCATGGCAGTAAAGTAATGTGTTACTTAACCAGTAACTCCTTGTTCAGTTGTACAGTTAGGATGATTAGTCGGTGTGCTATTTGTCCCACCCCTCCTCCAATGTGATTGGATGGCTGGGTAAAAAGTATTTTTATATATTATAACACAGACCATTCAAATGTTTTACGCACCATTTCACATGGTAGGAAGCAGGTGCAATTTTCTTTCGTACCAACTAAAATGTTCAAAACATGATATTTTTTTGTGATTCTGAATAATTACACCAGAATGGCTTCACGAACGATTTATACACACACACACACACACACACACACAAAATTCTGCTCGTTTCATGAATGAAGCCTATTAAATATTACATATGTAATATAATGTGTATTTCCATCAAGTTCGACCTTGTAAATTTCATACAAGGTGGTTATAAAAAATATATATATTTAGTAAATTTAAGATGTTTATATCTGTATTAAATGATATTGAGCTAGTGTGTTTTGTGCCGTGTCATCTGTGAGGATTGTTTTCAGTTTTGGTTTAGTGAGTGACATTTTGATATTGTGACAGAAATGTTTTAAAATGTATTCATTTATTAGAACACATCAAAAGCATTTTTTGTGTCATCAACTTCAGTCATCTGGAACACAACTTGGTTAGACAGTACGGCTTTGATTTCCTTGCAGGTTTAGACTCCAAATTAGACCTCCAAGTTTTGTCTAAAATATCAAATGTTTAGTACAGTACATTTGCTTTACAGTAACTTAAACTTCTAAAAGTTTAAGACGTGGATTCTCTGCTAGCACAAATATACCACAAGAAATGATCCTTCAAAAAATATCAGGGCAAATTCCCTCATTAACATGATGATTAATAACTGAATCACAGTTAACAGCTGATCATGAAAGAAATTAGGCTACACCACTTTGTGAACAGCTATCAATTAGATGCCGGCGGGCTTTGAGCCCATGATGATGGTGACGATGACTCTGATGATGATGATGATGATGATGATGATGATGATGATGATGATGATGATGATGATGTTGCTGCTGTGTTCTGCAGGTGTCTGACAGGCAGAGCTACATCCTGTTGTGTCTGATCCTCTGTGTGCTGCTTGTGCTGCTGATCTGTGTCAACTTCCGTCAGATGTGTGAGAGTCCAACGCTCGACATAGACAGATCCTGCTGTCCCGAGAGGTGAGGAGACATCACACTGGTCATCTGACTCCTACATATGATGCCCCATCAGCCTCTCGGGAGATGATGGGAAATACAGGGCTAACAGAGAGAAACTTCTTAAATTCTAATTAACAACATGTGTTATTAGTTATTACTGCATAAATACATTATATCACCCAACTTATTAGGACCATAGACCATTAAAACATTTTTTTTAAATCTTCCGCTAAAGAAAAGGGAAGCCAGCGGTGGTCCAAATATGGCGCTGACATCTTTTGCAGATTTAGGACCGAGTCTGCACAGTAGTGACTTCGGAACCGGAAGTCAAAAGCCTGCCCACACTCTCACAGATAAAGAGCAATTCATTATGTCAGTGTGAAATAAACAGTTTTGGAAATGTAGAAATTAAAGCTTAAGCTCCAATCTCCTCCCGAAAAAGTCATTTGGTGACAACTTCACTCAGAAAAGCTGTCCAACTTGAATATTCCATGGTCAACTGTTAGTGGTATTATAACAAAGTGGAAACAATTGGGAACAACAGCAACTCAACCATGAAGTGGTAGGCCATGTAAAATCACAGAGCATGGTCAGCGCATGCTGAGGCGCACAGTGCGCAGAAGTCGCCAACAGAAGTCACCAAATAGAGTCAATAGCTACAGACCTCCAAACTTCGTGTGGCCTTTAGATTAGCTCAAGAACAGTGCATAGAGAGCTTTGTGGAATGGGTTTTCATATCCGAGCAGCAGCATCCAAGCCTTACATTACCAAGTGCAATGCAAAGTGTGAGATCCAGTGGTGTAAAGCACGCCCCCACTGGACTCAGTTCTCTGGACTGACGATCACACTTCTCTGTCTGGCAATCTGATGGACGAGTCAGGGTTTGGCAGTTGCCAGGAGAACATGAGTACTTGCCTGACTGCATTGTGGCAAGTGTAAAGTTTAGTGGAGGGGGGATTATGGTGTGGAGTTGTTGGTTTTTTTTTTTGGTTGGGCTTAGCCCTTTAGTTCCAATGAAAGGAACTCTTAATGCTTCAGCATACCAAGATATTTTGGACAATTTCATGCTCCAAACTTTGTGGGAACAGTTTGGGGATGGCCTCTTCCTGTTTCAACATGACACAAAGTAAGGTCCATAAAGACATGGATGAACGAGTTTGGTGTGGAGGAACTTGACTGGCCACCACAGAGTCCTGACCTCTAGTCCTGTATGGCTCGGTGTACTTAATAAAACAGCAGACATGATAGATATGATTGAACAGATGTGTAGGCTAGATATTGATTATCTTTGTGAAAAACAGTATCCAGTTCATAGCAGAGATGCACAAGCACTTCAGCGCATCCCGTCAAAGATGATGCACTTCAAAGCTGCATTACAATTTCACAGATGAACCTCCATAATGAGAAGATTAATGCTCAACAGCTAGAGTTCTGCATCTGTTTAGCCATTCCCTGAGCCGTGTTAATCAGGGTCTATTTACTGTACGTGTAAATGAGGACTTTCATCGAGTCCCCTACTCCAGACCACACCATTCAGAGTCACCAATACACTACAGAGACCTTTATGTTTGGATCATGCGTAATAAGATTGTCAGATTGTTCTCAAGTGAGAGAAGTGCTGCTGTAGTGACCCTGTCAGAGACGACGGTTGCGCTCCTCAATCGTCATGTACTCTAAATAGTACTTGCAGCAGGATCATGTGATGATGTGTAGCATTAACCCAGTTCATGCCTGGTGTTTCCAGAGAGCTGCTGTCTGATGAAGAGCCTGTGATCCTGAGACGCAGAGCCTCTGATCCGCCCTCGCTCTCTTCCCTCCAGATACCCGAAGGTCAGTTCATGATTCCTTGCATCATGTGTCTTGAGTGATCAGACACATAAGTGGCTTTGACATTTTCTGCAGTAAAACATGTTGTTGTGGTTTCTCTTTATTTCAGGAGGTTCAGAAGAAACAAGCAGCCTTAAACAGTGTCCAGTTAGTAGAAAAGTAGGGTGGCTGTTTCTGACTTCATAAGAATGTTGTAGACTTTTTAAACCCAGGAAGCGTTCATCTGTGAGGAAATGATCACTGCTTGTTTGTCTTTCTTGCAGAAGAAGCATAAGCTGAAGCTCAGCAGGAGTCTAGAGGCCCGAGCCGCTCCGCCAGCAGCTGGTGTGATTCCTCAGAGCACGATTGGCCCTCAGGCTTTTGAGGTCAGAGACCTGATGTCTGACTGCTCCGAGGGCTCCTCGCATTCTGACGAGACTCTATTCTGCGGATTCACCAGCTGCGCGCGTCTGTGTGAGACGATACCTGCGCCGAGACGCTGGACGCAGAGTAAACAGCAGAAGACTCCGGAACAGCTGCATCAGCCTCCACAGCGCACCATCCCGTATAATCTGACCCGCACTAGACACACTGACCTGCCGGGGTCTGACCCGCACTGGACACACTGACCCACCGCTGCTGAGAACACTCTTACACTGGAGTAGTTTGCACTGTTCCAACACACTGGACAATACAACCTTCTGCCGTCTCTCTTCAACACAGATTTATACAGTTTGGGTTTCTTTTTTTCTAATAATGTGACCTTTGAATGACAATCATAAATAAAACATAAATAACTGAACCACTGCATTGATTTTATTATATTTACAGTGTATGCTGACAAATCTATTCACCCTCAACCTCAAGTTATTACTCTTTTTCAGCTTGAATCTGTAAATATTCAGATAATTATCAAAATAATTATCATATACTCTCACCTGACACTTATTAGTACACATTGCTAGTACCGGGTTGGACCGCTTTTACCTTAAGGACGGCATTAATGCTTAGTGGCAGAGATTCAACAAGCTGCTGGAAACATTCTTCAGAGATTTTGGTTCATATTGACATCACGCAGAACGCTACAGATTTACCGGCTACACATCCATGATGCAAATCTCTCTTTCAAGCACATCCCAAAACTTCTCACAACTATGTTCCTTTTTTTTTTTTTTTTTTGAAAGAAAGAAATGGTATCTGTGAGGACTTCCAGTCAGGATTTAGACTGTATCATAGTACTGACCCCGTCAGTTAGGAACCTGGGTACGCTCTTTGATACCAATCTTTCATTTGAATGCCATGTTTTTTGCATCTATAAAACAGCATTCTTCCAACTTAAAATGTATCTAAATTATGACATGTGTTCTCAACCAAAAACCTCTGAAGAATGTTTCCAGCAGCTTGTTGAATCTCTGCCGCCAAGCATTAATGCCGTCCTTAAGGCAAAATGCAGAACTGTTAGTTCATGCATTCATGACCTCAAGGCTAGATTACTGTAGTGCTCTACTGGGTGGTAGCCCAACTTGCCCTGCAGGCTTAACCTGCATTGATTACGTACTTCCAGTGTAACTGTTTCCCCACACAAATCTTAATGTTTTGATGCTAACTTAAGTTTGATTACTGTTAAAGCTAGAATCTCCACTAGTGTTTATTTACCAAAAAGGCATGAAGTCCAACAAGCCTAATGACACGACCCATTCAAACTGGACACATAGTCCAAATAAATGTTGTTCATGTGTTTTTTGAACCTTTTGGACTACCAAAATAGTCTGTACACATAATAAATATTAGTGACCTTCGGGGAACCTTGAAGGGCAAAGCTTCATTTAACTGCTCAAGCTGTCAAATTTCCATCTTAAAACTAAAATATAATAATACATTTAATTTGTAACGCAAATAATTATAATATATAACAATAATGTTATATAAACAAAATATCAAAGTGCTACAGATTTAAAACAATTATATATATTTATTATATCATCTGAAACATTTATGACCAATATGCACGTTTTGGGCACTTGATCCACATACACCACCTGCATTTTAATAACTACCAATAAGGATTTAATAAAGCAAAGTTTAACTATAATCTAGGATTTGTTGATATAGATTTAATTTTACATCGAGTTGGTGCACCACTTAATTTGTTTTAAACAGATTAATTATGAATGCTTGTATTTTTTACGGTCTATGGTCGAGAGCGTCGAGAGAGACAGACCGTTACTGTCTGATGACGTCAGTCGCCCAATGACACGCCTTCCTGTGCTACCCCAATCAGAAGCACTTCCTTCCTGTCAGAATCGGATGGATTATGGATATATCATATTCATTCTGAAGAGAAAAAGACAGATCTGCTCTAATTCTTAAACTATAATATATATGTAATGTGAATACGTGCCATTTTTATATTTGTGTCATGACATCAGATTTAGACTCAACAAGAAGGATTTAGTCAAACTGCTGATTATTTTTAGTATTATACACGTTATAACGATATTCTGCGGTTATTTCCTACTACAGCGCGATGGTTTAGTGAACGTGTCGCTGTTCTGTGAATAAACGGGTTTAATATCATGGACTCTGATCGCCTGTTTCACACTGAGCACAAGCTGAAGCTAAGTTAATGCTCGCGTCTCTTCAAGTGTTGGGGAATTAAGATAATGCTAACGGATGCTAAAGTGAAGCGATGAGCCCTCAGAAGAAGATGAAGAAGAGGAAGGAGCTGAACGCGCTGATCGGCCTGAGCGACAGCAGCAGCAGCAGCAGGAGGAAGAGCAAACACCGGCTGCTGCGCACCGAGCCGCCCGAGAGCGAGAGCGGGGAGTCCGGCTCAGACGAGCAAGAGTTCCGCGGCGGCCGAAGTGGCCTGTTCGGGACGTGAGTCTCTCTCTTTCTCTCTCTCTCTCTCTCTGTGTGTGTGTGTGTGTGTGTGTGTGTGTGTGTGTGTGTGTGTGTGTGTGTGTGTGTGTGTGTGTGTGTGTGTGTGTGTGTGTGTGTGTGTGTGTGTGTGTGTGTGTGTGTGTGTGTTCAAGTTCAAAGTTTATTTAGCCATTTCAACAATACATTTGATAGGAATTTGTCTTGGTAAGCTCACATTTACTTAACAACAATACATTGAGACAACAGCATATTCCTCACATTAACCCCCCAATGGCAACAATACACAGACATAACACGTATTGCACATTAGGTGTGTCAACGGGTTAGGACCAGTACATAAGGTGCTCAGTGCAAGAGGCACAAGCCAGCAATCATAACGCAAATGGCGAATACGAATGTACCTAGTACAGTTAGGGGTGGGTTGTAGGTTGCAGTCCACAAGTTCATAAACATAGCTTAACGTTTGAATGTTTAATTTAGGTTAAGTATCATATAGCTTGGAGGTATCTCTGAAGCGTGATGCTTCTGTACCTCTTCTCTGATGGCAAACGAGTGAACAGGTGATGTGCTGGGTGGTAGGGGTCAGTGATCATGTTTCTCAACTTCCTGATAATTCTGGTGTCCTTGTGTGAGGCTTTGGTAGGCAGACTGCAGCCAATGATCTTGGAGGATCTGCACACTTTCTCTAGCTGTTGCTTATCCTGACCATAGACCGTAAAAAATATCCTGACTTGTCGCGTTCTTGCACCATGACAGGATAGAGAAGGTCAGCACTTTTCTATAACGGCTCGGTAGAAATGACAAAGTAGACTTGGCTTACAATAAAACGGATATTCAGGTCCCATGAAAGGGTGTATGGTGGTGCCCAAGAAGCAGAAGGAGGGGACCCTCACAACAACCTGACCATTGATGGAGAGGTGAAGGTGCTGTACTTCCTTCTTTCTAAAGTCCACTATCATCTTTGGTCTTAGATGTATTGAGGATTAGGTTATTGTCCTCGCAACACCTTACCAGCTGTCCCACTGCAATCCAGTAAACAGATTCAGCCCCATCAGAGATAAGACCTACTACTACAGTGGTGGTATCATCTGCGAATGGGACTTGTTGGTATAAAGAGAGTATAAATATATGAATTTTGACGTGTTGTTTCCTACAGGACAAAATGTTCATGATCCAATGACACAGTACAGTATTAACATCTCTGGCTAGGAGAGAGTTATACAGCATAATAGTGTTAAAGGATGGGCATATGTGTATTTAGCCTCACGATGCTGGAGAATGAAACTTGTGCCTAATGACACTGCAACATTCACATCCTTTATTTGCCTTGTAGACGAACTGGTGAGCATATAGTAGTGTGCGCTAAGTTCATGCAGTCTAGGCGCTCAAACTCCTTCATGACAATTTACTTGAGTGCAACAGGTCTGTAATCATTAGAGGGTTAGTTCACCCAAAAATGACATTTATGTCATTAATGACTTCAGCATTGTCTTCTCTTCCGGGTTTGTTTTCAGTCCTCACATAAAGATTCAAACGGTCATGAATCAGCGGATTGATTCATGATTCAGACATGGACAGTACAGTGTGCATAGACTTGCATACGCTCTCGAAATAAATATAAATTACATTAAACTGTTCTGATGATGAACGGAGGTCTTATGGGTGTGGAACAACATTAGGGTGAGTCATTAATGACATAAATTTCAGTTTTGGGCGAAATAACCCTTTAAGGCAGGTGATGTTATTCTTCTTAGGCACTGGGATGATCATGGCTGATTTAAAACAAGCGGGTACTATTGATGTGGTGAGAGACCAATTGAAAATGTGAGTATGAGAGTAAGCTGGTCTGTACAGCTCCTCAGCGTAGCTGGTGTTACACCATCAGGACGTGTGTGTGCGTTTCTGAAGTCCTGCTGAAGCTCTTGCATGTGACAGATGTTGACATCTAGTTCACAAGAGACTAGATAACTGCACAGACACACACTGATGCTGTTGAGAAACTTCATATCTGATCATGTTTCCTTCCTGAGCACCAGTGAGTGTTCGAGTCCCTCATCATCATCATCATCACACACACAACATTGTAAACATGAAGCGGCCCAAACCCATGACGACATCTTTGTGTGTGTGACAGCGGATCAGTGTTTGTCACTTCAGTCAGAGCACAGTAGATGCCATAAACTCTTTATATTGCTATTAAAATCCGCATATGCCACTTGTGTTGACATGAGTTTTTCATGTACAGTTTACTCACAGTATTTTTTTAATGATGGTTGTGTGTATAACGGTGTCTCACTCTTCTGTGTGTGAAACGTTCTCTCTTCTTTTTGTGTGTGCATCTGCAGGAGTTCAGTGCAGTGCTGCTGCTCTCTCTTTTACACAGTGTGTGTGTAATAGTCTCTCTCTCTCTCTCTCTCTCTCTCTCTCTCTCTCTCTCTCTCTCTCTCTCTCTCTCTCTCTCTCTCTCTCTCTCTCTCTCTCTCTCTCTCTCTCTCTCTCTCTCTCTCTCTCTCTCTCTCTCTCTCTCTCTCTCTCTCTCTCTCTCTCTCTCTCTCTCTCTCTCTCTCTCTCTCTCTCTCTCTTGCATGACAATTGTTTCAATGTATTGCCAAAGCATTAACATACATATACATACATACATAAAATATGTATGTATTTACTCTCTCTCTCTATCTGTGTCTCCCTCTGTCTGCAGGAGTTCAGTGCAGTGCTGCTCTCTCTGTTACCCACTGTGTGTGTTCATCCTGCTGGCGGCCTGTGTCATGGCCTGTGCTGGACTCATCTGGATGCAGATCGCCCTCAAAGAGGACCTGGACTCCCTGAAGGACAAGATCCGCTCCCGTACGTCTGACCACACAACACACACCCACCCACATCAGACCATTGCACACCTACATTTAGACATTCATTTAGACATTCATTCAGACATTATTCCACAGAAGCACAGCCTGCTCTTCACAATAATCTCCATGCCATCACTTGCTCATATTCATCAAGCACCTTTATCTTCACCTCAACAAAAAAGTTATAAGAACCATATGCTAATGTTCCCATTAAGCTCTGAAAATGTTATTTCTGAATGTTCAAATGCCCATTGTATCATAAACATTACTTTTGAATGTTCTCTGAACGTTCTGAAACAAGTAGTAACATTTAACAAACGTTAGACAAACATCTAACTCAAACATGTGGGGAAAAAACATTCCATGAACAGTGTTTTGAGAACATGATCAAAGAGCAGATAACTCTGAATGATCGATCTACTAAAGTATGTTCATAACTGTGTGAGAACCCTGCAAGTGTGTGTGTGACTAGCGTGTGGTGTTGCTCTGATTGGTGTGTGACAGTGGAGGGCAGTCAGAAGCTGTCGTCACACGAGATCCTGACGCTCACTGAGGAGCTGAAAGCCAAGCAGATGAAGCTGGACGACCTGGAGAGCGGAGAGCGAGGCCTGGCCAGACTTTGGTCCAACCTGACTGAGATCAGTCAGAAGGTGTGTGTGTGTGTGTGGCTTTGTGAGTAAGATCTGAAGCAGGCTTGTCACCAGAACACACGTTGTGCCTATGATAAACTCTCATTAACAAGTTAATTCTGATTTGTACGTCATTTACTGTGTAAGCCTAATGTTTTTAACTAATATTCATATAATATTTTAATATAAATAATGTTTTGATCGGTAAGGTTTGTAATGTTTTTAGAAGAAGTCTCTCGTGTTCACCAAGTCTGCATTTATTTTATTAACTGTACAGTAAAAACAGTGAAATATTATTCCAGTGTAAAACAGCTGTTTTCTATATGAATAGTAAAGTGTAATTTATTCCTGTGATCAAAGCTGAATTTTGAGCATCATTACTCCAATCTTCAGTGTCTCATGATCCTTCAGAAATCATTCTAATATGATGATTTGCTGCTCAAGAAACATTTATGATTATTATCAATGTTGAAAACGGTTGTGTAAAATAGTTTTTAGAATTCTTTGATGAATAGAAAGGTCAAAAGGATAGTATTTATCTAAAATAGAAAGCGTTTGCAACATTGTGCTACTGTTCAAAGTTTTTTGGTCAGTAAGAATTTTTTTTGGGGGGGAAGAACTTAACGAAATTAATACATTTATTAATCAAGGATGCATTAAATTGATCAAAAGTGACAGTAAAGGCATTAATAATGTTACAAAAGCTTTATATTTCAGGTAAACAAAAATATGAAACCGTTCTCAACACTGATAATAACTGTATTTCTTGAGCATCAAATCATCATATTAGAATGATTTCTGGAGTATCATGGGACACTGAAGACCGGAGTACATTCAGCTGTGATAACAGGAATAAATTACACTTTACTAAATATTCACACAGAAAACAAGTTTCCACTGGAATAATATTTCACTTTTTTTTTTTTACTGTATTTCTGATCAAATGAACGTAGCTTTAGTGAGCAGAAGAGACTTTCTAAAGTCTCTACATAAAAAAACTCTTACCAATCAAACAATTTTGAACAATAACAGTTAATTATTAATGCAATTCATTCTAATATCATATAAAGCAGCCTAATTAAACACATGAGCGCTTCAATTTCCCTTAATTGAGTGGTAGATGTGATTGAAATTTAAACAGTTATTGTGTTTATATTGTGTAATTGTGATTAGAAGGAATAATGATGATCAGAACTGGTTTAGCAGCGGTGTTAATGTGTGTGTGTGTGTGTGTGTGTGTGTGTGTGTGTGTGTGTGTGTGCCCTGCAGCTCAGCGCTCTGGATTCTGCTGTCAATCATCTGAAGGCCAACATCAAGTCTGCCTCTGATCTCATCGCTCTCCCCAGGAGTGTGGAGGAGCTGCAAAAGGTTTGTTGCTGTCTTGCTGCATCTCAAGCGCATGTGAAGAGACATTACTCACAGCGTGTGTGTGTGTCTGTGTGTGTGTGTGTGTGCGTGCGTAGAGCGTGGCCTCCATCGGCAGCACCGTCACCAGCCTCCAGCATGACGTCACCATGATACAGACCGTGGTGGAAGAGAGAAGAGAAGGACCGGATCAGCTGACGGTACGTCACGTGACGCATGTTCTCACAGTCATAAACTCAACATTCTGATAGAAACGCAAGAACTGTTTGTTTCCCAACATTCTTCAAAATATATCTTCTGTTGTGTTCATCTGAAAGTCACGCAGCTGTGAGTGACGTGAGGAAATGAGGACACAATCATTGTTTTTGGGTGAACAATCCCTAAAGTGTCTCTCGTACTCACAAACAAATGTAATGACAGCCCAAAACGTAGTAGCCATAATCATCACAAAATTTTACAGGGTTTCCAATCCTCTTAAATAAAGTCTTAATTTGACCTTCCACAGTTTAAGGCCTTTAAAAATGTCTTAAATGGGAGCAGAAAGTCTCACATCTCAATATCATGGCATTAAATTAGGGCCCTGTGATTTCTGCAATGGACGGAATTGCAGAATTCATTCATTGAAATGGAATTTACTGTATAATGCAGAATGACACAGAATTTGTTAAATTTTGGGTGAATAAATCAATAGTAGGTCAAAACACTTAAAGGGACAGTTCATCCAAAAATGATTAGAGTGCCCAAGAGTGCACTAATGTCGTTCCAACCAATCCTGCAGTATCCCTCTCAGATACTGAAGCTTTCGCGCCTCGATCACCCCCCGGTGACCGGTTCCAGTATAGCCGCCCCTCTGCGTTTTCTAATGGACGCGAGACAAACTAAACAATAAAGTTGCACTTCAAAGATTACTTCCTGCTCTCTACTGCGCAACTCCGGTCCCGAAATCTCTACTGCGCAACTCCGGTCCCGAAATCTCTACTGCGCAGACTCGGTCCCAAGATGTCAGCGCCGTGCAGGCCGCCTGAAAGCTTGAAATCTGGCAAGTGGAAACGGACGATGTCGAGTCCATTTTTTTTACTGTCTATGGTTCCAACCCGTAAGACTTTCATTCATCATATGAAGTGATCGATTGTCTTCAGAAAATCTGCTTGATTTGTATGGATCGGTTTTACGATCTCCTTATGAACTTTCTGAAGCGTCAAAGTTGCTTAGACTGTCAATGGAGGGACAGAAATCTCTCAGATTTCATTCAAAATATCTTCAGATGCGTCCAGAAGATTAATGAAAGTCAGTCAAATGTAATTAAACCATTAAAAATTAAAACAGAATAAACTTTAAAACAAAAAAACAGATTTCCTAAGGCTACATTAAATTGCATGCACTGCAAAAAGGGTGTTCTTCTTCAGGATTTTTGCTTTTCAGTACAAATTCAAAACATCCTTAAATCAAGATTAATTTACTTGACATGCAAAATGAAGAAATTATGTCTTGTTTTCTGAGAAATTGAACAAAATTAAGTGAGTTTTATGCTTAAAACAAGAACGTCTGTCACTGTGTATGAAAATTACTTGCATTTGAATTGTTGATTTTTATGAACCCATTGGCAGATATTTGTTCCTGTTTTAATTATGAAATCACTTCAGCACGATTTTCCAAGATTTTTTTTATCTCAAACATCTCAAATCTATTTTTTGTAACATTAATTTGTTGATGAATATCTGTTGGAAAATGCATTTTCAAACTTTGAAGTGTCACATACTCACTAATCACTAATCTGTGTGTGCTTAGATATTTACTTTTAGAGAACATTTAGACAACGTTTTGTGTTCCCTTCAATTTATTCCTTACATTTTCTTTAATTGGTCTTTTAAAAGGTCTCAAATGTACCTTCATAAAGCCTGCAGAACCCCTGTTTTATATAGTTGCTCGCCTGAACATGTAAGTTGTGATGACTGAAATTGTTCAGCTGATGTGCAGTGAGAGTGATTTGTGTTGATTTGTGTCCTTGTTTTAAATGGCTTGTCTGGGATTTCTGACCATAAAGAATGGAGGGAAACCAGTGAATGACAGCAACTGGACAGCACTGAAACAGGTAACACAAACACACACACACACCTGAGCACCGGTTCTGTGCTTCTTTACAGCATATGAAGTCGTATTTAGCCGAGTTGTGTGACAACTCATTTCCAGTTTCAGAACTAAAGAAAGTGCTTGTCATGATCATGACGGCTGGTTATAGACGCCTCACAGCTGTAGTGTAAACACTGATGTGTGATGGATACCAGTTCTTGTGCCCATAAATATGTGCCCAACCACACATTCCTAATATTAGGATCTGAAGGAAGCTTATGCAGCAATATCTTGCTATATTCTTCTGCATGTTTATTGTTGTTGGCTAGCTAGCATGAGCCGATCAGCTCCATCCAGGTGGGCGGGGCTGTAGAGACGTGTTTCGTGGCGCTATGACGTAAGAATGAAGCACAAGACCGTTTTCTGGGCCTGGTGTCTATAAAAGCTTTTCTTTGACTGACAAGTTTTCAGCTAAGAGGATATTCTTATATTACCATGACCTTTTATATATCAAAAGCTCAAGGGAAAGCTGATTTCTCAATTCATCACCATTTTAAATTTAGCTCAACTCACAACGTCTACCTCTCTTGTTCGTCATGAATGTTATGTTTCCATGGCCGCGAGGTAACATTTAATTGCGGATTATTTATTTTGTAAATAAAGCATTGCGCTTCACTCGTCATAATAATAATAAATATGTAATAATACACAGCCCTACTTACTCTGCCTGATTATTTGTGGGTGTGAACTTGTGAAACTGCCTGTCTGATGTGAGAAACATGTCACAAACCTGTGCTGGCGTTACCCATAATGCAGTTGTGTGTGTGTGTGTGGCAGGACGTGCAGTATGTTCAGGACGGTGTGAGTGAGTTGAACAGCTCTCTGCTGCTCCATCAGTCCTGGTGCAGTGAGCAGATTCAGAGCGTCCACTTCATGCTGTCCAACCTGAGCCGCTGGGTGTCTGGGCTGGAGCGCCACGCGTCAGGAGACACGGTAAACACACACACACGCACACTTACACACTCTCACTCTTAAACATACGCACACATTCAATCATGCTCACACACTTGCACTCAACACACACACACACTGACTCGCATGCACATGCGCGCACACACATACACTTACTCTTAGATACACTCTCATACCGCACACTCTCTAATATACACACACACACACACACACACACTCTAGAGGCCTGCTACCCAACCTAAGCCACTCCACATTAATGTGTATATGAAATTAATTTGTAATGAGCATAGATCAAATGAAATAGCCGCACTGCTCTCGGGTCTCTCAGAAATCAGCTGTAAATGTAAGCTGCTATTAACGAAAACAAAACAAAATCTATATCATACACATTTCTATTATTTGATATGTGGATTTAAATGATTAAAACTGTCAAATATGATAAATGAAAAGAAGTATGATAGCAAGTCAAATACCCGCGTTGCCATCTCTGAATCATACACATTTTCTACCACTAGATGTTTTAAACCTTGTACGATGTGATCTTGTTGTTTCAACCAATAAACATCTCAGCGGTTATGTGCAATGGAGGCCTTACAAAGTAGCAAGAATAAAGGTAAATCTATACAGCTATGTATTTCGTGTTCTGGTCAAGTTCGGGTCAACCATTCTCGGGTACAGGCCGAGTTCGTGCTTCAGTGTATAACTTGTGCAGACCTCTAACTCACACATGCAGCACTCAGCACACACAGTTCCTCAGCTCACTGACGCTCTCCCTCTCTCTGTCTCACAGCAGCAGCCGACATCACCGGCCAGCCAGCAGCTCCAGACCACCACAGGCACAGGTATGTACCGTATCACACACACTTGAGCGTACGCCGACAGACACAGACCTGATCAGGAGCACTGTGTGTTTCAGGTTCATCCCCACCCCGCCGCCCCAGGTCTCTGTCTCACAGACGATACAGAAGAGGACCGGACTCCATCAGGACCGTGGCGTTCCCCGGGGTTGAGTCTGTGACAGGTGCCTGCTCATGTTGTCATACTCAATGCAGTCACATCTTATTCTACACTACACACAAGTTTACTGGTGGAGTGACACTGGAAGTGACGTGTAAAATATACAAAACTAATCTAGCTTGCATATCCCAGGATTCAAAAAAGTCATGCAATTTTAAAATGGAAATTTCCAGGCCTGGAAAAGTTTTGGAAAAATAAATAAACCCGGCAGGCTTAAATTACTGCAGATGAGTAGGAGTTATTCAATAGTTTGGACACATTAATCTCAATAACAAATTCCGTTTTCCTGTTTAATGCCAACTAGTGGAATCAACAGAAACGTTCTAAAGGGATGTAGATAACAAACAGATAAAAAAAAGTATAGATTTTCTAATAGAAAAAATAATAATTTTAAAATTGTGAATACAGAATTTGTAAAATGAGACCATTTTTATCAATGTACGCTCTTAAATTCAGATATGCCTAATTCTCTAAGAAATTCAAAATATGCTGCAGAGCTGAACTGGTTAACCAGTTTAATAAAAAAGTTTTCAATACGTATCCTAATGACAGAGATTAATTCATGATATTAAGAAGAGGATCTACGACCTCTGGAGCATTATTTTTAGAAGCTTAATCACTATAGGTTCTAGCATACATGTTGTTGATTTAGATGATTTAACTATAATTACTATAGCAACGAATGAATGAGAATTTTCCTCAGTGACACTACAATGCACTGTCTGAAATGATACTGTAGTAGACGTTTGCATGGTTATAATTTTCTTTCTAATATTATCAATCTTCCAAGTAAAGAAGTTCATACAGTCATTAATGCTGTGCTGTTTTGAAACGTCAGAAGTTTTAGCTTTATTTCATGTTAATTGCGCCACTTTATCAAATACATACCTAGGGTTGTTCGTTTTCTTCTGAGAATCCAAAAATAAGCAGATCTAGCCACTTTAATGCCTTTCTCTATGGAATAACACTTTCCTTCCACAAAATGCAAAATACCTCGTTTTGTTTTCTTCCAGCTGGGCCCCATATTTTCGGGCTTCTCTCTTTGGGTGTTTCATGTCTCTTTACGTTTTAATGCATTTAAGTGAAACGATCAAGTGTTATATCACTTTTTTTTCTATCGTTATCGATAAAGGTATACTGTTGATAAATACCAATACTGTTTTATCACCCAGGTCTAGCCTGTCATTAACTTAAAGATATGCCTTGGTAAATTTGAACATGGATCTTTATTCACATATACACATGAATTATGGAGTATTTGATTTAAAGGTTTGTTGGTAAAAAATTGTGCATGAACCTTGATATACGATTGTTTTGAATCTAATCTAAAATGTCCAGCTCATGGTTCCCCTCAGAATCTGTAGATGGTCATGAGAATGTTTTATGTCATTATAATAAAAGCATGACACCATCCCTGGAAAGTGTCTAAATGCTTGTGCTGTTGTGCTGTCAGATCAGGAGCTGCTGCTTCGGGGCCGTCCGTCTCCAGGTCTGCAGGAGGAGTTCAGGTCGGACCGGGAACAGATGGACCCTGAGGAGCTAAAGGCCGAAGAGGTCAGTCGCCAGTGAGGATCCACTGTAACTGACCCCAGACTCACCCTTCATGTACTCTACGTGTTTGGTTTCTGCACTCATGAGACTGTGACAGGGTTGCTTTCATCTCAGATAAGAGTGAGTCTCACAGTCCGGTCAGGATTTAAGAGTTTGATTGGACCTGGAGAGTATGAAGCCCAAGGTAAGGGAGGGAGAATGAAGATCTCCAGCATTATGACTATTTTACCTTGAGTCTCATTCCACTGGTGCCAAAAACAGCACATGCTAGTTTTCATTTTGCTGATTTAAATTAGTCTTTGTTTTACAGTATAATGCAGTAAATTGGAGTATTAATATCATGAGATTCACCAGTGAGAATTAAAACAAACGTCAGAAGTAAAGATCTGATGAAAGAGTTCAGTGGGGTTCTTTTACAACACACTGTCACAGGACAGCTTCAGTTTCTCTATTCCGCTGATTTCTGTTGAACCTGGACGAGACTCTGAGATTCACTCTTATATATTTACATGTATCTGTCTCGACGATTCTTAAGTTTGTGTGAACTGAGGGGACATGAAGATTGTTTTAAACTACATTACTGTCAGATCTAGCAATAATATGATCCATATGATTGCTTTTAGTGGATGTAATCATCAGATATTTATGATAATATAATATAATGCAATGCACTTGTCTTTGAGCAGATGTAGGTTTTAATTTAAAGTTCATTGATCACAGTGTGTGTGTGTCTGAATGAGTGTGGGTGTCTCTGGATTGTCCTGCACTGAGTGAATGTCTGGTTTCTTCTGCGCTGTGTGCGAGTGAGTGTTGTGTGTCTATCTCTCTGGTTTCTTCTGCACTGAGTGTGTGTGTGTCTCTCTTTCTTTCTCTCTCTCACTCTCTGGTTTGTCCTGTTGTGAGAGTGTTCGTGAGTGTGTCTGTCTCACTGCTGTGTGTCTGCAGACTGAAGGCCTTGCAGACGCTGCTCTAGTTTCGTTCTTCTGCAGATGCTTGAAAATAATCTCTCAGTCTCTGCTGTCACTTTATAAAACCAGATGAAAATGTAAATATTGTAGAATTGGACATTTGTATGTCAGAAACTAATTTTAAGCTTTAGGATGACATGATGAGATGAAACGGTGAGTTTGCATTGCATGTTCTCTGTAATGTAACCTGAATAAAGGCAGATTTGACCGAAGCTCGTGTAGATCTCCTGAGGTTACACTGACTCTGTCAGATTCACACACTGTGAATCACTCTCCATGTTGCTAATGGGAAGAACACAACAAGTTAAAACTAGTTCAGATTGATTGATGAATAACTGATATAAGACCATCATTATCAAAAATATTCCATCGTTAGAACATTCTGTGTATCACAAAAGTGTTAACAGATGGATATACATTTATTGGTATAATAAACAATATAACTTGCTTTTTCAATTGTTCTTTTTCTGCAGGCCTAATAAATGAGTTATTAATAAGATATCGTATCTCTTCATTACTGCCTGGCTGGGCTCTTTTTCTGTGGTCTGGCTTTTTGAACGCTCTACCATCACAGACATCAGAAGATTAATTATCTGTACATCTTTATGATCATTTGTTTGACACCAGAAATATCAACTGCCCATTTTTTTATATGGGCATTTATACATGAAGAACCTGTGAGAAATCAAAGCATGTACAGACTCATGTAAGGCTGCTGTGCTTCATAGACAGTTCACACTGCCTCTGATTGAGTTGGTCTCTGTACTAACATCAGCAGGAGTGTTTAAGCCAGCGCTCCTTTGGCCCGCCAATCCTGCGTCAGCACCTGCATCAGCTCTTCCTCATCGTCCTCCTCCTCCGGCCGCATCTCGTCCGTCTGCTGTCTCGCTCTCGTCATGGTGCTCTTCACCACTTCCTGCCTGGCTCGTAGAACCTCCACTCGCCGGAAGCACTGGATCTGCTCGTCTATCTCGTCGATCTGCCGCTCCAGCCGGCCTTCCTCGTCATCTTCGGCCACGATGGCGTCAGACGCGCTGTTCACCTGCCGCATCTCCTTCTGAAACTCCTCCCACTCACGATCCATGTGATCTCGGGGCGTGTCCACGTTTCGCACTTTAGCGTCACGCACTGGGTCGTCGAAGAAGCCCTCAGGTAGAGTTTCGGCTGTGTTGTCCTTTCTATCCGGCGCCGCCTCGTCCCCACCCTCGGCCTGAGACACGGAGCCGGAGTGAGGGACGGCCGGTGGCGCGGAAGAGACGCTGCTGTCGAAGAAATCTGCGGGGAGGCCAGCGGCTGGGACCGGCTCTTTAGCTTCACTGCTGGCATCTTCATCATCATCATCATAGTGTCCAGTCAAGAGCCCCAGACCCGTAGACTGACGTGAAGATACGGCCGTCTGCTCCACGGCTGCACCTGCACACACACACGGGTCAATTACCTCAACATCTGTCTCATCAGAAATGTTTTTGTAGAGTGGACTGATGAGAGCCTGAGATGTTCTGTTAAGGTTGCATAGTGTTTCAGAGCCAGTTTACAACTCTATCCAGTGCTGAACGGATCAAATACTGGTGTAAAGGCCCGAAGATGGGTATGAAACTAATATACACTTCACATAGACACATAGTACTGTTACTTAAGAATGCCAGCATAATAATTTACACACCTGAAGTAAACAATTCCGCAGTGAAATGAAGCAAACACACATACAATGTCTTACACACGTGAGCTGAAACTTCATTAAAGTTTAACCACTCATTCCTAATATTAGGATCCGCAGGAAGCGTATGCAGCGACTGTGTTCTTCCACAACCAGGAATAGCGCAATATCTTGCTATCTTCGGCATGTTTATTGCTGTTGGCTAGCGTGATCCAAACAGCTCCATGAGTCGGTGGGCGGGGCTACTGAATTAGACGGGCTTATTATTCTGTAGAGGCGGTGTTTCGCCACACGACGACGTCAAGTTGTAAGTTCTTGTAACATTCTGAGATCAATTGTTTTCTGGGCCTGGTGTCAGTAAAAACTTTCCTTTAACTAACAAGTTTTCAGCTCTGAAACTTACAGGATATTCTTATATAACGATGCCCTTTATATATAAAAAGCTCAAGGAAAAAGTTGATTTCATGACACCTTTAAAGATGATTTTATGGAGACTAACTGCATCTTGCTGTAATATATAGCTTCTCTACAGACACTATTTCCCTGATCCAGTATGTTCAAATTAACCAGTGTTCACCACACAAGTATTTCTTGGGTGGAAGCGTCTGTTAAACAGAGGTGGTAAAAGTACTCAAAAGTTATACTTGAGTGAAAGTATATATACCTAAATAAAAAAATACTCCAGTAAAAGTAGAAAGTCCTCCATTCAAACATCACTTGAGTAAAAGTACAAAAGTATCAGATTTAAAACGTACTCAAGTACCGAAAGTAAAAAGTAAATATTCAAATTAACTGTTAATATCAATAATTACGCAGATAAAATCTTTTGGGACTGATATGCAATGCTTTAAATGAACAAATGATAAGATTAGATACTGCAATTAAGAATTTGTTTGATTTGCAATTAACAAGAGACAATGAAGCACCTTAACGCAGTATAGGGGTTAAACTTAAAATAGACAAGTTCCATAACATTAGCTCCATAAAACAGATGAGGAGCAAGATACTATTAACTAATTCAAAATTAATTCAAAAGCCATAACCACAATGACATATTACATAACAATGAATTAATAGTCATGTGCCTCAACAAGTAAAGTCATACTATAATTTTGCCAATTGTGATTAATGATGAATTAAACAGACAACTGAGAGTCGGAATGCATGGCTTTGAATACATGAATTTACATTATTAGTTAATGTAATATGTTATTAGGGAATTAATGATGTCATATTTAATTAATAACAATTCATATATTACTTAATCTATTAATCATAGAGAATGTTCATTAGTTGCTGATGCAGTAATCATTAATAAATGGTTTAGTTCTTCATTAGTAATACATTAACTCATAATTATCTGTGCATTAGTTAGGCATGAATTATAATAGTGCACCTGTATTGTAAAATGTTACTGATGTTTTCATAGTTAATTCTCTGCCGCAAAATAAAAAAGTTGGGGAAACACTGAGCTAACGTTAGTGTGGCAAACCTGACTTGTCAGCTTTTCCAAGTCTATACCTGACTGGATCATCCATGAATGACCAGACCGGTTTGGAAATCAAGTGTAATAAATACTTAATACTTGGAGCGGGCATGGGGTAATGTATTGGAGTAAAAAGTAAACTTTGCCTTTAATATTGTAGTGGAGTAAGAGTAAAAGTAGATGCAAATAAAATATACTCAAGTAAAGTACAGATCCCTGAAAAAAATACTTAAGTAAAGTATCAAAGTATTTTTACTTGATTACTTACCACCCCTGCTGTTAAATTAATGAATGTGAATGTGGCAGTAATAGAAAAATAGAAGTCTGCTGTTGGTGTTGTGTTTGGCGTCTCACCTGCAGTGACGTGAGTCTTGGCTCTTTTCCCTGATGGCGGACACGCGGGTTCGGGCGCGCCTCTCTTCGGAACTGAGGAGGATGAAGGAGCTGGAGCTGGTGTGCTGTCTCTGTGCTTCAGCTCGCTGACTCGATCTTTGTGTTGTTTCCCCAGCAGGTGAGTCTGCCACAGCAGCGCGCTCTTCACCGGCGCGTTACACAGCGAGCAGCTCAAATGACCCAGGCTGTTGTATTTGGCGTACGGCGAGTCCACGCGCTTCTCTCGCTCGGTCGACCGCTTCTTCTCCCTCATTAACCGCCGTAAATCGTCCTGATTTACCACCTTCTTCCCCTTCTTTAACGAAGCCATCTTCGCAGGCTCGTCGCGGGTGAATGACGTGATTATCGGATTATCGTGCGACGGGCGCAGTGTTTGTTTGTTTGGGTCTCGTCCTCCAGGCGGCGCTATAAGCCTTCGATCGCTCTCTGCAAATACATTCAAATGTAAGCGTTTACATGTGGTTCACAAAATATATAGTATATTGTATAGAATATATAATATATTGTATAATACCATCAATATATTATTCAATGTATTTACAATATATTATAATATATTTTGAAGTAATATATTGGTAAATATATTTTCCTTTCATAAGGGAACACACAGGACATTGTGGCCTAACTGGCCAAACTGTTTGTGTTTTTTAAGTTCGCTTCAGCATAAAGTTTTTTTTCAAACTTCTCAATCTAGATGTTATGGTTTAATTGCTAACGCACAACAAGAAACAAGTCACAATTTCCTCACAACTATAACCGCAATGAAATGAAATGATCTTCCACCTAGAGACTAGAGTCTAGACCCATGCTTACACCAGCTTAGTACCAGCTGGTGACTTTCCAAGGGGCCAGGGCTTTGATATAGCCTTGGTTTACCCTGATACAAAGGCGGCCAGATAGCCAAGCATGAGCCGGGACTGTGGTTTGGCCAACGCTGCAGATGGCGCATACGCAGTAGGCCTAACTGGAGTAATGCGGATGCCAAGGCCATAAGGCCCAATGCCCTTTGAAAAGTTCTAAGGGGGAGGTAGGATCCTGCTCTAAATGATGCAGGCAGCTATCCGTTGGATGGTGAGGTGGGGTGCATGTCTCACATGCACAGCGCAGCATCACATATTGATTTAGGGACAGTGCAGTTTTTTTTTTTTTCTTCCTTCAACTATCGTGCGATAAGTGGCAAACCTAAACGCTAGTGTTTGAGTGAGAGAGTGTGTGTGTGAAACCCTACATTATGGGGACAAAATATCCCCACAAATATGGCAATATCTTTTTATAATTTCATCAATATCATTTTTTGGTCCCCATGAGGAAAATAAATCACACTTTTAAAGTGGTGTTTTAAAAAAAAAAAAAAAGTGTGAGGGAATGTAATATAACGTTTATACTGTATAAAAATCATTATGTCTGTGTAAAGTCCCCATCAAAGATGAAAACAACATTGCTTGGTCTTGATGAAGTGAGAGGCCTGTTTGATATAGTTGAAACCATTGTCAGTCTGCTTTTAGTCATCCCAGTCTCATCATCTGGGGCTGAAAGAAGTTTCAGTGTTCTTAGAAGAGTGAAAACATGGTTCAGAACAGCAATGTCACAAGTGAGACTTATGAGTATTGCTGTGTGCCATGTCCACCAGGACAAATTGGACCATACTGACGTGATTATGCTGACACTCAATGGCAAATGCCAAAAATGTAGTTTTGGAGATTAAGAAATTCAGCCCTCGGTGGGGTTTGAAGTTAGGTTATAACCCTTTAAGGTATGACTTATGTGACTTTTATTTTATTATTTATTGATATAACTTTAATTTATTATAAAACCCTATTGAAACAAATTTCACATTAGTTTATAGTAGTATCTGTTCATAATAACGGAGTGTCTATGTACACTAAGGCAAATAGCCTTGTTGAAAAGCACTATTTACACCAGCTCCGCCCAGCAATGCCTGGTTGGGCGACACAAGATTATTCTCGCTTCAATGTCTTAAATGGTGTAGTCAGTAGAGTATAAATAGCATCAAATTACTGTTTACACATATTGCAAAAAAACTGCTACTTTTAAATAGTGTAAATAGAATATATTGCCCTTTTCACTTAGAGTAAATAGCCGCTGCCTTTTAATAAACCCACATAAGTGAGCAGAGAAATCTAGACATGTATCTTACCTGACATTGATTTTAAAATGGGCAGTCTTCCACTATTTGGCTGTATTTATTAATTGAATTAAATTGTATTCATTTATTATTTATTATTTTAATGAAAGCATATAGCCTAGTGCACATACAGCTGCTCAGGAAGGTCAAAAATACACAGGGAGATGTGTTAGGATAATACAATATCAGCAATCACATAGACTGGATAATAGAGGTCTACACGGCTCCAAAAATATGCACCCGAACCCGAAGAGACCCATAATGTGCTACAGAGTACCGCCCCGGACCCCGCCCCGGACCTATTATTTCAAAAGCTGGACCCGGACTCGTACAGATCTGAGAAATGCCAAAAATGTAGTACCCGGAACCAACCTAGACCCTGGTCTATTGTTTGATAGCTGGGACCGAACCCTGTGGAAAGACCCAACTGGGGTGTCAACCTGAAATATTCTCTTGTTTATGCAATTTGAGCGTGATAGAAAACATTTATATAACAGTTTGTCTGAGATTTTGTAATAGATTTGAAATCTATTATTTAAATATGACTACATTATTACAGCAGGCTTGCATTAAATCTGCCCGCTTTCTAACGGCTGAGAGAGAGAGAGCAAGCTTGTGTTATTTTATTCATTTATTTTTAAACCTTATTTTCCACACTTTTCTTATCCTAATTTTGCAATTTGCAAGTTACTCAAAACACACAAGCCATCCTAACTGACTCTGAACATGGCCAGGTGTTCTCCGAGTCCATTCGAGTCGGGTATTACACACAATGTTAAACAGAGCCGGGGGTTTGCCGGCGATTTGATTTCACCCTGCAGCTCAGTCTGTAAACCTGTACATTAATTTGTACTGCTTCTGTTACACTTTTGCTGGAACCAATCACTGTTACCTCTTTTCCGCCAAGGCAGTGCTGGTGCTAGTTCGTAGCCAGAGCCTAGTTTCAAATGGTTCCTTGTCTTTCCACACCCAAGGCACCAGCTCCGAACCAGGAAAAGTGGTTCTTAAGTAGCACCAAAACATTGCTGGGCTAGAAGTAAAAACCGCTGGCATCGGCGGCTGGGGGCGTGACCAAGACTAACAAACTTGTGACCGGCATTTTTTAAATAGCAGCTAATCAAGCTAACAGCTGCTCGATTTTAATCTCAGTCTATACAAATCATGGTGAGCGGCACGAATGCGCTCATGAGGTATTTTGATATCATACGGTATATATACAGTGACGTAAGACCTGGCTCTGTGCTGGCGCTCTAGCCTGTGGAAAGACAAACCGGTTCATAAACTCTCGTCAGTCGAACCAACTTAGAACTGGCACTAGCACTGGCTCAGTAATAGCACCCGGTTCATTCTGGTGGAAAAGGGGTAAGACTGTCTTATCCACCTGGCGTGCTATTGGCAGGTTTAACACAATAACAGATAGAGAAGCGACGGGTCGTTGCCCTTTGATCACGCCTCTTGTGGTCTGATTGGTTGAAGGACTATCCAATTGCATACATAGTCATTTAAATTATGCTTGTTTATCACACCTCTTGTGCAGTAGAAAATACAGAGCTCCCCTGACCAATGTTGAATCTTAAAGAAGCAATCACACGTTCACATTTAGACGGGATTAGACTGAGTTTTGACAAACAGTAGGTAACGTTTTTTGGAGGATGTGTGAGAAAAACACAGACTTGGTAGATTCTGACAGGATTAAATAACAAAGTATCCTCGGATACTCTTTTGACAACTCAGAAGCACCAGAAAAGTTTAGCTGAATGCTGTATTTGCAAGAGCCTGAAACCACAACAGTCACATCAGTCGGTTCTTCGGAGCGTCACGTACACTGTAAAAAAAAAAAATCAGGTTTCCGCTTGAACATTTTCTAGTGACTAGTCACATCTATTTTTTTTAGTTGGCCAAATTTAATTTCAGTGAATGAAATTGTATCAAATCACAGAAATTAAATTTGGCCAACTTAACTTAGATGTGACCAGAAAATTTTCAGTTGGAGATGCCTGAATTTTTTTACAGTGTACAGGTTCATTTGAAGACGCACAGCTGAACACCTCTCTGTGCTTCTTAGCTTCTTTGCTTTCAAAACTGGCCCTAGATTCATTTGTTCACATTGATCCTTTGCAGTACTCTGAATATTCTCTTAGGGAGGACTTGGCTTTTTGGACCAAGTCAACTGCTGTGTCTGTTTGCATGGATGAGGACTGGAGGAGCTTGCTGGCTTGATATATTATCATCAAATTGTTACAGCAGGCCCCACTTCAGCTTTCATCAAGAGTATGTCTGCTCCCCAGACTTCACAGGTTATATTGACATATACAAAACCACTTCACTGTCTGGTCTTGTCTCTATGTAGCCAACAAAGACGTCCCCTCCTTCTGTTTCATGCCAAGTTAATCTTCTGTTATTCATCATCTCATCTGGCTCTTTACCTGTTGTCGCCCCATTCACCTGTCAGTAAAGTCCATCCTCTGTCTCTGCCCTGCCATCCCATGATTCTGATTCAGAGTAATTAACTAGCATTTTTAATACACTGTTAAAAAAAAAAAAAAAATCAGGTCTCCAATTGAAAATTTTCTAGTGACTGATCACATCTAAAATTTTCAGTTGGCCGAATTTTTCTGTGTCAATTCACAGAATTTAAATTCGGCCAACTGAAAAATTTAGATGTGATCAGTCACTAGAAAATTTGGAGACATTATTATTTTTTTTTTATTTTTTTTACAGTGTCATATATATCACATTAAAACATCAAAAAATAAAATAAAATTGATACAACAAATACAAAATAACTGTATATAACTGGATAAATTATTATTATTTTACAGTGTAATATCACATTAAAACACCAAAAAATACAATAAAATGTACACAAAAAAATAAAAAATACCTGTATATAACTGTATAATACTGTATAATTAATCAGTAGCAAAATGGGTAAAATAATGTTTTGATTACCGATATGCACTTACACCGACTGAAAATTACATTTGATCATAAGGCAATTTCTATCTTGAGATCTAGACTGGAGTATATCTTTTTTTTAATGAATGCAATGCATTTTCATTTGTCAAGACTAAATAATAATTTAAAATATTACAAAAAATACCTTCTTCTTGCTCTTTTGCTTCATGTTCTTGTTCTTTTTTCTGCTCTAAATGGATAGCTTTGGTTGGCCCAAAGTCGAGAAATACATCATTACCATGCCACACTGCATGATATCTGAGTCCAAAACAGTAATTATTCATAGTAAATCATCATGTATTAAAATATGACTTCCGGTTTAGCCATGGAAGGGCATTGTCAACATCCTGTCAAGTTTGAGGCCAAAATGCTGCTAGAGAAGATGGGCACACCTGCAGACATAAGGATGCTTGTACCCAAGCAGACCTCGGCAGCCAGTACTGAACCTAGCATGGGTAGGAAAAAATACTATAGTCAGTATTAGTCAATAGCTGCCAAAATCTGCTTGGGTAAATCCAAATATCTTCCTTTGTGTTCAGCATAAGAAAGAAATGTATACAGGTTTGGAATAACTTAAAGGGTTACTTCAGCCATTAGCATATGGCTTTGTATCAGTAGAAGCCCTGGAGTATATTCAAATGATTATGCCCCCCCCCATCATATCCCCCTGAGACGAGAGATTTATGCATTTTATTTCTGGAAAAATTCCTCCGATGACGCAAATATCGTCAATTTGTGCCATTGCAGGAATTGTTGGCCAGAGGCTAAAGACTACAGCCAGCAGAGGGAGCCAGTGATCAGTGATTCAGTGAGGCCTTGTAGGGCAGCGAAGCATTCTGGGAATTGTTGTCTTTCATCCCCATGAGACAAAAATACGTTTTCTGTCTTTTCTCAGTCTAGAAAGCACTAAATTAAAAAAATAATTTCACATTTCTACTACATTAATGACCCAGTTTAAAAACAGGTTCGTCTTCCCAGCGCTGAAGTACCCCCTAAAAGGTTGAGTAAATGATGACAGAATTTTTTTTTTTTTTTTTTTTTGCTAAACTATCCCTTTGAGCTGGACAGACACTGTTTTCTTCTAGAGCGGCTATATAGACGAAATAAACTTTTCATGTTATCACTGTAAAGCTTCTTTAAAACTGCATTGCATTGTATAAAGCGCTATATAAATGAAAGTGACTTGACTTGCTTCACAAATCAGTGTATCCCTTCCATTTCACATTTCTCAATCTGGTTTTAAATTCTTGGGAGTGAGCATTACTTTTTCAGGTTTATATGCAAATCATTTCCTACCCCTTATAAATAAAATTCAGTCTAATCTTCAGAGGTGGGGGACGTGTTACACTTTATAGCAGGTAAGTATAAAAATGAACCTCTTACCCTTTCTTTTATACTCTCCCAAATTTTCTCTCAAATCCTTTTTTCGTTCTTTAAATAAGCCCATGTTATCATTTTTGTGGAAAGGGAAGAATACAAGAATTCGTAAAAACCTCCTCGAAAGGCAGCGACCCCAGGGAGGCTTAGCTCTTCCTCTTTTAATGGGTTATTACTGGGCCGCAAATCTTCAAAAAATCGTTTGTTGGCTCAACTCTTCAGAGGCCGAAGGCGGAAGCAAATTTATATATACTTCAAACCCAGTTGTAAACTCTATGCTTAGCTCTCAATTTAGGCAAATGTATAAACTTGATGACTTCTCTGTGTTGAGCCCTCTCTGTCTGTTTCCTGCTGGCAAAATAGACTTCACATATCCACAGAGGCAGAGGCTTGGCCAAACGAAGTGTATTTTATGTAGATAACTTTTGCCAGTTTTAGCGACCTCTCAGAGAAACCACACTCTGTTACGTTACTTTCAAGTCCCTCCTTTTATTCAAGGCCATAATTCAACCTTTCCTGACCTACCACCTGCTTCACTACTGGATTAAATTTCGCAGGCCCTGTGGTCCATAAAGGTCAAATTTCAGCATTAACATGTCCTTAAATAATGCTTTAATCAATAGAATGAGAGGAGAGTAGGTAAAGGAGATGAGACTCGAAATACCTACTGAAATGGGATGAGGCTCTGAGTAGAGTAAATGGGTCATTAAAAAAATGCAAACAATCTAAGGTCCTCCACCATGCTTATTACACAAAATCGACATTTTTAAAAATGTATCCTAATGTTAATATGTTTGATCGATGTGAAAGTGGTAAGGCTGACTTTATTTGTTTTGATCCTGCCCGAAGTTGAGAAACAAAAGTTGAGTTTGGAGTACATTTATCATTGACATACAATATGATTGCTTGTGCCTCTTCATTAGCAAGGAGAATAATGATCAACAACACCTAAGGCTTCAGTATGGATATGTGACCTTGAATTATATTTAAAATGAGAGAAAATAAAACATTTAATGAGATGATCTGTTTAAACTTTTTTGGGGAACCCATAATTGCATATTTTGATAAGATAAGGTCTCTTCCCCCTAATTGATTAATAACATAAAGGTTAATGTTTTGAAGAACGGTGTGGGGATGTTTTCTTCGCACACTTTAGGCCCCTTAGTGTCAATAGGGCATCATTTAAATGCCACGGCCTACCTGAGCATTGTTTCTGGCCATGTCCATCCCTTTATGACTACAAATTTCAATGTAAAAATTTGCCAGGTTTGCTGTGCTTGTTTGTAGCATAAAATAATACTACACTGTAAGAAATTTTGGTTGGTTTTTGTTGGTTTAACTTAAAAAAGTAAGTAACCTGGTTGCCTTAAAATTGTGAGTTTATAGAAAATACAAATTTGAGTTGATACAATGAAGGAAATTAGTTTAATAAATAGAAACTCTATATATTATACAAAATATTTTTGTATCTGAACCACATACAAAATTTGATAAATCATGAAAATAGCACTATTTGGCATGTTTCACTACATCATCAGAAATAAAACACACACAATTACCCAATATGCTTACGAAATCTTTTAATAATATTTTAATAAAGGTTGTCAAATCTCAAAAAATGTTCATTGTATTAACTCAAAATTTAAATTTCAATGAACTCAAAATTTTAAGGCAACCAGGTAACTTTTTTTCTAAATATTTTTTTACAGTGTAGCTAATATGTTGTATGATTATTATTACTAAATAAAAATGTTAAACCAAATAAGAAATACTACTATTCAAAATTAGTATTCACACCAAAGAGAGAAAACGTGCAAAATACAATTTTATTTTAAAAGGGGATCAGCTTCAGGAGTGGACCAAGCCAAAATAACACACACAAATCTATTCTGTTACCAACCTCTAAACTACCTGGATAGGAAAAGGGAATCAAAAGACACATACACACCACTCCCTACACAAAAAGACACAACTCCCTAAAAAAAAAAACAATAAAGAGAGTGAGAAAGAGACATACACAAAGCACATGGCACACTTCTCCCTACTTTTTTACCCAATTGAAACAATATACACAAGCGATATTTACACATTGATTGCATTGGTAATCATCATCAAGGAAACTCAAAGTTTGCATCAGCTTTGATCTCTGGTGTTTATAACATATCTCATAACTGTGGAAATGTTGTGTCTGAATGTTTATCGGGAAGCAGATCAGTGCTGGGGTATTCCAGAAAGCAGGGTATGTGACATTCCCGGCTAAGTTTACTGAGAGTAAGTGGATAATCTCAACTTTCGGTTCCAAGACCTGAGGTAACTTTCAGCTCAATCTCTGAGCATCACCTGCTCTGGGTTAGTTTATTCAGAGTTCCTCAGCGCAGGTGTGATCTATTGATAAGGCTTCAGTGGGATTGACATTGCACACAGTAAGCTCATGTTTATTTTATTCTATATATAATTCTCGTCTCACACATCATTGATCTGCATTCAAGCATTTTGTATTTTGCAACAGGACATTGCAAGTATGAACTTATTCCTGGAACCAGCAGACCTCGAGTAAGCAGGGTTGGGTTAGTCAGCCGAGAGTTCAGGATATGTTTGACATTAAGATAACCTTGCTTTCTGGAATACCCCCTGTTCTCCGTTTCAGCGACTCATTTGTTCTTTGCTTTTACACTGTAAAACTAATTTTTACAATGAGCGTCAATGCAAGTGGCCTCCATTTTGTCTTCTGAACTTTACTCTTCATCTTTCTTTCTTTTTTCATCTTTTAAATAGCTTAAATGGTTCTTTTAAAACTTTTAAATATAAGAAGAAAATCTGGATGTGGCTGTATATAATCATGAGCAAAGGAAGGATCATCTGGTCCATGGCAGGTCTTAAAATGTGATAAATGCACCCTCAGATGAACAACAACACATGCCATGACACTGTGTCATTACTTATTTTTTTTTAAACTAAGGACTAAAACTAAAAGAATCTGAGAACATCCTTACTGTTTGCTACTTTGAACTTTCAGGTGTGCGTTCACACAATGCCTTTCAGAAAATAATGAAGGTGTTGCACTGACCCAGTCAGATTCCAGACCTCAACCCAACTGAAATGTTGCGGCGGGACATTAAGAGAGCTTTGTATAAACAGATGCCCTCAAACCTCTATGAACTGAAGCGACATTGTAAAGAAGAGTGGGATGCGAGAGACTGATAATGTCATACAGAAAACAAATCCTTCAACTTATTGCTGCTAAAAGTGGCTCTTCAAGCATTTGAATCTTGGGTGTGTTTATTTTTGTTAAATAAATAATGACAGTGTAGTATGTCAAGTGTTGTTGTTGTTTATCTGAGGTTGTATTTACCTCATTCTGATCTGCTAACCATCGAATGATTTTTATTATGGGCTGATATGTTCAACTGTTTTTTGCTTTGTCTTGTTTTTTCCGTTTTTTTTTTGTGAGTTGATAGTGCTTCAAATGAAAGAATGAACTAAAGAATGAACTACTGTTCAAGAGTTTAGAATCTGTAAGATTTTTTTTTTTTGGGGGGGGGATTCATACTTTCTTCAAGAATGCATTGAATTAATCAAAAGTGACAGCAAAGACTTTTATAATGTTACAAAATATTTAAAAAATAAAATAAATTCAACAAAATAAAACGTTCTATTCTTTGAAGAATCCTGTAAAATAAAATAACAGTTCCAGAGAAATCGAAGCAGCACTGATAATAATCATAAATGTTTCTTTAGAAGTAAATCATCATATTAGAATGGTTTCTGGAGAATCATGTGTCAGAGTAATGATGTTGAAAATTCAGATTTGATCACAGGAATACACTTTTCTATATACTCAAAAAAAAAAAAACAGTTTTACACTGGATTTATATTTCACTGTATTTTTTGATCAAATAAATACTGCCTTGTGAGCTGCAGCTGATGATGTGTGTGTGTTTGTGTGTGTGTGGGGTGTGGGAGGGAGGGAGAGGGAGAGAGACTGACTGACTGCTGCTGCTGCTGCTGAGTGTGTTTGGTGTGTCCGGAAGGGAGAGTTGGAGAGAGACAGTCTTTCTGAGGGAGTTTTAGGACTTCAGTAGCAGGTCAGGAGCAGAAACACAGACGCGCAGCTGCAGAAAGATTCCCTCTGTAAAGACTGAAGCGAGAAGACTCGCATTCGACACGGATTCATAAACAAGCACATCAATGCTGCTCATCCCGGGCCGGGCTTTGGTTCTCTCTCTCCTCCTGGCAGCCTCGCAGGTAAACGCGTTTGTGTAGAAATACGACAGCTAACAGTAACGCTTTATCTGGTGTTGTGGGGAATAACCCGCGTTTCAGTCGCGATACTGACGCAAATTGAGCCCGTTACACACAGGCAGTGATGGAATAAGTTCATGTTATGTCCTCATTGTAGTAGCTAACCATCTGTTTTTGGCAGATATCGTTATTATTTTATAACCACAGTTTTAAACAAATGCCATGGTTTAACTACAATAATCCACACGTTATACTGACTATAGTTTGATGGCTGAAATTCAAAAGTAACATCAAGTAGGCTACTTTTTCAAGCAATCAATCAAATATTTATACGTCATTAGTACCAAAACTGTAGTAGGCTAACTATGCTTATGTTTTTGTAATGGTTTTAATTGTTCATGTTTTTGTTTTCTTAAAATATATATATTTAAACAGCTTACTCACTAAGGCTGCATGCTTGTGGCTATTCTCTCTGGCTTTACTACCTGAATAATCTGAATCCATCAACAGTGAGGTGATCCTGCTGATTGATTGATGAGTGTGTGTTTTTTCTGCAGTCTCTGGACGGAGAGGACGGAGGCCGTGGTGTGTGTCGGCCGGGTTTCTCTGAAGATTCCTACACCATAGTGATTCCTGAAGCTGTGCCGGGACAGCCTGTCTTCACCGGTAAACACGAGACCTTCACACACACGGCACTGTTCCTCTGTGAACATCCGCTCGAACATTCACGTCAGCCACATACGGAATGGCATGCTGTTCGTTTAGTGTGAGGGAAGGGATGTTATGTGAATACAAGTTAAAACTTAAAATCAGCAAAAAAATAAAATAATGTACTAAATAATCAGGCATAACATTATGTGTTGGTCCCTCTTTTGCTGCCAAAACAGCCCTGACCTGTAAAGTTATGGACTCCACGCACTCAACACCTGAAACTTGTTGTGCTCCTCAAACCATTCCTAGAACCATTTTTGCTTTGTGGCAGGGTGCATTATCCTGCTGAAAGAGGCCACAGCCACCAGGGAATATCTTTTCCATTATAGGGTGTGCATGGTCTGTATCAATGCTTAGGTAGGTGGTACGTGTTAAAGTGACATCAACATAGATGGCAGGACCCAAGAGTCCACTACAGACAAACTACTATAAAAATAGAACCGGACTTTTAAAAAAAGTCCCGCTTTTCCACCATCGGGCCAAACGGTTCTCATTGCGTAACCGTTCCATTCCGTGCCGCTCCAGGCCAGCTGGTACGGTTACGGTTTCTTTTTCCACTGATAACGGCCGCTCTTTGGAATGTCATACAAAAGCATCAGTCGTTGCCTTGGTAACACAAGAGTTTACAGACAGTATGAGATGTAAGTAGCGACAACGTTATGGAGGATGATCAGATATTTATTTTAATTGTATTATTTATTTGTTTTGTTTATGTTGGTCAAATAGTGCTTAACCAGCTACAGAGAAACCGGTAGCCAGGCAACAGACAATTGAGTTAAGACATCACTTTACAGATTCTACCAGCACGTGCTGTGCCGAACTAGCCTGATGTGGTCATACTCAATTCTAGTCAGAATATGAATCTGAAACTGCTCCATTGGGCTGTGATTATGAGGCGTGTTTCAACCGAACCATGAAAGACATCAATTGGATAGACCTACAACCAATCAGAGCAACGAAGCGACGCATTGTCAAATGTCAACAGACAGAGCTCAACTGCACTGTGTTGCCAAGTCCGCGTTTTTTTCCGCGGTTGTTTTATATGTCCAAGGGTTGAAGCGACTATTATGTGATATAATAACAAAATAACACATTTTACCCCCCAAACACCATTTTTTTCCCCGGAAACCCCCCCGGGAAGCTATTGTTTAGGGCTAGTAGTTGGCGGATTTTGTTGTAAAAACTTGGCAACCCTGTCTGCACACGCGCTGGAATAAACGATCTTTGCCGGTGTTGTAAAAAAATAAAAGAATTTATGGATACACAGAGCACTTACCCAACATGATCATCATCTTTGAGAGAAATTATGAAGGTGAATGCATATACAAACAAGCTCTCCGTTTAGGATTCGAGTAAATATAATCCAAGCTCCTTTGATGACGTGCATGATTACGTTCCTGTTTATCATCTGTCCGTCATCGTCTAAAGCCCGGCCTGATGATTTCATTGGTCCGAACAGTTTCTGTTCGGGGATAATTACTCCTCAATGGAGCGATGCCAGACCGAACTGCCCGACCTAAAAATGTTGTGGGCGGGGCTAGGTTCGGCTGGCATCCACGCTAGTGCCAAACCAGGCTCAAGTGGAAACACAACTGAAACCGTTCCTCACCGTTGTAAGAAGAACTGTTCGGCCCGGTGGTGAAAAAAAGGCTAAGGTTTTCCAGAATATTGCCCAAAGCATTACACTGCCTCGACCGACTTGCCTTCTTCCTATAGTGCATCCTGGTGGCATGTGTTCCCCTGGTAAGCGACGCACACTCACCCGTCCATCCACGTGATGTAAAAGAAAATGTGATTCAACTGACCAGGCCACTTTCTTCCAGTGCTCCGTGGTCCAGTTCTGATGCTCATTTCATGTGCCTGCTGTTGCTGCTTTCTGCGGTGGACAGGGGTCAGCATGTAGCTCATCTGTTTTATGCGAACATGCCTTTGCCTCACCCCGTGCATCAATCCTTGGCCGCCCATGACCCTGTTGCCGGATCACTGCTGTCCCACTGACCACTGCAGACAGAACACCCCACAAGAGCAATTTTGGAGATCCTCTGACCCAGTCGTATAGCCATCACAATTTGGCCCTTGTCAAGCTCGCTCAAATCCTTATGCTTGCACCGTTTTCCTGATTCTAACACAAACTCTGAGGACAAAATGTTTACTTGCTGCCTAATATATCCCACCCACTAACAGGTGCCGTGATGAAGAGACAATCAGTGTTAATTACTTCACCTGTTAGTGGTCATAATGTTATGTCTGATTGATGTATGAATAAAAATGAAAATAATAATAGGAAGATATATGGAAACAAACAAAAAATATATATAAAACACAAACAAATAAAAAAATAAGTAATACATATAAATGGATGATTAAAAAAAAGCTTTGGTTTTATTTTATCAAGAAAGAGGTTTTAGTACTAATTTCACAAAAGATTATAAAAATGCATGTTTCTCAAACAGTTTTCAGTCGTGTCAGTACAAACACACGATCACAGTTTTCTTTTCAAAACACATAGGTGTTTATAAACATTTAATTCACTATCTAACTCTCATGCTGTTCTCATGCGGTGTAACTCGTTTAAAGGGTTAGTTCAACCATGAAATTTCTTTCATTAATGACTCACCCCAATGTTGTTCCACATCCGTAAGATGTGGAACATTATCAAAGTAGCCCATATGTGACACCAGCTGGTTAGTTAGACAAAAATAACAAAAAATACGACTTTATTCAGCATTGTCTTCTCTTCCGCGTTTGTTTTCAAACCTCAAATAAAGATTCAAACGCTCATGATTCAGCAGATTGATTCGTGATTCGTATCGCCAATGTGATTTCAGCAGTTCGCCAGTTTGACACGCGATCTGAATCATGATTTATGACCGTTTGAATCTTTATTTGAGGAACACGGAAGAGAAGACAATGCTGAATAAAGTCGTATTGTTTGTTATTTTTGGACCAAAATGTTTTGTCAATGCTTCAAAAGAGTCTAACTAACCAACTGATGTCACATATGGACTACTTTGATGATGTTTTCATTACCTTCTGGACGTGCAAGTGGGCGTACACTTACATTCAAAGGACAAAGGCCTCGAACTAAATCTAAAATATCTTAAACTGTGTTCCGAGGATGAACGGAGGTCTTTCGGGTGAGGAACGACATTAGGGTGAGTCTTTAATTAAAGAAATTTCATTTTTGGGTGAACTAACCCTTTAACTTAAAGCGGATCTTAATAAATATTCAGTGAATCATTTGGTAGATCTATATATTTCTACAGATTCTTTAGAATTTGTGTGCGATTTCTAAAGAGGTAAGAGTTAATGAGAGAGTTTAACATTTACCACCTGCTTGCTTGTGAAGTAATAACTTTTTGATAATATGGTCAGCAAAAGAGTAGGGAGTTAAGGTTTAAAAAAGAAAGTTTGCAGTGAGATTCAAAATGACATAACATGTGCATTATATCCTCTGCATGATCCAGTGAAGCAAAGTAGAGCTAATTCATCAAAGGTTATATAAATGTTGTTATTTTCGACCAGCAGAAGTTCGCTTACATATTCTTAATACCATAGAATTATACAAATTGATGTGTTAGTGTGTTTTCCTTCTTTTTATGACTTTGTTGCTTTGTTTTTCTTATGCTGCTGCTGTTATATTTGTTGTCCTTGTCAGTTATTTTTCATGTGATGGTCATTCAGAGCTAATGTTTGTTTGGTTGTCATCAGTAATTCATTTGTCAGGATGTGTGTCGTCTGAGATTCCAATGTGCATTTGTGGATCCGTTGTGTTCATGTGTTGGAGATTATGTTTTCATTCAACATGTGTCCTCAGCTGAACACAAGGTCTCTGGCTGGACATCATCATCAGGAAACAGATTGTTTCTGTAATGGGATCTGTTACAGTAGCGGTTTATGTGCTGATTTTTGGTGTGATCTATCTGATGTAACCTGGATATGATCAATCAGATTGAAACATTTCACAGTCACTGTATGCAGACAGGCTGAAGCAGGCAGTTGTGTGATTTCTTTTTTGTGTTTTTTTGGGGTGGTCTATCTTGTGTGGGATTGATTGAAGACTGTCCATGCTGGGCACATCTGCGCTCAATGGGACGCCAGACAAACTACTATAAAAATAGAACCGGACTTTAAAAAAAATATATGTTCTAAAGATGGTTTCTGTCATTTTAGGCAGTTCTCATTACACTGACATATTACTGACATATTATGTAAAAAAAAATTCACTATGTTTGGACTTAAAGGTTAACTCCGGCGAATTTTTAAGTTTATCTTGATCGTTATATCTTTGTGAGTACAGTCTATAGAAGAAAACATAACGAACCAGATTGGTGCTTGCAACGCGGAGTTATTACAGTTAATGCCCAGAGCCCCCCCTCAGGAGTTGTCCTTTAAGTTAGTTATGTGATGTTATAAAGATGGGGTGTGACGTCATGATTGACAGCCGTGTTAGCAAATGAGTCTGCGGGAGTGTGGGTGGGGCTTTGATAGCGTGGCTCCACCTCAGCATCACTAGTGACATCATCAACCCAATGACCATTCCTGGAATATTTTGACTTCATTTTTCTACAGTGGGAGAATATGGATCTTGTTTTCAGTCTATGGGCTAGATTTGTTTCTACCTTTCTTTCTCCTGCTGTGACTATTTAGCATGAGGTCACACTGGAAATGGAGGGAACCTCCTTGAGATGCATGAAAGATCTGGTTGAAAGATGGTTTCTGAAATGGGCCAGGTTGCTTTATACAGCCAGAAGTAATAACAAATGACCATTAAGAATGTATAGGGGTACATGCCAAAGGTTTCCTTTATCTCCTTTTAGTATTTTTATTTGTAGTTTGTTTTTACTTGCAAGTGCAAATCAGAATATTTTAGATATAAAAGGTATAACAGTACTTGATTTTTTTTTCCACAGATATTTTAGTATATTAGAAATGTACTGGCTTCTATTCAAACACGTAATAATACAACAGTGTTTCAGTTGAGACAAATGAGACAAATTTGTGAAGAGACTGCAAATTCCCATTAATTCCAATAATTCCCAGTTCTTTTTTAACTATATATTTATCAAAGTTTTAGTTTGCATATCACATCAGATTACACAATGAATAACAATCATCAGCATACATTTTTACCCTGCTTGTTTCCGCCACAGAATAAAACATTTTAAAAGATAATTGCGACTTTATATCTCACAATTGTACGTTTACAATTTACTTAAAATTGCGTTATAAAGTCACAATTGTAATATATAAAGTCAGAATTGGGAGCTATAAACTCGCAAATCTGACTTAATAACTCACAATTCTGACTATTGTACTCAAAAAAACAGTCCAGTTCTGAGGGGAAAAAAGACTTTTTTGAATTTTTTTTTATTTTACATTCTGTGGCGGAAACAAGCTTCCATACATCACCATTTAAAAAAAAGTATACTGTGTATAAAATCAATTAAGAGCAATTATACATTTAGCTTGTAAAATACATACATTTCTATGATCTATGAATCTGACCTCTTTGTTCTGTAAGTGGATAAATAAAAGTTTAGGATCCCGTGGTTTCTTTAATAGAATATGGTAAATCATATCAATAATACCTTGGCAAAAGGGTTTCACTTTTGCGCAATGCCATATACAAGTGGTACAATGTACCTCTTGCCTTATTACATGTTATACAGGTATCAAGGATGTTATCATAAGTGAAGTTTACAATGTAGTTTCGGGATGAGTGAACCCATCTAATCTTTTTAGTTAGGGAACTTATGAGGGCTTATGTATGTTCACATCAGCCATTTGAACTGTATGAGTTTCAAGCTACTATTGACTGAACCTCCTTAAATGCCGTATTCCAATCTTCTCAAGATATTTTGTCCTCTATATCTTCTTTCCATAATCTTATTTTGATTCTGAGGATTCATCAGACACGAACAAGTCATACAAAGATGAAATTGAACCTATCATAACAATGTCCTATGATTGCTGCCTGGCGAGATGACAGGAATATCTAATGAATGGTTTTGAGATGAGGATATAAAGCTTCTAAGTTAAAAAATGGGTCTTTGGAATGTCATATTTGGTTGATTTTACTGCAAAGGACATAAGTACTTCATCTTCATTGTACATATCTTGCACTTTCCTTAACCCTTTTTGATCCCATTGTTGAAATTCTGCATCACATTTCCCTGGTTTAAAATCAACATTACCCCAAATAGGACTGATATGTTACATTTTTGCTTTGTATTGTAGTACAGAGGTCACAAAGACTGCATTTATTCACCCACCATGATCGCAAACAATATGGTCAAGAATTGTGTTTGGATTTATTACAGAGTTCATCACAGAGTGACAGCAACAAACAGCATTGTGAAGGAACACAGACCAGCTGAATGACACTTTCATTCGAGCAGAAGTTCACAATTAACATCGCTAAACTCAGAGCAGGGTTGCCAGATTGAGAAGATGAACTAAAATACAGGAGAGAAATTAAATCCTTTTAAGAGAATTTATTCTCTTGACATCTGACCAAGCAGGAAAGATAGTGGAGACTTGTTACCAATGTTTTCAGGACAAATATAATAAACGGGGTAAATATTGCAATGATTATTTATTTTTGGAATTATAGTGGAATTAATCATGCAGCCCAGGTCTGAAATGAAGGGAATACTCATATAAATTACAACCTATTCAGAACCACCATTTTCAAACATAGAAAATCACAGGTTAAAACACTCACTAATTGAAAGGGAAATGTATCCTTAATCTAAAATATATACTTTTAGATGGATCAAAAGAAAATTCTTTATCCTACTTGGATGGATAACAATGGAAGAATCAACTTCAGGAATTTATTCCTATAAAAGTATGGAAAGAATCTTGTCTCTTTGCTCAAATCCGTTGCATTAACGATTGATGCACAATTAGACTACATACGTCTCATCAGGGCCTGCGTTTCCCTTGCCAAATGGCATTTGAAACTGATGAAAAGCTTGTAATAAACGCGCTAGACGGGCATGTGTGTCTTTTCTTTCACTTTGAAATGCTGTCCAGAACCTCTGAACGATTGATAGCGTGATGAGAACAGCACAATCCTGGAGTTGCTGAGGCTGACGTTGGTTATCGCTGTGAGAGGATATTGCTCAGCACGTGTGGTCCTGTTTAACTGTTGCTCAAGGGACGCTGATGAAGTTGTCTCTGATGAATTCCTGCTGTAGTTGGCTGGAATCTCATTCCAGGTTGATGTGCTCATTGAGACAGTTCGACTCTATAAATATGTTGCAGGCGAGTGTTCATGCGTCCTGTCACTGGAGAATGTGACGGCGCGCTGGTCAGCCTCATAAATAACGGATTATCTAATCGTTCATTTGTTTATCACAGAGAGGTGGTTATTAATCTGACACAGAGCTGATAATGGAGCACTTTCTGTAAGAGGGTGTGGGTCGACACATGAAATACCACAAGGCTAAATACAACAGAATAAAGAAGAGAAATCTCACAGAAGTTAAATGTAGACCATGTGCAGTGGTATTTGTTGGAATAGTCGGAGGCTGAGAGTGGTGACCAGTGATTCTCAGTTAGTTTCTTTTGATTAGACTTCCTACACAGTACGGTGCCAAAGTTTTTGGGACGTTAGTATTTTCACGCCAAAAAATAAAAATGTTTTGCCGTAAGTAAGTCATTGGGCTTGGGCTTTAATTTCCGCAGTTCTTCTGGATTTAGTTTCTTCTCTTCATGCAATCACAGGACTCGACGATGGTGATATCAGATCAATATCGGCTGTTTTCATTAATTGGTTATTACAATTAATGTCTAAAGGAATGTTTGAATATGTAAACTGATATTTACTTCTGACACACTGTAGTATTCTTATGTTTGTCACAAACCAATCACATGTCAGCAGCAACGCATGCTGTATTCTTATTGGCTATAGCACTTGCCAGTGCAGTTTTATGTAAAGTATTAGCCACAGAGAGTAGTTGTGTGTTTGCTGCCAGAGAGTTAACACTCATGTCATGGACGTGAAACAAGTTTAATAAATCCTCATTGCAAACGTGCACCCAGAGCCTCCTTGTACACTTCATCGGTCATAAACACAACATGGTGTCAGAGTGAACGGATTATATGCAAGGATGGAGACCGCTGGAGTTCCTATGCCCACGATGAACTGGGAAGCAACGAATCTGCCTGAAGCATGGCGCAAGTTTCAACAGCACGCAGAGCTGATGTTCAGCGGACCCCTGAAGAAAAAGGGTGAGGATGAGAAATGTAGCTATCTTCTACTATGGGTCGGAGAAAAGGGCCATGACATTTTTAATACATGGTCGCTGTCTACTGACGAAGCAAAGATCCTAAAGTCATATTACGACCGATTCACGGCGTATGTTGAGCCCAAATCGAACGTTATATTTGCACGTTACAAATTCCATGAAAAAGTCCAGGGAGACCGTGAGCCCTTTGAGCAATTTGTGACAGAGCTTCGTCTACTTGTCAAGGACTGTAATTATGCAAACAGTGACGAGATGATCCGCGATCGCATTGTGTTCGGGATACATTCGCCGAAAGTGAGAGAGAAACTTTTGAATGTGGGCTCTGAGCTAACGCTCGAAAAAGCGATAGATGTCGCTAGATCTCATGAGTTGGCACAAGCACAGTTAAAAACCATTTCAAGCAGCATGAGTACTTCACGTGAACATGCAGTGCACGCAATCACCCGCCACACATCACAGGGCGCGGTTCCAAAACAACGTAATGGTAAATACACAAAGAGTGAAAACCGGCAAACTAGAAATTCTACCCCAGTGCACACCAAAGGATGCGGCTATTGTGGAAACAAACCTCACGCCAATCGATCTCACTGTCCTGCAAAAGGAAAAGTGTGTAAAATATGTGGTAAATTAAACCATTTTGCCAAAGTCTGTCGCTCCAGCTGTGAGAAAGCTGTCCATGCAATAATCAATGAAAGTACAGACCAGGTTGAGGAGTGTGATGAGCTGTTTATTGACTCGCTGACACAGGGCAAACAGAGTTCAGACACAGAACAAGTCTATGTGAACATTAAAATAGGTCCAAATCACGAGAATGAAATCAAGTTTAAATTGGACACTGGATCCTCAGCCAACGTCATTCCTCTGTACGTGTACACCAAATTGAACACTCCGTATGCTCTGCAGCCAACATCTCGTCCCCTGTTTGGCTACGGTTGTGAACGTCTGGTGGTGAAAGGGAAATGCGACCTGAAGTGCAAGCACAGAGACATTGAGATGGTGCTGACATTTTATGTAGTTGACACAATGGCGCCCCCTGTCATAGGTCTAAAAGGATGCATAGATTTTGGCCTCATAAAGCTTGTACTATCAGTTACAGAGAGACAGACGGAAGTGCCAGTTTTGGAGGAGTTTGCAGACATTTTCAAGGGGATCGGACTGTTTCCTGGTGAGTGTACCATACATTTAGACCCGCACGCAACCCCAGTAGTCCATCCACCCAGACGCATTCCTCTCGCATTACGTAATCGCCTTAAAGAAGAGCTTGAGAGCATGGAAAGGCAGGATGTCATCATTAAAGTCACAGAGCCAACCGAATGGGTTAATTCCATGGTCGTGGCCGAAAAACCGCGCACCGGTCAGCTAAGGGTATGTCTGGACCCAAGGGACCTTAACAAGGCCATCAAGCGACCACATTACCCCCTGCCAGTTCTTGAAGATATAACGTCCAAGCTAGCTGGTGCCCGATATTTCAGTGTTCTAGATGCCCGATCAGGCTATTGGGCTATTAAGCTCACTGAGGAATCATCGAGATTGACCACCTTCAACACAGTCTTTGGACGCTACCGTTTCCGACGCTTACCCTTCGGACTGATTTCGGCCCAAGATGAGTTCCAGCGGAAAATTGACGAAACGTATGAAGGCTTAGATGGAGTCATGGCCATAGTCGACGACATTCTCATTTATGGAAAGACCAAAGCCGAGCATGATAAACACCTCCGCGCTATGCTGCTGCGTTCTAGGGAGAGAGGAGTCAAGCTCAATCCAGAGAAGAGCATTATCTGCTCTACAGAGGTGAGCTATTTTGGACACCTTCTCACTGCTGAGGGAGTAAAGCCTGACCCCGCCAAAGTTGCTGCAGTGAGAGACATGGAGCCACCTAAAGACAAAGGAGAACTTGAAACCGTGCTAGGTATGATTAATTATCTCTCCAAATTTGCACCTGGCCTCTCTGACGTCAACGCGCCACTTAGACAGCTCCTGAAGGAGTCAAGTGAGTTCTTCTGGGACGTCCAGCAGGACAAGGCCTTCAAGAAGATAAAAGAGCTAATCACATGCGAACCAGGCCCAGTCTTAGCCTATTTCGATCCTCTTAAAGAGCCCAGGTTGCAAGTTGATGCCTCCAAGTACGGGCTTGGGGCAGTATTACTTCAGGATGGAAAACCCATCGCATATGCGTCAAAGTCCCTCTCTGAAAGTGAAATCAATTACGCCCAAATTGAGAAAGAACTCTTCGCCATTCTGTTTGGCTGTAAACGTTTCCATCAATACATCTATGGTCGCCAAGTCATCGTTGAGAGTGACCACAAGCCCCTTGAATCAATCATGCGGAAACCCCTGGCATCAGTTCCCCCAAGGCTTCAGAGGATGATCCTCCAGCTCCAGAAGTATAACTTCACCATTGTACATCGACCAGGCAAGGACATCCCTGTTGCAGACACGTTGTCCAGAAAGTCACTATCAGACCAGGATACGAGCCTCAGTGAAGGCATGGACATTCAAGTACATACAGTGTACAGCAATCTTCCTGTCAGTGATTCAAAGATGAAGGACATCAGAGATCAAACCGTAAAGGACCCTCAGTTCCAGATACTGAAACGAGTTATTCAAAGTGGTTGGCCAGAAGAGAAAAGAAAATGTCCCATGAGTGTGTCAGAATTCTGGAACCACCGCGATGAGCTTTCGTACTTGCATGGAATAATATTCAAAGGTGAAAAGATTGTCATTCCCACAAGTCTTCGCCCAGACATGCTGTCACGTATACATGCCAGTCACCTAGGCATCGAAAAGAGCAAGCAGAGAGCCCGTGATATCATGTTCTGGCCTGGGATGGGGAAAGAAATTGAGAACATTGTCAGCAAATGCTCAATCTGCCTTACATTTCGCCCGTCTAACACCAAAGAACCAATGATCAGTCACAAAGTCCCAGACAGGCCATGGCAAGTAGTGGCTACCGATCTGTTCACTTGGAACAATGAGGACTATCTTGTGACAGTTGACTATTACAGCAGATATTTTGAGTTAGACAAGCTCAGCAGCACAACCTCATCTGCTGTGATAAACAAACTAAAAGATGCTTTTGCACGACATGGCATCCCGGAGGATGTCATTTCAGACAACGGCCCCCAGTACAGTTCGGGTGAGTTTGAGACATTTGCCAGAACATGGGAATTTACACATACCACCACAAGTCCATACCACCCGCAAAGTAATGGGTTGGCAGAGAAATCTGTGCATACTGCTAAGATGATGCTGGAAAAGGCCAAAGCTGACAAAAGAGATCCGCACATCAGTCTCCTGGAGTATCGCAACAGCCCTGTTGATGGTTTCAAGTCTCCGGCTCAGCTGTTAATGAGTCGCCGCCTGCGGTCAACCTTACCGAATACCAATCATCAGCTCTTGCCAAAAGTCGTTAGCTGGAAGGATGTCAGAGCAAAAAGGTTGCATAAGCAACAAAATCAAAAAAGCTACTATGACAGATCGGCTAAACCCTTATCTCAGCTCAAGGAAGGGCAAGCAGTTAGAGTACAAGAGAAAGGATACTGGAAGCCAGCTGTCATCGTCAGAGCGGCCAACACTGAAAGATCATATCATGTGCGTACTACTGCTGGACAGGAATATCGACGAAACAGACGTCACCTTTTGGACACAAAAGATCCTGGAAGCAGCAACTCTGACGATGGTGCTGAGCTATGCACAACACCAATCCACAGTGAGCCACAAAATGACATTGTACACACACCTGCCCATACTGATGAGTTGCCCAAATCCACCGCTTACAGAACCAGATCCGGCCGCCAGATAAAGCCCAGAGTAATTCTGGATCTGTAATTGTACAAGGGTGTAGGCGGATCGCTGCCCTTTCAAAAGATAAAAGAAAAATGTGTTCACACAATGTTCAATGCAGTTTATATGTTATGCAGATGTGACAATCTATTGATATGTGAATACAGGCAGTATGATTTTTTTTTTAGTCTCATAATCTATTGCTGTTCCAGTGTGCATGTGACTTTTGGTTACAGAATTCTTCTTGCACTAATGTAATACACATTATTTTGTATTTACATTGTTTATTTCAAAAGAAGGGGGATGTAGTATTCTTATGTTTGTCACAAACCAATCACATGTCAGCAGCAACGCATGCTGTATTCTTATTGGCTATAGCACTTGCCAGTGCAGTTTTATGTAAAGTATTAGCCACAGAGAGTAGTTGTGTGTTTGCTGCCAGAGAGTTAACACTCATGTCATGGACGTGAAACAAGTTTAATAAATCCTCATTGCAAACGTGCACCCAGAGCCTCCTTGTACACTTCATCGGTCATAAACACAACACACACTACAGCACAAAAATATTAGTAACTAGCTTAAAACCAATTTTATTTAAAACTCTGGAACGCACAACGCAACAATTTTTGAATGTATATTCAACAATCATTTCCAGTATAAACCTTCAGAAATGTGCAAACGTGTGAATATGAAATGTCCTTTGCATTTTTAAATGTCAATTTAGTTGTGGATTTGCACATCATATTCAGTGAATATAAATTAGGTTATAACAATAGCTTGTAAATGGTTACATTCACCTAAAGGATTATAAGAAGCACCATACTAATATTGTTTGACTTCATTTCGCCTTCAGAGCTGCCTTAATTCTATGTGGCTTTGATTCAACAAGGTCCTGAAAGCATTCTTTAGAAATGTTGGCCCATATTGATAGGATAACATCCTACAGTTGATGGAGATTTGTGGGATGCACATCCAGGGCACAAAGTTCCCATTCCACCACATCCCAAAGATGCTCTATTGGATTGAGATCTGGTGATGGTGGGGGCCATTTTAGTACAGTGAACTCATTGTCATGTTCAAGAAACCAATTTGAAATGATTCGAGTTTTGTGACATGGTGCATTATTCTGTTGGAAGTAGCCATCAGAGGATCGGTACATGGTGGTCATAAAGGGATGAACATGGTCAGAAACAATGCTCAGGTAGGCCGTGGCATTTAAACGATCCCCAATTGGCCTCCCCAATTGATCCCCAAAGAGACCTAAAGTGTGCCAAGAAAACATCCCCACACCATTGCACCCCCACCACCAGCCTGCACAGTGGTAACAAGGCATGACGGATCCATGTTCTCATTCTGTTTATGCCAAATTCTGACTCTACCATCTGATTGTCTCAACAGAAATCGAGATTCATCAGACCAGGCAACATTTTTCCAGTCTTCAACTGTCCAATTTTGGTGAGCTTGTGCAAATTGTAGCCTCTTTTTCCTATTTGTAGTGGAGATGAGTGATACCCAGTGGGGTCTTCTGCTGTTGCAGCCCATTCGCCTCAAGGTTGTGCGTGTTGTGGCTTCACAAATGCTTTGCTGCATACCTCGGTTGTAACGAGTGGTTATTTCAGTTAAAGTTGCTCTTCTATCAGATTGAATCAGTCGGCCCATTCTGCTCTGACCTAAATGCATTGAAGCATCTGCCATGTGATTAGTTGATTAGATAATTGCATTAATGAGAAATTGAACAGGTGTTCCTAATTATCCTTTAGGTGAGTGTATATATATATATATATATATATATATATATATATATATATATATATATATATATATATATATATATATATATGTATATGTATATGAATATAATCAAGTTTTGCCCTCCATTGCATATCGCTGTAGTATGTCACATTACACTGTAAAAAAATTATGTTCAATAAGTTATGACAACATATGTTTTTACATTGTTTTAACTCATCAAAATAAGTTGAGCAATGTTAAACTTGTTTTTATTAGTTATACAAGATGTAACTCATTTTTTAAAGTCAGTTTAACATAATTTAAGTTGAAATAACTTAAACATCCAAGTCGATTCTACTGCAAAAGTTCAAAATTTGCCTTTTTTTTTTACAGTGTAGGGGAGTAAAATGGTTGTTGACCTTAAATCTCAGGGGTTTTAATGTTAGGACTTCTCTACATTTCTATTCAGTTCTATCATCTAAATCTGCTTTACAGCAGAAGTGTGTGTCTGGCACTGGTCAATAATGCAGGTTGAAGTCAACGTTTGTTTCTGTTCTTTCTCTTTCATGGGGTGAGAGGTGTGGATCTCTGTCTCTTTCTCCACAAAGCATGGTCTGTTTGCAGCGTGGGCTGCCAATTCACTGAGCGGCGTTCAATACCTCTTTCATTGAGCCCTGGTCCTCCCTTGCTCTCTCATTATACATTCCGAATGCACTGAGGATCAGCCTCATATTCATCACACCGCATAGAGAAGAACAGGCATTCTCTGGCAGGCCTGCTGTTGATGTCCATCAGATCTCTCTTTGTTTTGGGTTGGGTCCTCTTGGCACGGGTGTGCGCTCTCTGAACGTGGTGTCAGGTTTCATGGCCGGCACTGCCTGACTCCCAGTTCAGCAGATCCTGAGGGTTTCGGCTCATATAGCTCAGAGACTGTTGCAATAGGTCAAAGTCGTACCTGCTGAGATCTGTTTCAACCGAGTGGCAGATGTGATGTGTGATAAAATCGCTGTGGCTCATCTCATCATGCTGTTTTAGCTCAGACAGTTTTTGACCCTGGTAAAATAATCACATTTGACTCTTTTCAGTTCAATACTACTAACATGATGGTTTTTTTTTTTGCATCATGGTAGATATAAAATGAGCAAATTGTGCTTGAATCTTAATAATTTTGTGTTTGTTACTGCTGTCTTCATATGGTTTTGGATTCTGTTAATATTCATGTGTCAATAAACAAGCTACGATTAGATCCACCCTGCAAACTTCAGCAGTTTTAAGGGGGTGAATTATTACAGGCCCATTTCCAAATCCTCAGTTTTGGCTAAGGCTTGACATTCTTTTGTGACTGATCAAATGAAAGTTTCTGTCTGCAGAACAGTAACAAAGCCTCAAACGCAACAGCTCAGTAAATGGCACACTAAAGGGATAGTTCACCCCAAAAATTTAATTTGTTAAAAAGTTGTTGCAAACCTGTATGAATTTCTTTATTCTGCTGAACATAAAATATTATATTCAGGATTAACAAGCTCTGAATGAAACATGGTAAGCCATACAATTGCCAAGAACTATCATTAAGAATAAATAGTTCTCAATTTACAAGTAAGTTTGATTAATTTTCAAGTTTTTTTAGAACATTTTAACAAAAAGTCTTTAAAGGTGCCCTAGAATGAGTTGCAACAATATGTTTAATTGTTCTCTGATATCTACATAGAGGGTATGTGGCTTATTTAAGGGCAAATATTGTCGAGATACAGTTTTACAGGTCCATTTACAAGCCTATAAATTGTCCCTAGGATGTAATGCTCTGTTTTTTTCTTATTTGGTCATGAATATTAATGTTGAGCTCTGCTCTGGCTTATGAAGTTCAGTTGTTCAGCGAAGCGGCTTGTGAGTCCTGACCGTCCTGATAGAACACAGACCGACTGAATGACACTTTAAGCAGAACATCAAAAATAGAGATTGCTAAAATTTAGCTTACTTGTTTATTGCTGTTTCCGGATCAAATGCACGCGTGCGAGAGAGAGAGCTTGCATGTATATGGTTGCCAGATTGTACATGTTAAGTAAAACACCGGATAGTATATGTGTTCTTTTCACAGAAAAGCTCTGTTTGGGGGATTTAAATGACTGAAATCTAGCAACTGCAAGCACGAACGCTCTTCAATTTCTCAGACAAAACCACAACCAGTGATTTTAGACTCGTCTTTTTTCGTCAACAATATTGCATGGTTATATAACGTTATTCACAATGTAGGCTGCAGTGACTGTGATGTACTAATACAAGTATTAGTACTAATACAAGGATTTTCAATACAAGCTTGCAAAAACATCATTCTTAAGTAGGGCTGTGTTGAAAAAATCGATTCACCAATTCTGAATCGATTTTCATATTAATTTCTAAAGATTGATCCGTAACTCAGAGGATCGATTTAATAATAGGCCTACATTTAATTTTAAATTTGCCGTGTCATTGAATTCACGCATGCGCGCGAGGTGGAAGGACATTAACACAACGAACATGGCAGCTTTGAAAACTCCAGAAACGCCGCGGACAGAGAATACTGGCTGGCATTTTCAATTGTTTTCAATGAGAGTGCGTGTTTTTAGAACGCCTGGAGCGCATCGAGGCGCTGAGCGAGTAGGATTTTCCGTATCATAACAACAAGCAAGTCTCAACTGAGGAGAAAAAACGCTGCCTGCCAAAACGCTCTCAAGCGCTCACAGCGGGGAGTTTTCAGCTGGCTAAAAACGCTTTGGTGGACACAGTCACACAGCCTAACGTTATACCGCCGTCACCGTGCTGAAGAACACAGCCGTTCTCACTGCAAAGGAAGTTGTAATGGCTGCGTTGTTATGACGGCGCGCGACAGCACAGCTCCACAGTGCGCGTTCGCTGACTAGAGTAGCCTGGAAGGGGGATTGTTCTTTACAACCATCAATACTCCATTAATTTGCAGTTGAATGTCTATAATAATAGTATCAATATGTTGCATAACTACAGTCCTGTAATTCAGGTAACAGCTGGAAAAAAATGCTTTCTTCAAAAACAATTATCTAAATCTCGAAGATCGGATCGGATCGGATCAAATTATATAATGATAATCGATTCAAGATCTTGAGAATCGGAATCGAATCGACTCTTGAAATTTGAATCGAAACCCAGCCCTATTCTTAAGTTCATCGTTTTAACTTATATGGTGGAAAAGGTGACGTTTGCTATAAGGATTGAGTGAACGATCTATAAGCAACATATCTAAGGTTGTATTTTGTAATACAAAATAATATTAACCTTTGTCATTAGACACACTATTTAGTTTTGTATGGTACTTGGTGTTTCCTGTTGTTACTGTACTAGCATCTTGCGTTATCTAGACAATGCTGTCTCTCTAAGCAACTTTCAATTTAATCAGAAATTGTTTAAACAGTCAATAAGTGGATAAAATCGCTATTTACTGCTTGCAGGAATATAGTTGTAATTGCCCCTTTCTCCAGTTTGACGCTGAGCAAAGCTTGAAATGGGCCGAACAAATGAACGAATTAAATTGTTGCGGTATCCGATTATAAACATCAACCATGACTTTTGACTTTTTTTGTCTTTGGTAAGAGTAGAAAAGTCCTCACATCCCCTGCACAGCCTGGAACAGGATGTTTGTCCATGAGAGCTGCTGTTTTTTCTATCTTTGAGTGTCGCTTGTTTATCTGCAGTCTTGATGATTTGACTGCAGTTCCGCCTGACAATGAACATGTTCGGACAAATGCAAATGTTGGGGGCATGCATATAAATGATCCCCAACGATTGCGTCACGGTTGGCATTATGTTGAGAATCACTTATTTTTCTGTGGTGTTTTTCATGCACAAGATTTACATATGAAGGAGAAGACAAAGGTGTTTGAGACTCAAAGTATTTGATGTCCATGTACTGAATTCTTATTATTCCACTATGGCAAGGTTAATTCAATTTTTCATTCTAGGGCACCTTTAAACCACAAAAAGTTTCCTTTCAAGTCAAGTCAAATTTTATTTATATAGCACATTTAAAAGCAACAGAGTTACGCCCGGTAAGCAGGTCATAGTTTGTCCATTTTTATCTTCAAATAAACCCTTCACCGCGAGTTTGATTGACAGGTGATCTGACCAATCACATCACCGAAATCTGCTGGTTTGTCCCGACAAAGCAGTCAGGAGAGATTACGTTGGTGGACTAATGTTGTGTACTGATGTCTTTCCACGGTTGAAACAACATTTATTTTAGTGTTCATTCATGTTTATTTTATGCTTATCAATGAACTAGAAGGAAGAGATGATCGATTCACAAGCAGCTTTAACTGAGGCGCTACTGATCATGACACTTAAAAATTAAAGGGCCACACAAAATGCTATTTGTGGTTACATTTCTTTAAAAAAGATAACATTTTAAACTTGAGACTTTGTTTCTAATCAAAAGTAGCTTGCTCTGTCCTGTCTGTCGTCGTGTTGTCAGTATCCTCATTGCTCCACAATGTATTTTCTCTACGTGAGAACGTGTATGTGGCATGTCGGACATAGCAACAGTGACTAAAGCGGTGGGGCTTTGCGAATGGTCAGCGTATGAACGTTCATCTATCAATGGCTTTTTCTGTTTGGCCAGTGACCGCATGCTTACAGTGGGGAAGTGGCAGTTTGAATTGAACACAGAATCAATTCTGAATCTTTGAGAATCAATTATGAATCGATAGATAAAGAATCATGATGCATTGAGGAATTAACCTTTTCTCCCACCCCTATGATGCACAAGTGTGGATCCAAAACAGTGAGGCAAATAAGTATATAAACACCCTGCTATTTTGCAAGTTCTCCCACTTGGAAATCATGGAGGGGTCTGAAATTGTCATCGTAGGTGCACGTCCACTGTGAGAGACATAATCTTATTGTTTGCTTGATTGTTTTATTATTTTATAATGTTTCCTGAGGTGTATTTATATTGTTAGTATGGTTTTTACATCAAAAAATGTCACAATTTAGAAATAAAAGGCATTTTTTCTATACTGATATTAGCCCTCTGGCTTGAATGCTCTGTTTCAAGGGGCGTGTCTGCTGTGAGACAGCAGTGAAAACAAGCACTGTTGTAATTGGCTGACATCTGCATTTGAAATGAGATTATGTGCGGAGGGGCCATGGTTTAGCATGGTTTAGTATTATTATTTAATAATAATTTGTTTTATTATTGATAAAACAAATAAATGTTCAATTTGACCGTTTCTACAATCCATTGTTTCCAAACTTTAAAATAATACAATGATAAGACTTTATGTAATGATGTGACTATGTAATGATGTAATGATACTTTATGTAATGATGTGTCCAAACGTGATTCGTTTTATACTCTTAAAACCTGCATTTCGTTCCTCTGAACATATAACAAGCATGCGCAGCTCATCGGCTAATCCGAGTCCGACAGAAACGGTTTTCGATTCTGTACTGGTGATCCGAGAACCGCTACGTTCGGTTACATGCACATGCTCAGTATCAGCTGCTCATGAGCTGTCATCAGTTCTCTGAGCAAAACATGTCTCAATTCAGCTAACGATTGGAGTTACAACATCTACTTCAAGATATTAGTTTATTTCTAGTCAGAGAGACTGTCACTCATGTCAGAAAGTTAGTAACTATAGTAACTTGTGGGATCAGCGCTGATTTGAGGCGCGAACCGTTTAACGATTCAATCGGATTTGGTGCACTGGTTCGACCGGTTCACTATAAAGATCCGGTTAAAAAGAACGATTTGTTCGCAAACCAGACATCACTATGAGAAAGTGTTATTGTACTGATTTGTTGAGAGTGCCGTGCATGCGCAAATTTATTTTGATTCTATCTGAGAGTTCTGAATAAACACGAGTGAACTTTGCAACATTATTTCTCTCACAAAATGCTTTAACCACAGCTAACAGCAAACACGACATCGACATGAATACAGTAAGAGCTTCTGTTGAGCTGTTTAACAGCGTCATTCAAACAGCAGTTTGGGCAAGTGTGCACTGCAGATATACGTGATTGACAGATCCGAACATTATAAAGACTGTTCTTTGATCTCTCTCTGTAGTTGAATCATCTAAATAACAGATTTGTTTCATGCTATTAACAGAAACAACTTGAGGTTGATCGTTTTAGTCACTGGCTTGATTCACTGATGCATCAAGACGGCCAGCGACGGGACTGACAGTATTAGACGATTTAGAAAGAAAGTCTGTGTGAACTTGAATGATTATCTACACATCACTGATCACAGATCAGGCATTAATGAACACTGTTACTCACTGTTCGTGGCAGTGCTGTTGAATCCATATGGTAAAGCCTGAGCTGACATTGTGACTGATAAACTGAATCCATTCTCTAATTCTCTGGGCGGGCAAAGCGGAGGAAGGGGGGTAACCTTTTCTGTTATGACCTCATAACAGGAGAATTCAAGATCAGCTCGTTTAAGCTCTATTTAAGCTCATACGAGAGGCTCAAAGGCAGAGAAAGAACTCTGTTTACACCGATCAAAATTTCTAGCCACTAGGGGACAATATTTAGGCTAGGGGGACTCATATTATTGTTGAAAACCTCATAAAATTTAAATTTCATGCCATAGGACCTTTAACAATTTATTTGTATGATACAGCTGCAAATAAGTATTTGAACACATGTCTATCAGCTAGAATTCTGACACTCAAAGACCTGTTAGTCTGCCTTTAAAATGTCCACCTCCACTCCATTTATTATCCTATATTAGATGCACATGTTTGAGGTCGTTAGCTGCATAAAGACACCTGTCCACCCCATACAATCAGTAAGAATCCAACCGCTAAAATGGCCAAGACCAAAGAGCTGTCCAAAGACACTAGAGACAAAATTGTACACCTCCACAAGGCTGGAAATGGCTACAGGGAAATTGCCAAACAGCTTGGTGAAAAAAGGTCAACTGTTGGAGCAATCATTAGAAAATGGAAGAAGCTAAACATGACTGTCAATCTCCCTCGGACTGGGGCTCCATGCAAGATCTCACCTAGTCTCAATGATCCTAAGAAAGTTGAGAAATCATCCCAGCACTACACGGGAGGAGCTGGTCAATGACCTGAAAAGAGCTGGGACCACCGTTTCCAAGGTTACTGTTGGTAATACACTAAGACGTCATGGTTTGAAATCATGCATGGCACGAAAGATTCCCCTGCTTAAACCAGCACATGTCCAGGCCCATCTTAAGTTTGCCAATGACCATTTGGATGATCCAGAGGAGTCATGGGAGAAAGTCATGTGGTCAGATGAGAACTTAAATATAACTTTTTGGTCATAATTCCACTAAACGTGTTTGGAGGAAGAAGAATGAAGAGTACCATCCCATGAACACCATCCCTACTGTGAAGCATGGAGGTGATGGCATCATGCTTTGGGGGTGTTTTTCTGCACATGGGACAGGGCGACTGCACTGTATTAAGGAGAGGATGACCGGGGCCATGTATTGCAAGATTTTGGGGAATAACCTTCTTCCCTCGGTTAGAGCATTGAAGATGGGTTGAGGCTGGGTCTTCCAACATGACTATGACCTGAAGCACACAGCCAGGATAACCAAGGAGTGGCTCTGCAAGAAGCATATTAAGGTTCTGGCGTGGCCTAGCCAGTCTCTAGACCTAAACCCAGAATAATTTTTGGAGGGAGCTAAAACTCTGTGTTTCTCAGCGACAGGTCAGAAACCTGACTGATCTAGAGAAGATCTGTTTGGAGGAGTGGGCCAAAATCCCTCCTGCAGTGTGTGCAAACCAAGCCTGCAGTCTCCCTCTCATTTACTGAAGCTTTCGCGCCTCGATCGCCCCCCGGTGACCGGTCCCAGTATAGCCGCCCCTCTGTGTTTTCTAATGGACGCGAGGCAAACTAAATAATAAAATTACGCTTCAAAAATTTTCCCCCAAAGTTAGTTTATGTCACTGAAGGCAGTTATCATCACGATGATTTCATTGCAGGTGTTCGTTTTAAAAATAAGTTTATTTTTAGTCAGTTATTTGATGCTATAAAAACGGGGGGTGTGACGTCATGATTGACAGCTGAGACTGATGGCTTCTCTGAGTGAAGTTGTCACTGAGGCACTAACGGACTTTTTTCGAAATTTTTGGGAGCAGATTAGAGCTTTAGCTTTAATTTCTACATGTCCATAACTGTTTATTTCACACCAACATAGTTAATTGTTCTGCATCTGCGAGAGTGTGGGCGGGCTTTTGATATCGCAGCTGTACTTCCTGCTCTACTTCCTGCGCTCTACTGCGCAACTCCGATCCCGAAATCGCTACTACGCAGACTCGGTCCCAAGATGTCAGCGCCGTGCAAGGCCGCCTGAAAGCTTCAAATCTGCCAAGCGGAAACGGATGATGTCGAGTCGTCCATATTTTTTTACGGTCTATGGTGCAAACCTGGTGAAAAACTACAGGAAATGTTTGACGCAAACAAAGGCTACTTTACCAAATATTAACATTGTTTTTTTCAGGTGTTCAAATACTTATTTGCAGCTGTATCATACAAATAAATAGTTAAAAAAAATCATTAATTGTGATTTCTGGATTTTGTTTTTAGATTATGTCTCTCACAATGGGCATGCACCTACAATGAGAATTTCAAACCCCTCCATGATTTCTAAGTGAGAGAACTTGCAAAATAGCAGGGTGTTCAAATACTTATTTTCCTCAAGTAAAAGTTGCACCTGTACTTGGATCCAATTCCAGAATCAAATCACTGAGGGTGCTCTAGTAAAGTGCAGATGTAGGCTAAGCAATGGCTCCACCATATCAGTGAACAGTGAGACATTAAAGATGAATTACAAGCCATCACTTTTACCAATAATCGGAAACGAGTTTTAAACATATTTTGCTATGAATATTTTGCTATGAATATATTAGTCTGCCTTTACATTGCTTTGATGCGTTACTATTTTAACATGTCATATTTCTGTCCCATGCAGTGCGAATCCAGCATTTATATGTCGATGGTCACTTCTGAAACTTTGCAGCATGCATTTGGCCATCGGTCCTATTAGCAGCATGAAAAACAATAGTCTTACTCAGTGGATTGTATAAGCTGTAGCCTCGAAAGCGAGCTAAGGCCGCTACAATCACTAAAGCACTGTCGATCTGCTGGTTCAATGAGGGTTTATCCAAGAGCTTGTGCTCTCTGATTGTGATCGCACCTGTTCCTCTTTGTTTTGATCTATCATGCTCTTTAGTGTCGCCCTGTTTTTGGCTTCTTTGTCAGATTATTGTTGATCGCTTCATACATATTATGTTCGCTCCTATCTATTCTAAACTAATCCTAGTACCCTTGTCCAGTCTAGTTGAGTCTGTTTTCTGTCCAGTACCCGGATGCTGGTGTTTTACCATCTGGATGTGACCTGTGGTGTTGTGGGCATCAGTTGGGGCTGTTTGCTTGCTCTACCTGTCTACTATGAGTGCAGGACCTCTGCCTGTGACGGAGAATCTTCTCCTATGTTTCTTGCTTGTATATCCCTGTGTTTCTCCAGATCTGCGTTCAGATCAGCCAACTCTTTCTACCTGTGAACGTCAGAGTACCTGTGTGTATTCGGCCTTAAAGTGACAGCAGCTTTGTAAAGAGCTTTGTAACTTTTATAGAGTATTGAAATAGAGTATAGTTTAAGGTAGTCGTATGTTAGCATGTCGGATGGAGCATCACTGACTGGCTTTAATCACCATGATGGCATAATGTGCATTTATGCAACAATGCAACAATAATAAAATTGCCAAGGAAACCAAGGAAACAGACAAGAGGTGGGAAAACTAAGACAAAAGTAACATGGGTCAAGTAAAGCCGAAAGATGACACAATCTGACAGTCATATGACATTACATACCTTCCCTGGAAGGCATAGTCTTTACATTGTAAATGTACCAATGGCGGCAGGAGGGAGGGGGCTTAGGTAAAGGGTAGACAGTAGGGCTGCACGATTTGGGGAAAATATATAATTGCGATTATTCTGGATAAAATTGCGATTGCGATTTAAAATGTGATTATTGTTATTATAATTTTTTTTTACAAATGTAAAGTGTGTGTATATAACATTTTGTCTTTTTATATTAATGTGACTAATAATAATTATTATGATTATTATTACTGCTAAAATATTTTAAAAAATAAGACTAACAATATAAATGTAACAATATAATACTAATACTATTTATTATTATTTTTGTAATATTTTACAGAAAACGTATTTTACAAAAAAAAAAAAAAAAAAAACTGCTGGGTTACCTATTAATATGCAGACAGCCTATAACTAAAAACATTAGAAAGGTCTAAGCCTAAGGAGTTATTGTAAAATTTTTTTTTAAAAAGTGTGTGTGTTTGTGTGTGTTTGTGTGTGTGTGTGTGTGTTTGTGTGTGTGTGTTTGTGTGTGTGTGTGTGTGTGTGTGTGTGTGTGTGTGTGTGTCTGTGTGTGTGTGTGTGTGTGTGTGTGTGTGTGTGTGTGTGTGTGTGTGTGTGTGTTGTTTATCTGTGATTTCAATTTCTTAAAGTCTGTCTTTAATATGAAATATGAACCTCTTGTGCATCCACTGTGGGGGAAAAAACTCCTGTACATTGAAGAAAAACATGGATTGTCCAATAAAGTTATAATTTTTTAAGTTTATTAAGTTTTAAAATGTATTAAGTATAATTTTTTCTTATTATTGATTATCCAAAGTTTTAAATTCATACTGAAAGCTAGAGGGCGCCCTTGAGCGGAAAACGCCACATTTGCCTCAGAGAAGTAATGACGTTTTGTAAACAGAAGATAGAAGCTGTGTCTCATTTCAGAAGGCTGCGTCCTCCGGAGGTCGCATTCGAAGGGTGCATACGTCATAAGGCCGTCTCATTTAAAAAAAGTGAGTAGGACACTCCAAATGCGACCTTCGAATGCGTCCTTCTTTCACAGCAATTCGGAGTGAGCATGAGGTGTAGCCTTCACGGCTGGAGATAACCCACAATTCTTTGCATCTCCGTTAACAACCGTCATATTTTTTTTAATATTATATGAAAAAACGGCACCACCGCCAGATATACATGTGAGCGTAGGTGTGGTATTTAAAATAAGTAGTTCAAGCTTTTTTTTTTTTTCTTTTTTTTTAAGCTCTATTACCTCAAACAGATAGTTGTGGTAAACAGGATTACAACTGTTTAGTGCATTTTAAACGTTTAGAACAGTACATTGCTGTCAAGACAAGAAACATTTCATAGTCATTTTCAAGTTATAATTAATTTTCATTCATATAACTGGCGTGAGAGCGCAACGAGGCTGAACTTGTTGGCATAGCAACGTGATACTTCCTGCCTGTGTGTTCTACGAAGGACGTCTCGTTTAATTCTGATTGAAGACACTCCGTATACTGCATCCTACACAGGACGTGTCCTCCGGAGGACGCAGCCTTCGAAATTTAACGAAATGAGACACAGCTAGAGACGCTTTGACGACAAAGATGACGACAATAAACACGACTGCAGCAAAATGTGGTGTATTTGAGTTCTTCAAGCCATCAAAGGTATTTTCATAGTAATAAAGTGTATTATAATGCAGTGCTGATTGACATAGAATACTATAAAATAACGCATCGTCTGCCTCACTCTGATGAGAAGCCACATCAGCTCACAAACACTCGACTGACGATATAAAGTGAGGTAAAACATGTTATTAAACGTTGCCTTTTGTTGAACAGGTTTATGAACGCTTCACTAGTTTGTGAAGATGTTTGACTCGTGTTGCTTTTTCAAACGCACTTTATAAGGGACTCAAACTCGCAGTCTTTCCGACGGAGCAGCGTTGATCACAGAGCCGCTCTTCGCTAACACACTGGGCATTTATTTATTTAATTTAAATCGCAGCCTTTGAGCTTTCATAATCGCACACAAGCCAAATCACGATTGCGGTTCGATTTCGATTAATCGTGCAGCCCTAGTAGACAGATGACACTGGATGAAGGAGGGATCAAGGCGAAGCCGATGGAAGGAGGAGCCATGGTGGAGAGGGCTGATGACTCCAGGGACTGACTGACAGAGGCAGAGCATGTGCAAGGAAGCCCTGGTGGCTCATTCAGCTCAGGGGACCATGTTGGCACAGGTAGCTCAGGGGACCATGGTGGCGCAGACGTCACTGGACTCTCGACAGGGACAGGAGACATCACTGGACTTTCGACAGGGACAGGAGACATCACTGGACTCTCGACAGGGACAGGAGACATCACTGGACTCTCGACAGGGACAGGAGACATCACTGGACTCTCGACAGGGACAGGAGACATCACTGGACTCTCGACAGGGACAGGAGATATCCCGGGACTCTTCACGGGGACAAGAGACGTCTCGGGACTCAACAAGGACAGGAGATGTCACTAGATTTTCTATGGGCACAGGAGACATCTCGGGACTCTCCACAGGGACAGGAGATGTCACTGGACTCGACGGGGACAGGAGAAGCCGCTAGATTCTCCACGGGGACAGGAGATGTCACTGGACTCTCGATGGGGACAGGAGAAGTCTCGGGACACTCCACGGGGACAGGACATGTCACTGGACTCTCGATGGGGACAGAAGAAGTCTCGGGACACTCCACGGGGACAAGATATATCACTGGACTCTCAACGGGGACAGGAGAAGTAACTAGATTCTCTACGGGGACAGGAGAAGTCTCAGGATTCTCGACAGGGACAGGAGACGTCTCGGGACTCTCAACGAGGACAGGAGATGTCACTAGATTCTCTATGGGGACAGAAGATGACACTGGACTTTCTAAGGGGACAGGATATGTCACTAGATTCTCTACGGGGACAGGAGAAGTCTCGGGACACTCCACGGGGACAGGACATGTCACTGGACTCTTGACGGGGACAGGAGAAGTGACTAGATTCTCTACGGGGACAGGAGAAGTCTCAGGACTCTCCACAGGGACAGGAGACGTCTCGGGACTCTCAACAAGGACAGGAGATGTCACTGGACTCTCTATGGGGACAGAAGATGTCACTAGATTCTCTATGGGGACAGGAGATGTCACTGGACTCTCTAAGGGGACAGGAGACATCACTTGACTCTCCACAGGGACAGGAGACGTCTCAGGACTCAACAAGGACAGATGTCACTGGACTCTCGATGGGGACAAGAGACGTCACTAGATTCTCCACGGGGACAGGAGACGTCTCGGGACTCTCCAAGGAGACAGGAGAGGTCAATGGACTCAACGGGGACAGGAGACATCACTAGATTCTCTACGGGGACAGGAGACATCACTGGACTCTCCATGGGGACAGGAGACGTCTCAGGACTCTTGACATGGACAGATGTCGTCACTGAACTCTCGACGGGGACATGCGACGTCACTAGATACTCGACAGGGACAGGAGACAGGAGACATCACTGACTCTCCACAGGGACAGGAGAAGTCACTGGACTCTGGATGGAGACATGAGGACTTTCTGGGCACCAAGACATCCCCTCAAGGCTGTTGGTTTTGACGTGGTGGCTATCCTCATGGCAGTTTCACCGCTTTCCTCCCTGCTCTCTCTGATGGTGAATGGGAAACCGCTGTGGTGAATTACCCACTCGACGACTCGAAATTCCCCAGAGGCCCCTCTCCAGGCCTGTTTTTTTTTTCCGGGCAGGCCTGAAGACTAGGGCGTGCCTGCCCGGAAAAAAAAAAAACAGGCTGGTGTCATTATAATGGATGAGGTAAATTACTTGATTTTTAGCAATGTAATGTGCATATAGTCAAAACTATATATATACAGTACAGGACACATTACTATTTGTAAAGTTTTTGAAAGAAGTTTCTTCTGCCCATCAAGCCGGCATTTATTTGATCAAAAATACAGAATTTTTTTAATATTGTGTTTTTTTATTACAATTTCAAATAATTGGTTTTCAATGTATTATACTTTAAATGATCATTTATTTCTGTGATGCAAAGCTGAATTTTCAGTATCATTCCTCCAGTCTTCAGTGTCACATGATCCTTCAGAAATCATTCTAATATGATGATTCATTTTCAAAGTTGGAAACAGTTCTGCTACTATGCTAATATTTTTTTCATAACCTGTGATACTTTTTTATAATACTTTGATGAATAAAAAGTAAAAAATAAAAAAAAGAAACAAATGTTTTAAAAATAGAAATCTTTTGTAACAACAATATACACTACTGGTCAGTAATTTGGGGTCAGTCATTTTTTTTTCTTTCTTTGAAATAAATGTGACACTGAAGACTGAAGAAACAATCCTGAAAATGTATCTTTGCATCACAGAAATAAATGATCATTTAAAGTATAAATAAATTGAAAACCAATTATTTTAAATTGTAATATATCACAATACAAAAAACAATTTTTGATCAAATAAATGCAGGCTTGATGAGCAGAAGAAACTTTTTTCAAAAACATTACAAATAGTAATGTCCAAACTGTTGGCCTGTACTGTGTATATATATATATACACACACACACACACACACACACACACACACACACACACACACACACACACACACACACACACACACAATCATTTGAATATACTCCAGGGTTTCTACTGATACAAAGACATATGCTAATCGCTGAAGTAACCCTTTAAAGGTGCACTATGTGGTATTTTTGCAGTAAACTCTCCAAAAACCACTAGACCAATGTTATATATTTTGAGTTGAGTACTTATAATATCCCAAATGTCCAACTATTTTTAAATGTGAGAAAATTGCTATTTTAACTAAGGACCGGGGCGTTTCAGCATAGAGTTTGAGCGAGTCGCCTGTCAATCGCGTCATATCTGCGTTACCCTCAGTTTTATTCTGCAGAGGCGCTTTTCTCTTAGCAGTGTGAACATGTCACAGCAGCGCCGCGCGAACGCTCAGAGTAACATCATAACATCATTTTAAACACACTTAAATTTAGCTAATATGATAAACTGAGCTGCTTTACCTTATAATCATGACCGGAAAAAGGGGAAGTGTGCGCGCCCGGCGACTTTCCCCCGTCCCGTCATAATAAAAGTCCCCGTACTCGCGAGCCGTGTGTTTGTATAACATTCACTCCAGCGGCCGTGCTCAGCTCCACATCACTCTGTCCTGCTCTGTTTTACACTACAGTAGCGTTAATAACCGCACCCATGAACATGATTTCTGCCCGAGTCCTATTTTCCACCAGCTGTGAGGTGAAGACCACGTCCCAAGATACTGCGCTCACACTTGTGCTGCGTTCCACTCCACTTTAAGACACGCACTTGCAAACTTCCCTAAGCACTTCCCCTTGGGGGAATCCCTGCCGCCATTTTGAAGTGCATTCCACTTCGTGAAGTGGACAAGGGAAGTTTGTATGGACAGACCCTTGCTCCCTCGATTTTGACCGAGTGAGCGAGTCTACTTCATATGTACACTTCAGGCAGCTTCATATACCACAATGCAACGCGATTGTGACGTCACCACATATCACGTTTAATTTATCCCACCACAAACAACTATAACTATTTTTAAAAACATTTAAAACAACCCAAACACATCCATATACATATAGAATGCTGCATTAAACAATTTCGTAAAGGTAAAAAATAAAATATATATTAACTCCATATGTGGATTCCAAGTGATCAAGGGCTTAGGGCGTTCCAGTTCAGTCCATTGCAGAGTTTCCGCCAGTAGTGGGCACTCATGCAACGTAGGCATGACGCACATCCGAGTGAACGAGACGGAGGGAAGTTTGCGAGTGAAGGGCATGATAAAAACGAACTGGAACGCAGCAATGGCATCATCAGACTACGACTTTGTTTAGAATAGGCGCCCTCCAGTGGACGGAAAGTTGCATAGTGCACCTTTAATGAGAAAAAAAATAACTTAAATGATTTTGGCAAATGGCTGCAATATAACAAAGAGTGACAAATTTAAAGGGGTCTGAATACTTTTCGTACCCACCGTAGATATACATTTAAACTTAAATGCTAATTAATGCTTTTTACCTACCGTCAAACTGCATATAATGCAATGCAGTGTTATCGGGCAATTCAAACACGTTACTCTAGTACTATGACTGTGAATCTTCTTTAATTGTATTGATAGCTGATAATAATCAGCTAATTGTATTGATACGTGAAACTGTTGTTTCAGGCTCTTGTCATACTGTAAATCTGAGGAATTCCTGATTTGGAAAAGAACAGCGGTGTCCATACAGTTTCGGCAGATTACGGGAAGAATTTGACCCCAGCTGAGCTGCTGCTTTTCGACTGGCTGAAATGACACTGCCCACATTTTTCATTTTATTTGCAGGAAATGCCTGTGTTCATCCTGTTAACTGGACTCATGATCAGTCTATGTGTTTATATTAGTGATTGACTATAACAGCAGGGTTAAACCCTCTAATGGCTGCTGTTGTACTCACTTATTTGTTTTAGCCCCAGAATTGGCTTTCATTAATATGAATCAGTTTTAAAAATGCGAGCGAGAAGGACTGAAGGAAGAGAGACTGAGAGCAGGGCTCACGGGAGAGAGTTTAGCTCTGGCACATCGGTGAGAGACTTGTGATCCGTTAATCTTGTGGAGGCCGAGGGTCACTCCTCACTCAGTGAAGAAGGGTTTCTAGAATGCTTGTTACATTTTACACCAGCTATACAACCATATTCAAGATCTGAAACCATTAGTCAACATGTAAACCAGTGGCGAGGCCAGAAATTTTTAACTGAGTGGACCTTGGTGGAATAGGGTGGACCTCAATGACTACTCTCAAATTACACAAATTTAACAATACGGGACAAAATCAATAGACAGTAAATATAAGCTATATATGATTTATTTTTTGCCAACAAATTCATGTATATACAACATTAATTTATAACAAGCAGCTACTAAGCCTATTGCAAGGAAGACAAATATAGATATTGTGCTGCTATATGACCACTGTGACAAGACATCAGTGTTCAGTAATTGGGTTCATTTTAAAATGGAATAACCAATTCTTGTCAACTAATGCAACTCAGTATAACTGTTATCAAACATGTATTTGCAGCTTAACCTGTGAGAATTTCGTCTCGTGTTATGCACCGTGGCCCGTGTTAAAAGTTTATTTTCACTAGCAGACGTAAACTTATCTTCCCATCCCCTCAACAATACGCGATTGGCTAAACATTACTACTAAGCTTATTGATTGGCTGCTGCAATAAGTCAGTTATATGAAAATGTTTTCGCTCTACAGTAATTATTTTTTAATAGGGCTGTCAATCGATTAAAATATTTAATCGCTATTAATCGCATGATTGTCATGAGTTAACTCGTGATTAATCGCAATTTAATCGCACATTTTTAGCAATTGTAAATCTAAAATTAAGTTTTTAATACTCTAATCAACATGAGTATGCTATGCATGCTTTATGCAAATGTACATTTATTATTAGTGAAACCATACTTATTCAATAATAATCAATACAGCATGAAGATTAGACGTATCAAAGGTCATAGATGTTTATTTAAGAAATTGTTCATGTCTCTTAAGCCTAACCTTAAAAATTAAGAGTAAGCAGTGATTTTTCTCATTTTAAGAATATAAAGGGAGTCTTTACACTGGCAGTTTAATTCAGAGCAGGGCACAGTTCGTATGAAAAATTGGTAATGTGTACCAGTGAGCGCACCAGATCCACACCATACCTGGAGGAGGTCCATACTCCACGAGTAGGAATATAGTGCGGCCCCTTTAAGAGACGCGCGCTCCCTATTGAACTGCCGGTATTTTGCGTGTGCACGCCGAACTGGGCCGCGATTTACGTGGACAGTGTGAAGAACATGGACTCGGGAGCGCGCTTGTTCAGAAAAGTAACCTGTGCATTCGTTTTAGCCGATTGTAATGTATTTAGTTCAATAAAACAGGTGTACTGTAAGCGGTGATGATGTTAATGATTTACCTCAGACATGAGCGAGAGTGAGCTGCAGTGCATCGCGCTCAGACGCCAGAGAATGTGCTCAGTGAAAAAAACGCACTTTTCTTTCTGAAGTCTAATAAAAGTTAAACAAAAAATGTGGTAGCTTAGGCTATGTGGTAGCTTATGTAGGCAATAACTGCACTTTTGGTTTAGAATATTAATGTCAACCCTTTTCTTTCCCTATTAATGTTTGCTGCTGCGTCTGACTGCTCTCACTTTTTCCAACTACGGGCTATGCCACGGATCAAACAGAAAATGCGCGCTGCGTTAATAAATTTAGTGCTGTTAAAATGAATTTGCATTAACGCGTTATTAGCATATTTGACAGCCCTATTTTTTAATGAAACTTTTTGTACGTGTTTAAGTGATTTGTGTTGTCACATAGGCATATTATTTTCTGCTATCACAATTTTTTTTTTTTTTTTTTGTCTGTTCTGATTGGGTGGGCCAGCTGTCAATCTGAGTGGGCCAGTGCCACCCTGGCCCTTATGTAGCCTCGCCCCTGATGTAAACAACACATACAGTATGATTATAACTCTTGATTCAACCTCTGAAGATCTCTAGTTCATACAACTAACGAGACACTTTCTGCATGAATGATTCTGTTGAACTGACCGCAGCTACCTTGGAAAAACACCAACTTTTGAATGTACAGAATATTTGATATTTAAAAAATTGCTCCTTTTGGTTTTTTCTTTTAGTCAGACGTGTATTGTCACTTCAAAAACGTATATTTATTAAGTAATGCATGCTAAGGAGGCGGTGACATGAGAAATGCTCTAATATAATGTTCCAGACTGGTCAAAGGAGGTCAGGCTACAAGAGAGATGAAAGTATGGGAAAGAGTACTCTAAAAACAACACAATTTGGGTTATTTTGGTAACTCGGTGCTGGGTTGGGTTAAAGGTGCACTGTGTAAATTTTACTGTAGACTTGCCGGCTGTTATAGTCACATTGGTCACCTGTCACTTCTGAACTTCACTTCCAAGCATCCTCTTTGATTCCCACCTGCACCTCATCTGCACTCCCATCGGCCAGCCTTCAAAAGAACACACCTCACCTCAGTCTTTGTCCGGTCGCGTTCATCGCTACAGGGTCTAACTACATGTTACTCCAGCGGTTTCTCCTGTGTTTCTTTCTCCAGCGATTATCTACAAGCGTTACCTTCATCCATCCAAATCATCTTCCACAGCCGAGGTGTGTGCTTCCAGCCTGGTTTCTCCTTCACTGTATTCCATGAGTCCCTGTATCCTTCAGAGAGGCATCACCATCATCACCTTCTCTGGATTTCCTGCACTGTTTGAGTATCACCCACCTGTTCATTTCATTCATTTCATTTTCCCAATCTTCCCGATTGGTTGAGTTCACACAAGCATTTTGATTGGTCGACTCAAGGCAGCATTTTATTTCAATCGCTATTTTTAAAAGTCTGTTGTGGTGCGTGCCGAAACAGTTGTTTGCTATTCGAATTAACAATGGAGTTACAATATGACCAATGGTTCTACGACAAGGTTCAGGCTTTATTAAATTTATTTGCAAAAGACGAAATCCAGTGGGAACTGTAAAGTCGACGCGCACAGTCGTACATCACTCGACTAATCTTGGCGATACTTTAGACCGCAATGTAAACACAGACAGCTGCAGGTCTGGGGGAAAAAATAGTTACTGGGAAAAATTGTTCCAGGTAATTTCTGTGGAAAAATGTATACATGTGTATCTAAATGCATTCGGACTGTAAATGACTTTAGGACCCAGTGGAACATATAAAAAGAGTCATGAAATTTCATGTTACATTATTATTTTTCCACAGGAGGTCGGCAAAGACACCTAACGTGAGATATTCTGAGCTGAATTAAAAGGGTTATGCGTGAATGAAATTGTGAGTTATTTTGAAATAATGTGAATTTCATGACCGAAAGAACTAGATCGTGGATACAAGCAGCCGAAATGGGTTTCCTCAGGAGGATGGCTGGCGTCTCCCTTACTGTACACACCTCCTGCGGCAAGGTGGCCAGAAGTCATTCATTTTCAATGGGAGCCGTGCTGCGAGCTCTGGCGAGAGTTGCGCTGCGTGTCTTGGACGATTTGGGCGTCAAGGAGAGTTGAAAGCAGCTCAACTTTATGGTAATGAGCTATGACACGGTGTGGTGGCAACCAGCGGCAACCAGTTGGAATGTAGAAGTGCTCCGCTTGAGAGAAATCCAGAGAACGCAGGCCTGTAAACTTTGGTTCCGACCACATTAGTTCCCAAGCAAAATGTAAGAGAAGTTGATCCTTGCTGTGCGGGTTTCCCTATCATTTATGAGCAAGAGTGAATTTTGACGCTCACGTCGGCGGCTGTGTGAACCACGGTTAGAGATAGGGTGAGAAGTTCGGCCACCCGCAAGGAGCTCCAGTAGAGCCGCTGCTTCTTTGCAGTGAAAGTTTGTCAGTTAAGGTGTTTCGGACATCTGGTAAGGATGCCCCCTGTGCCCCACCCTAGGGATGTTTTTCAGGAAATTCCATCTGGGAGGAGGCCTCGTGGAAGACCCAAGACTAGGTGGAGAGATTATATCTCCAAACTGGCCTGGGAATGCCTCAAAGCTTCAAAAATGAAATTTCTTTCATTAATGACTCACCCCAATGTCGTTCCACACCCGTAAGACCTCTGTTCATCCTCGGAACACAGTTTAAGATATTTTAGATTTAGTCTGAGGCCTTTCTGTCCTTTGAATGTAGGTGTATGCCCTTTTGCTGTCCACGTACAGAAGGTATTGAAAACATCATCAAAGTAGTCCATATGTGACAGCAGTTGGTTAGTTAGACTCTTTTGAAGCGTTGACAATACATTTTGGTTTAAAAATAAAAAAAATACGACTTAATTCAGCATTGTCTTCTCTTCTGTGTTCCTCATATAAAGAATCAAACGGTCAAGATTCGGATCGAGTGTCAAACTGGCAAACTGCTGAAATCACGTGACATTGGCGATATGAATCACGAATCATTCGTGACCGTTTGATTCTTTATTTGAGGTTTGAAAACAAACGCGGAATTGTGGAACGACATTGCGATGAGTCATTAATGAAAGATATTTCATTTTTGGGTGAACTAACCCTTTAATGTGGTTTGAGAAAGGGAAGTTTGGGGTCCCTTGCTGGAGCTGCTGCCCCCGTGACCCGACCCTGGATAAGCAGCTGAAGATGGATGGATGGTGAAGAATGTGCTTAAATTACTATTTATTTATTTATTTATTTATAAAATACAGTAATTTAAAGGTAAAAAAAAATGGATTAAAAGATTGAAAAGATATTAAAAATGAAATAAAGTAAGCTTTCTGGACAAAGAAAAAAAGTATAATTTTAGGGCTTTTGGTCATTTTGACCCACGAGGGAAGAATCTGTTACAAAGTGCAAGGGAAGGATGAGGGTAAATGGTAAAAAAAATCAGTGAACTGAAAGGCAGTAAAGCAAATCTGAATTAAACATCAAGATCAGGAAAGATGGTGTGCAAATGTATTTGGCCTGATATGCAGTTTGAATGAGACAATAAAACAATATGCTGAATTCATTAATGGTGCATGACATCTGTGGGTGAACAGATCGTGATCAATATCTTTCTTAATAACATTTATTCTAAATTTACAAATAAGTGTAGGAACAACTGAAACCACATGTGCAAATATCACATACTCTGGGTGGTCTTGTAAATGTGTTAAGATAATATTTTATACTTACAAACACGATTCAAAAAAAGTTGAGACACTGTACAACCTGCCAGTGTATTTACGGACATGCCCCCTTTACCTACAGGAACTTCTCACCCACCCGACCTCCTTACACACCCTTCGTTCTGCAAACACAAACGCCCTCCAAATTCCTAGAACAATGCTTAGCAGAATGGGTGGTAGGGCCTATTCATCGGCTGCTACAAGGCTGTGGAATGCCCTACCAGACCTACTTAACGAAACCTAAAAACATATATTTAACAAAAGCTTTCCAGTGAATGTGTTTTTAGGTTTTCTTATTTTTACTATTAAATTAACTATGTTTTTTATTTTTACTACTAGATGCTCTGTAGCACTTTGAGATTGCTGAAATATAAAGTGCAATACAAATAACATATATTATTATTTGTTTGTACAAATTGTGACTAAAAAACAAAATGCAATGATGTGGAAGTTTAAAATTTCAATAATGTATTCAGAATACAACATAGATGAGATATGAAATGTTTAAACTGAGAAAATGTATAATTTTAAGGGGAAAATATTCTTGTCTAATACAGGCTTCTAGTTGCTCAACTGTCTTAGGTCTTCTTGGTCACATCCTCCTCTTTATGATGTGCCAAATGTTTTCTATGGGTAAAAGATCTGGACTGCTGCTGGGCATTTCAGTACCTGGATCCGTCTTCAATGCAGCCATGATAATTGATGCAGTATGTGGTCTGGCATTGTCTTGTTGGAAAATGCATGATCTTCCCTGAAAGAGATAAAGACTTATGAACTGAGTGCTGATAACAACTTGAGTTGTCCTTGTCCTCTTTAGTTTGGATGACATGACGTACCAGTTTACCAAAAAGAACTTTTAATTTTAATTCATCTGACCTCAGAACAGTTTTCCACTTTACCACAGTCCATTTTAAATGAGCCTTGGCCCAGAGAAAACACCTGTGCTTCTGGATCATGATTAGATATGGTTTCTTTTTTGACCTATAGAGTTTTAGACGGCAAATGGCACAATGGATTGCCTTCACTGACAATGTTTTCTGGAAGTATTGCTGAGCCCATGTTGTGATTCCCATTACAGTAGCATTCCTGTATGTGATGCGGTGCTGTCTAAGGTCCCGAAGATCACGGGCATGTTTTTCTGGCCTTGACCCTTACGCACAGAGATTCTTTGAATCTTTGGATGATATTATGCACTGCAGATTATTATAACTTCTAATGCTTTGCAATTTTTCTCTGAGAAACTCCTTTCTGATATTGCTCCACTATTTTTCGCCGCAGAATTGGGGGAATTGGCGATCCTCTGCTCCTCCTGAGAGACACTGCCACTCTGAGCGGCTCTTTTTATACCCAATCATGTTGTCAATTGACCTATTAAGTTGCAAATTGGTCCTTCAGATGTTCCTTATATGTACATTTAACTTTTCCAGCCTCCTATTGCTACCTGTCCCAACTTTTTTGGAATATGTAGCTCTCATGAAATCCAAAATGAGCCAATATTTGGCATGACATTTCAAAATGTCTCTCTTTCAACATTTGAAATTATCTATATTCTATTGTTATCTGTTCTATTGTATTCTATTGAACATTTGTTATCTATATTCTATTGTAAATAAAATACAAGTTTATGAGATTTTTAAAGTATAAATTATTGCATTCCTTTTTTAATCGCAATTTGTACAGTCTCCCAACTTTTTTGGAATCAGGTTTGTAGATATTTCAATATATTTCATCACATTCTCACACACACACCATAGGAACGCTGCTGATGTGTTCTACATGTGCATCTGCTGATCAGAGGTGTGTATTAGTGTTTGTTGTGTTTAAGGATTGCTCTCTTGACTTTGATCAAGGACTCTCAGAGAGTGTGTTGTTTGCTGAGTGATGGAAGGCTGTGAAGGAAAAAGATAGTTTGGCCGTGTTTTATGCAAATCCTCAGGCACACTGGTGCTCATTAGAAAGTTACAAATTCATTAACATTTGAATGAGGTTAGAACAAATTCATGTGTATACACGGGTTGGAATTTTTTTGGAACTTAATAAATCACACACTTTATGCAATTCTAAATGTAATTCCCCAGAAGTTTTGTTTTGTTAGCTGTGGTAAGATACTTGAGCAGTGCACATGTTTTATATGAGTTTTATCAGCTCACAGAGACATCGCAGCTGGATCTCAACAGGGGAGGATGTACTGATATCATAGCAGATGTTCAACAGGAGCAGTCTGACAGCTCTGATATCTTTATTATGTGCTCTTAATGTACAGAGAATGAATAAAGAGAACCTTAACTATGACGGGAGTCATTTTGATTCATTATGAATAATGGCCACCTTAACTTCATGTTAATGCCTTAATTATCTAGGTGTAAACGAAATAAAATAGCCTCCGTAAAAGTATCTTATTACAAATCGTGCAGAAATGGCCAACCTCTGCCTCGTTTTTCAACCTTTGTAAACTGCTCCACACAACCACTTATACATAACATTGGCCTTTATTTTCTATGAGTAACATTACAGCAATACAGCATATTATTAGGCCTACTGTTTTGACATGTATACTGCCAACATTTAAACTCATGTAACAAATATTTAAAAGTAATTCAATTTTAATCAACCTGCCTGTTATTGATTTCCAGCGACTCAGCGCTGTTTCTCGAGCCTAAATTAATTGACTCGCGCTCTGCGGGTGGACTTTGAACTTCAGTCTGCCGTCCTGATGCGCCTCACTCCATAACCTGGCAATAAACAAACATTGAACAGTTTTAAGAACATTTTATCATCCAAATTATTTATATTCATTATCTTTAGGAATAAAGACGTGTTTAAGCAAGGCACTAGGCATTTCAAAGACAGACGCCACAGACTTTTAGACTCGCAGTGTGTCACTGTATGTTGTTTTGCATTAAATTAAATGGATTTTAAGCACAGTAATTTTATAGATAAAATAAAACACTATTGCTATTGCAATGTTCTTCTCACATGTGTTCCCTCTAAATTGCTACATAATATTCAGTTGGTTTAAAATTCTGCAGCGCCAGTTCCTTCTAGATCACCTTCTTCTGAACACATTTCTCCTGTACTTCAGCAATTGCACTGGTTTCCAGTAAGTTATTGATCGTAAGATCTTGCTACTACTTACAATACAGTTCATATTATTGCACCCCAATGCCTTACTCAACTTCTCCATGTTTACACTCCTTCACATGCTCTCAGATTTTTCATCTTCAATTTCTCTTGTGGTACCTGTGATTTACCTAACTACCATGGGTGCCAGATATTTTAGTTATGCTGCCCACCACCAATTAATATAATAATTTCTATGAAAATATTACATTAATTAAAAGTAATTATAATTCATGTAATACAAATATAATAAATAATTAGCACCAAAAGTCAAGCAATTTTGTCTCTAATGTTTTTTCACTATAAACTGCTTTAAAGCTACACTGTGTAACATTTTTTGTTTATTAGCTAAAAACACTTAGTTCTTTCAAAAATATATGTGCTCTTTAATGTAAATTAACTTCTTTCAAGTAATAAAGTATTCTCGTAAGTTTATAATATGCCATTGAAAATACATACGGGTGAGGGGTCCGAATGCCGGTCGCCATGTTGCCCCTCCATCTTGAAAGTACATTAGCCAAAGAGGGACATACCCATGAATTCAAGCTTCGCCTTTCGCGTTTTAACACTCGATGGCACCGTGTCGAATGTGAAAAGTGGTATTGCCCATGTTAATCTTGGACTAAATCGACCACCGTAGGAGTTAAAACGAAATCAGAATTGAGAGGAACAGAAACTAATATTCACTGGATCGTCATAAACCTTTACATCGCTAGATGGGGGAAAATATCACACAGTGTAGCTTTAATTTGGAACTAGACATTCAGGGGGTGGGGCTTTATTGCATCTTTACTTGAAGCTGATCAAGTAAAGCTGAAGCTTACTTGAAGCTTGAAGTTAACATGGTGATGAACACCGCTAAAAACCAATCCGAACAAAGCCGAAAAAACAAAGCCGAAAAAAACAGAGTTTGCGCAAACGAATCTCGAATTTAACTGTGTAGCAACTGAAACCAGCTTTATACATTAGACCACAGACTGAACTTTCCGATATCAAATGTTGTGGGTGGGGCTAAGTTTGGCTGGCAAAATGAATTGTATTACAGTTAAAATAATAATAAAAAAGTAATTTTAATGCATTATTTGCTTTAATTAGCATTTCTCACTTGAAAATCATGGAAAAGGGGACATGCCATATTTTACTTATATGTGTAAAGTAAACACATAGAAACATGTGTCTTCATTTACATAAAAGGTCACTAACTCATTATAACTACCCATAAACTAACGAAAGCTCATGACTTGTTAATTCATTATTGTGCCATGACGTTATTACTTTACATGGCTTGCTATCAAACACACGTACACTGTGCATGTATATTCAGGCCAGTGAGTGAAGTCAGCAGTGCATTAGGTGTTGTGTTCCTGAAGAACAGTATGATCTCAGCCGTAACACACAGCAAACCTTCCTCTTGACCTCAGAGAATGTTTCCCGTCTTCTGATTCCTCTGGAACTATTAACTGTTCGTTTTAAGTGTTCATTTATTTGATTTATTTTTCATACAGCTGCATATAAGTCACAGTAGGGTGTGTTTGAAGGGAAAAAGTATCACCAAAATTGAGATCAAATTATTAATGATAGTTCTATTTACTTTGCTACACATCACTTCACTTAAAGTTTAAAGAATGACAGGATTAAATTACGTAGGGAGTTTAATTGACTCATTAGAAAAATAATGCACACCCGAGGTGTAACTCGACGTGTTCATGTCGTGGCTGCATTACCATCTCGGGTGTGCATTATTTTTCTAATAATTCAACGGCCTGGAGTCAATTATTCTGCTTATACTAGGCTCACAACACCTCAAGACATTGTTAAATGTTTCATTTCAGTATTTTAACACATTTAATTTCAGTTTTTTGTCCTTAAGACACTCTCGTGTGCAAGACTAATTTATTACACATCGCATGCACGCACCATAAGGGAGGTTTGAGCCTTTAATATGGAGACTAATACAGTTATTACAGAGAGAGAGGGGGATTAAACGTGTGTGGATTGGTTCAGCTGGTCTTGAGGAGTGGTAATGATGAATAAAGCCAGAATCAGGATAGGGTCAGCATCGCTGCTCATTTCCCATGCTCTCATATTAGAGTCAAACTACCATCGGATAACATCAACAGTCAAGACACTTAAAACCATTTTCAGCTCAAACTGTTGACTTTCAGACACTATTGAATGTTTGAAATAATTTCTGATTGTGGTCTGGTGTGGATTATTATATTTACATTTATATGGGATTCTTAAGGTTACAAACTGTATGTTAATCACTGCTATAAGAAATACTACTAGAATAAATTATTCTTATAAAATCCCAGAGGCCGCTTGAAGAATTAGGACACCATATGTGATCATAATATTCCTGTATTTATTTGGTTTCTTATTTCATTGCAGCATCTCTGGCCATAGATAGGGAAATACTGGATTGACTTTTCATCAAAAGACTATAAAGATACACAGTGGGGCAAAAAAGTATTTAGTCAGCCACCAATTGTGCATGTTCTCCCACTTAAAAAGATGAGAGGCCTGTATTTTTCATCATAGGTACACTTCAACTATGAGAGACAGAATGTGAGAAAAAAATCCAGAAAATCACATTGTCTGATTTTTAAAGAATTAAATGGCAAATTATGGTTGAAATTAAGTATTTGGTCAATAACAAAAGTTAATCTCAATACTTTGTTATATACTCTTTGTTGGCAATGCTCAAAAATTTTCTGTAAGTAAGTTGCCACAAGGTTTTTACACACTGTTGCTGGTATTTTGGCCCATTCCTCCATGCAGATCTCCTCTAGAGCAGTGATGTTTTGGGGCTGTCACTGGCAACAACGATTTTCAACTCAATGACCCAGCCATGTTTCATCTTCAATGCCCTTGCTGATGGAACAAGGTTTTTCACTCAAAATCTCACATGGCCCAATTCATTCTTTCCTTTACACAGAGCAGTCATCCTGGCCCCTTTGCAGAAAAACAGCCCCAAAGCATGATGTTTCCACTCCCATGCTTCACACTAGGTATGGTACAACTCAGCATTCTTTCTCCTACAAACACGACAACTTGAGTTTTTATCAAAAAGTTTTTATTTTGGTTTCATCTGACCATTTGACATTCTCCCAATCCTCTTCTGAATCATCCAAATGCTCTCTAGCAAACTTTAGATGGGCCGAACATGTACTGGCTTAAGCGGGGGACACGTCTGGCACTGCAGGATTTGAGTCCCTGGCGACATAGTGTGTTACTGATAGTAGTCTTTGTTACTTTGGTCCCAGCTCTCTGCAGGTCATTCATTAGGTGGGGAGCTAGTGTGGTTCTGGGATTTTTGCTAACCGTTCTTGTGATCATTTTGACCCCACGGGGTGAGATCTTGCATGGAGCCCCAGATCGAGGGAGATTATCAGTGGTTTTGTATGTCTTACATTTTCTAATAATTGCTTCCACAGTTAGTTTCTTCACACCAAGCTGCTTACCTATTGCAGATTCAGTCTTCCCATCCTGGTGCAGGTCTACAATTTTGTTTCTTGTGTCCTTTGACAGTTCTTTGGTCTTGGCCATAGTGGAGTTTGGAGTCTGACTGTTTGAGGTTGTGGACAGTTGTCTTTTTAAACTGATTACGAGTTCAAACAGGTGCCATTAATACAGGTAAAGTGTGGAGGACAGATGAGCCTCTTAAAGAAGAAGTTACAGGTCTGATGGAGCTAGAAATCTTGCTTTTTAGGTTTTAGGGGACCAAATACTTATGTTCCACCATCATTTGCAAATAAATTATTTAAAACAATGTGATTTTATGGATTGTTCTCATTCGGTCTCTTATAGTTGAAGTGTACCTATGATGAGAATTACAGGCCTCTCTCATCTTTTTAAGTGGGAGAACATGCACAATTGGTGGCTGACTAAATACTTTTTTTGCCCCACTGTATTTTTTTTTTTTTAATTATCACTATTCCAATTTGTCACCTTCCTAAAATAATTGCCAACATTTGTTTTATTTAATTTTAAGTCATCTCCTCAGGATTATGGTCACCTCTGGTAAAATTGCCTACATCCTCAGTTAAATGGATTATGCAATTCTACCTCTGTAGTATAATGGCATATGCCAAGATTTGACGTTTTCTGAAAAACATGAAAATTATTTGGGCAGTTATTTTAGGAAGTTGACGAATTCATGGAAAGATGACAACATTTAATTGTATTAAAACTGTACATTTATTGAACTTTAAAACGTTAAATGTCATGATTATCTCATTCTATTTTAATTGAGGGTCAGTGTACAGTGTGTGTAATGCGAATTCCATCGTCAGATGATTACTGAACGCACACCACCTGATTTTTGTAACCACATTATATTATATGTTTTTGTAACTCATGGCGAGATATTGCTCAAAACTGCGCATGAGATTAACTCCTGTGTACGCGTCAAAAGAAGTATACTTTGCGTATGGTCACGTGATTGTATAAAAACAAGCTTTGGTCACATGTAATGGGAATTACTAGTACATTCACTGATGGCTTAGTTTGGCCTCTTACATCTGAGGCCGCTGTAGAGATGATTGACAATTCTGTAGCTTTATATTAGGTGGCCTTAACTACTATGTACTAAATTAATCATTTGATACAACTCTACACTTAGAGTACTGTGTGCATACATGTTTTTTGATTGTACTTACATTGCAAAAAAATACCAGAATGTATCTGTATGTATCATGTAATCTGTAATTTATTTCTGTAGTTACATTTATAATTACACTGTTGACACTTCCCTTACACCTAACCCTACCCTTAAACTTCCACTCTAAAAATGCTGGGTTGTTTAACCAAAGTTGGGTTAAATATGGACAAACCCAAAATTGTGTTAAAACATCCCAACATTTTTTTAGAGTGTACCCATCCCACCACACCTGTCCCTAACTTTACCCGTAAGTACATTGTACTTATTGTTTTTATTTAGGCCACCTAATATAAAATGGTGTGTTACTTAAAGGCATTCATTTGGCAGTTGTCTATGCAGCAGCCAATAGGTTATCAGCTGATACCCAGGGTTTATCAAATGCACATAGATTGGCCTCAGTGGTGCCTCTCAAGCTACATTCTCAGTAGGGCTTGACGATTAATCTAAAAGTAATCAAAACTGAAATTAAGAACCTCTAACCAACATAATTTTCTCATTTTAGTTATTTTGTTTTTTTAATCTTGTTAATAATTTCCCGTGTGTTAGCCTACGTGACTCTGCCCCGTCCAGTCACGTCAAGTGCAGTCTGCATTCAGGAGCAGTTATCACAATCTGGATTCTCAGTATTGCTAGGGAAATTGCATTTTTTACACAGTTAATTTATATGTAAGTTAATTGCTGTTTTTTAATGCAGTTCTGTGGGAGTGATCAACTGTCATAGCGGTAACTATAACAACATTTTTGCATCTAGTGGCTGTGAGCCAGAAAGATGTGAATGCAGCTTAACCTATTTGGTGTTTGCTATTTTTGACCAATTTAATATTAGCCTAGAAATCCAATTTTCATATAGCAATATACTATATATCACTGAAAAACTAAATATTGCAATATCAGTTTGTTCCCAATATCGTGCAGCCCTAATCACCGTTATGGTGATTCTTGTTTACTTTAATTGAGCAATTGTCCCTTGACTTTGGTTAAATTAATTATCTTTCAATAACTATGCCATATATGTCATGCTCTTACTCCAGTATTTGTGCTGTTTGGGAGCCAGTGGCTTTCACCTGGAGTTTGAGAATTTTACTTGCTGTTCAGTTATCTAAGGTCTGCACCCAGTAATCGTACTTTATGACTATTTTTGGCTATTTGACATGCCCTAAATAGTTAAATTATGTCAGAGGTCCAAACTCTTTAAGCTTTCTTCAGTCTGATAGACTCCTTTTTTGATACATATGATCAAATTGCAATAAATAAACAAACTCAAGTACACGATTTGTGTACTTTGTCCACATCTGTGTAAAAGAAATATCACCAATTGCAATCATGTTTTGGTCTGAATACGAGTCATGCTATTACCTCTGATTAAATTCAGACCAATAGCACTCTTGCTTGCGTGATATTGCTTAAATAATGACAGTTATAGTCATATTTTTCCTCTATTTATTTCTGTCTATTTATTTATATCTATATTTATATCAGTGTCCATTCTAATACTTCTAATAAACTCTTTAATTTCCTCTGTCCAGAGATTTAGATTAGAGATTTAGATTCATTTAGATTAACATCTCTGTCTCTGGGGTTGGGGTGGAAGTGAGGCAGTGTGTGTGTGTATGTGTGTGTGTGTGTGTGTGTGTGTGTGTGTGTGTGTGTGTGTGTGTGTGTGTGTGTGTGTGTGTGTGTGTGTGTGTGTGTGTATGTGTGCGAGTGTGAGTCCGTTTGTGAGAGTGAGTATGAGAGTGTGTATGCGCGTGTTTGAATGGCTGTATTGAGGTGAACGTAATGTGTTGTGTGGTTTGAGGCATTAGTGTGGCGTCTCTCTGCTGACTGCATCCTGTCTATTGCTGCATCAGCCCTCCTGTAAGCATTCCACACACATTATCCACCATTCCCATCATTCAACTGTCAGGGTGTTTGTGATGACACATGCTAGCTAATGTTTGAGTATATCAACTATTGATGTCGCAGTTGACATTTAGTATTGCTTTGAGAAAGAACCGAGCCAATAGCTTTTAACATGGAATAGTTTAGCTTGTCAGAGATAATCTCTTGGCTAACATTAGGCTAACAATCTTTTGGAATTTTTGGTGCTGAATTTCCTTAGTAGATCATACAAATAATTTTAGAATTACAAGCTCTTTCCCAAAACCATAATTTCTTGAACAGTGCTTGAAAACGGTGATAAATCCTGAGTGCTGTGGAGTAGTAGTGCTGTGGAGTAGTGATCTGGAGTAATAGTGCTGTGGAGTATTAGTGCTGTGGAGTAGTAGTGCTGTGGAGTAGTGATCTGGAGTAATAGTGCTGTGGAGTAGTAGTGCTGTGGAGTAGTGATCTGGAGTAATAGTGCTGTGGAGTAGTAGTGCTGTGGAGTATTAGTGCTGTGGAGTAGTAGTGCTGTGGAGTAGTGATCTGGAGTAATAGTGCTGTGGAGTAGTAGTGCTGTGGAGTATTAGTGCTGTGGAGTAGTAGTGCTGTGGAGTAGTGATCTGGAGTAATAGTGCTGTGGAGTATTAGTGCTGTGGAGTAGTAGTGCTGTGGAGTAGTGATCTGGAGTAATAGTGCTGTGGAGTAGTAGTGCTGTGGAGGATTAGTGCTGTGGAGTAGTAGTGCTATGGAGTAGTGATCTAGAGTAGTAGTGCTGTGGAGTAGTGATCTGGAGTAGTTCGGCTGTGGAGTAATAGTGCTGTGGAGTAGTAGTGCTGTGGAGTAGTAGTCATGTGGATTAGTAGTGCTGTGGAGTAGTGATCTGGAGTAGTAGTGCTGTGGAGTAGTGCTTTGGAGTAGTTATCTGGAGGAGCAGTGATGTGGAGTAGTGCTGCGGAGTAGTGGTGCGGAGTAGTGGTGCGTAGTAGTGGTGCGGAGTAGTGCTGTGGAGTAGTAGTGCTGTGGAGTAGTGCTGTGGAGTAGTGTTGTGGAGTAGTGCTGTGGAGTAGTGCTGTGGAGTAGTGATGTGGAGTAGTGCTGTGGAGTAGTAGTGATCTGGAGTAATAGTGATCTGGAGTAATAGTGCTGTGGAGTATAATGCTGTGGAGTATTAGTGCTGTGGAGTAGTAGTGCTGTGGAGTAGTGATCTGGAGTAATAGTGCTGTGGAGTAGTAGTGCTGTGGAGTAGTAGTGCTGTGGAGTAGTAGTGCTGTGGAGTAGTGCTGTGGAGTAGTAGTGCTGTGGAGTAGTGATCTGGAGTAATAGTGCTGTGGAGTATTAGTGCTGTGGAGTAGTAGTGCTGTGGAGTAGTGATCTGGAGTAATAGTGATGTGGAGTAGTAGTGCTGTGGAGTAGTGATCTGGAGTAATAGTGCTGTGGAGTAGTGCTGTGGAGGATTAGTGCTGTGGAGTAGTAGTGCTGTGGAGTATTAGTGCTGTGGAGTATTAGTGCTGTGGAGTATTAGTGCTGTGGAGTATTAGTGCTGTGGAGTAGTAGTGCTGTGGAGGAGTAGTGCTGTGGAGTAGTAGTGCTGTGGAGGATTAGTGCTGTGGAGTAGTAGTGCTATGGAGTAGTGATCTAGAGTAGTAGTGCTGTGGAGTAGTGATCTGGAGTAGTTCGGCTGTGGAGTAATAGTGCTGTGGAGTAGTAGTGCTGTGGATTAGTAGTGCTGTGGAGTAGTGATCTGGAGTAGTAGTGCTGTGAAGTAGTGCTTTGGAGTAGTTATCTGGAGGAGCAGTGCTGCGGAGTAGTGCTGTGGAGTAGTGCTGTGGAGTAGTGTTGTGGAGTAGTGCTGTGGAGTAGTGCTGTGGAGTAGTGATGTGGAGTAGTGCTGTGGAGTAGTGCTGTGGAGTAGTGATGTGGAGTAGTGATGTGGAGTAGTGCTGTGGAGTAGTGCTGTGGAGTAGTGCTGTGGAGTAGTGCTGTGGAGTAGTGCTGTGGAGTAGTGATGTGGAGTAGTGATGTGGAGTAGTGCTGTGGAGAAGTGATGTGGAGTAGTGATGTGGAGTAGTGCTGTGGAGTAGTGATGTGGAGTAGTGCTGTGGAGAAGTGATGTGGAGTAGTGCTGTGGAGTAGTGATGTGGAGTAGTGCTCTGGAGTAGTGCTGTGGAGAAGTGATGTGGAGTAGTGCTGTGGAGTAGTGATGTGGAGTAGTGCTGTGGAGTAGTGCTGTGGAGTAGTGCTGTGGAGTAGTGCTGTGGAGTAGTGATGTGGAGTAGTGATGTGGAGTAGTGCTGTGGAGTAGTGCTGTGGAGTAGTGCTGTGGGGTAGTGATGTGGAGTAGTGCTGTGGAGTAGTGATGTGGAGTAGTGCTGTGGAGTAGTGCTGTGGAGTAGTGCTGTGGAGTAGTGCTGTGGAGTACTGCTGTGGAGTAGTGCTGTGGGGTAGTGATGTGGAGTAGTGATGTGGAGTAGTGCGGGGCAGAGAGCCATGGGAACGGAGCGAGTGTTAGCCACACTGGCCTTGAGTCCCTTGGAGGAGTTCCGGAAGGATAAAAGGAGGAGTGGTGATAGTGGAAGATAAGAGACGACCAGGTCTGGGACATTTATGTTGGTGCTTTATGTGGCAGTCATCCATGAGGGGCTGTCGCTTTACATTCATTTAGCTGTTTATGTTAATTTTATTATTAAAATTATGTTTAACGTTTGGTGGTTCCCGTCACTGTGTCAATTCAGTTCAATAACTGTTTAAAGTCCATTCATTATGAAAGAAGTTAAATTCAGATATTAGCATTTCTACTGAAGACAGTTGTCATCCTCAAGTCCATTCAATGTTGATTTAATTTATTTAAATATTGATGTAGATATTGCAAACTTTATCAGTTTGAAGAAAAAAAATTCAGCTCTAAGGCAAAAGACAATAGTGTCATTATTCAGTTCAGTTCTCATAAAACAGCATCTGTATAGTCAGATCAATAATGTTGAATATTAAGTGTTCCCAACTAAGCAACCCAGAGGTGACAGAGGCAAGAACCCACACATCATGAGACAGAAATGAGAGAAAAAAACCTGGGAGGGCTTAGTCGGTCAGTGTGATTATGATTCAGGTGCTCACAAGCTTTTTTCTGTGAGACTTGCACTTAGTGTAAATAGACACTCCGTTTATTTAAGAGGGCCAATGGCCATGTACACACTGCCAAATTTTAGGAGTTGCAGTTCTGTGGGAGCGATCAACTGTCAGCGGTAACTATAGCAACATTTTTGCATCTAGTGGCTGTGAGCCAGAAAGATGTGAATGCAGTTTAACCTATTTGGTGTTTGCTATTTTTGACCAATTTAATATTAGCCTAGAAATCTAGACGCCCCCTAGCGGCAGCAAATCTAATCTGCCGCGAATGTCGTCTAGCAACTCTCAATACACTTCTCCTCTAGCCGGCGAACAAACACGGTGTGATTATGATTCAGGCAGCATTGCGGGTCATGTTGCAGGGTAGCCCCTCTCGGAAAATTAATTTAATTACAATTCTGCAGACGGACAATTATGGACTGTGATTGTGGCAGTGGTGGAGGAAGAACTGAATCTTATGATCCACTCTGTAACTGTGTTAAATACCCCTAGGATCATTTGTCCTTTAATAGCATTTGTCAGGGAGTAAGTGGCATCCATTAACAATATTAGGATGGTAGGAAGTTATGGAAAGTTGTGTTGTGTGGTGCTCAACATTGAACAATATCAGGAGCACACAGGTGGAGCTGTTCACATCAGTATACTGGAAGTCGCAACTCTTATATCAGTCCCTCAAAGACCACTACAGAAAGTCTGTTTGTTGTGGATTGATATTATTCCGAATATTTCATTCAGTTCATTCAGCTTGAACATTTGGGTACATCACGCTGACATATGGTGGGAAGGAAGTGTTGTAGTCCGTCCAGCAGGTTGAAACATGAAGGATGTGCTGCCATTTAGCAAGTAGTACACGACTGGCTGGTCTGTGTCCTAAAGCATGATAACATCCTTCTAGTTAAAACTGCGTTTAGGTCCCAGCTGCTCCTGGTATGACACGTTCATCGCTGGCCAAAGAGCTTTGCCGAGGGCTCATCTAAAAGCCAAGAACTGACTTCAACTCAATGACTGTTTACTATTGTCTTTTTAGACATGCTTTACAGCAGAATTGAATTCTGTTTGCATCATTGAATCATTAATTTACCAGAGCACAATTAATTAATAATTAATGTCCTGTTATCACTCTAAAGCTGCTTAGAAGCATTATGTACTGTATAAAGCACTATATAAATGCAGGGAGTGCAGAATTATTAGGCAAATGAGTATTTTGACCACATCATCCTCGTTATGCATGTTGTCTTACTCCAAGCTGTATAGGCTGGAAAGCCTACTACCAATTAAGCATATTAGGTGATGTGCATCTCTGTAATGAGAAGGGGTGTGGTCTAATGACATCAACACCCTATATCAGGTGTGCATAATTATTAGGCAACTTTCTTTCCTTTGGCAAAATGGGTCAAAAGAAGGACTTGACAGGCTCAGAAAAGTCAAAAATAGTGAGATATATTGCAGAGGGATGCAGCAGTCTTAAAATAGCCAAGCTTCTGAAGCGTGATCATCGAACAATCAAGCGTTTCATTCAAAATAGTCAACAGGGTCGCAAGAAGCGTGTGGAAAAACCAAGGCGCAAAATAACTGCCCGTGAACTGAGAAAAGTCAAGCGTGCAGCTGCCAAGATGCCACTTGCCACCAGTTTGGCCATATTTCAGAGCTGCAACATCACTGGAGTGCCCAAAAGCACAAGGTGTGCAATACTCAGAGACATGGCCAAGGTAAGAAAGGCAGAAAGTCGACCACCACTGAACAAGACACACAAGCTGAAACATCAAGACTGGGCCAAGAAATATCTCAAGACTGATTTTTCTAAGGTTTTATGGACTGATGAAATGAGAGTGAGTCTTGATGGGCCAGATGGATGGGCCCGTGGCTGGATTGGTAAAGGGCAGAGAGCTCCAGTCCGACTCAGACGCCTGCAAGGTGGAGGTGGAGAACTGGTTTGGGCTGGTATCATCAAAGATGAGCTTGTGGGGCCTTTTCGGGTTGAGGATGGAGTCAAGCTCAACTCCCAGTCCTACTGCCAGTTTCTGGAAGACACCTTCTTCAAGCAGTGGTACAGGAAGAAGTCTGCATCCTTCAAGCATTTTCATGCAGGACAATGCTCCATCACACGCGTCCAAGTACTCCACAGCGTGGGTGGCAAGAAAGGGTATAAAAGAAGAAAATCTAATGATATGGCCTCCTTGTTCACCTGATCTGAACCCCATTGAGAACCTGTGGTCCATCATCAAATGTGCGATTTACAAGGAGGGAAAACAGTACACCTCTCTGAACAGTGTCTGGGAGGCTGTGGTTGCTGCTGCACGCAATGTAGATGGTGAACAGATCAAAACACTGACAGAATCCATGCATGGCAGGCTTTTGAGTGTCCTTGCATGGAAAGGTGGCTATATTGGTCACTGATTTGTTTTTGTTTGGTTTTTGAATGTCAGAAATGTATATTTGTGAATGTTGAGATGTTATATTGGTTTCACTGGTAAAAATAAATAATTGAAATGGGTATATAAGTTTGTTAAGTTGCCTAATAATTATGCACAGTAATAGTCTGCACACACAGATATCCCCCTACAATAGCTAAAACTAAAACTTCCAAAAATATTCAGCTTTGATATTGAGTTTTTTGTGTTCATTGAGAACATGGTTGTTGTTCAATAATAAAATGAATCCTCAAAAATACAACTTGCCTAATAATTCTGCACTCCCTGTAAAGATGACTTGACTTGATGTGTATACCAGGTTAAAAGAGATGTGTTTTTAGTCTAGATTTAAGTGTGTCTGCTTACCGAACAATGCTAGGAAGACTGTTCCAGAGTTTAGGTGCTAAATAGATAATGGATCTATCGACTGCAGTTGATTTTTTTATATTCTAAATATTATCTGGCCATTAACTGGACATAATTTTGAGACTGCAATAGATGTGAAGGGCTTGCTCAAGTACTAGGAAGCTAAAACATTTAGTACTTTGTAAGTAATAAGCAAGATTTTAAAATGTATACAATGTTTAATAAGGAGCCAGTGCATTCTTGACAGAACCAGCAAATATAGTCATATATCCTGGTTCTAGTAACAACTCGAGCTGCTGCGCTTTGGACAGCTGGAGTTTGTTTATTACAGTTTTTCTTGAATTGCTAGCAAGCATTGTTCAATACTGAAGCCACATTTTCAAAAACTCTTCATACAGTCTGCATAACCAACATGAATTTTGGTCAAACAGTTTATCTTACCTCCAAAAGTCACTCACAGAACAACAAAACACTTCATATATGTCTCAAAATAAGCTTGTTCCACCACAACACTGGCAACAATTCTCATTTAGAAAACTCGTCATTTACTGCACACTGCCATAAAAACACTAACAACAGGGAACATTATATAAATAATGAACAATGATCTTTGATCTAATTTTCACATATATCATTATATTTCATATAGTTATTCTATATTTCATTATAGAGTAGCACATTTTCACTTTATTGACTGTACTAAAGCATATGTAACAAGAGGTTGTTTTCTTCGCATATAGTACTTTATTTGTGAAACTAAAAAGGTGAAAATAAATAATGAATTCCAGGGCTGCAATAACTACAAAAAAAGTCAACACATCAACAACACTGATACTGTGAGGGTTGTAGTCTTCTCTCTTACATTTGGCCACAAGTTCTCATCAACATCACTTCTGATGTTCCCTTTCGAGAGAGGTTCCTCGTATTACGTATGGGAAAAACTCCTTTTCTCGAGAATGTGAAGCAAAACTTTTAATAAAGGTATCTATGTAAAGCGCAGTGAGCTGCACGGCCATAGCCCAGCGCGAGGAGCGCTCTGATTGGCCGGGCTGCGGCAACTGCAGGAACCTATGGTGAGGCGGCTGAGAGGAACGAACCAATGGGGGGCGTTCCAGAAGCCCGCCGAAAAAGGTGCTTATATTTGCATACAGGAGGCTATATAAGACCCTAATTCGCCATAGGTGTCAGATTTTATCTCCTTCAGCGATACCTTCGCTGGTCTCCGGAAGAAGCACCGCCGTTGAAAAGGCACCAGCGGAACCTGCAGCTGAGGACGACGGACTCCCTCTCCGCCTTCTCTGCCGTTCCAGCTACGCCATCCGGCGTTATATATCCTTTAAACTGTGTCTATGTTGAGTGTTATATGTGTTTGTGTGTGTGTTGCCGCTGCAACGCCACTTCTAGAGCTTACAGGCTTGTTCTACTCGAGGACTCTCTCGTTCCGCCGCGTCGTTAAGCGCCGCGGAAAGACGGAGCTCTTCTCACTCTCCCTCTGCTCTCGTCCCGTCGCGCTGAATAGCGCCGCGGAAAGAGAGAATGTTAGAGGACATGAGCACACTCAAGCCGAAGCTCTCTTCACTCTGCCGCCGCCGCGGCTCTTCTTCCGCCGCTGCCACAGAGTTGTTCCCACTCTTCTCTCATTCCGTCGCGCTACAGCCGCGGACAGAGAATACTAGAGTGAATAGGCGAACTCGAGCCGAAGCTCTCGTCACTATACCGTCGCGCTGAGGAGGCGCCGCGGACAGACGGAGTTTTTCCTCGGACAGAGTTTTACCTCACGCTTCCAATTCTCTCGTCCTGTCGCTCTATCGCCGCGGACAGAGAATACTAGAGTGAATAAACAAACTCGAGCCGAAGCTCTCGCCGTGCTAGAAGCGCCGCGGACAGAGTTTTACCTCACGCTTCCAATTCTCTCGTCCTGTCGCTCTATCGCCGCGGACAGAGAATAAGTTACTAGAGTGAATAAACAAACTCGAGCCGAAGCTCTCGCCGTGCTAGAAGCGCCGCGGACAGAGTTTTACCTCACGCTTCCAATTCTCTCGTCCTGTCGCTCTATCGCCGCGGACAGAGAATAATAGAGTGAATAAACAAACTCGAGCCGAAGCTCTCGCCGTGCTAGAAGCGCCGCGGACAGAGTTTTACCTCACGCTTCCAATTCTCTCGTCCTGTCGCTCTATCGCCGCGGACAGAGAATAATAGAGTGAATAAACAAACTCGAGCCGAAGCTCTCGCCGTGCTAGAAGCGCCGCGGACAGAGTTTTACCTCACGCTTCCAATTCTCTCGTCCTGTCGCTCTATCGCCGCGGACAGAGAATACTACAGTGAATAAACAAACTCGAGCCGAAGCTCTCGCCGTGCTAGAAGCGCCGCGGACAGAGTTTTACCTCACGCTTCCAATTCTCTCGTCCTGTCGCTCTATCGCCGCGGACAGAGAATACTAGAGTGAATAAACAAACTCGAGCCGAAGCTCTCGCCGTGCTAGAAGCGCCGCGGACAGAGTTTTACCTCACGCTTCCAATTCTCTCGTCCTGTCGCTCTATCGCCGCGGACAGAGAATAATAGAGTGAATAAACAAACTCGAGCCGAAGCTCTCGCCGTGCTAGAAGCGCCGCGGACAGAGTTTTACCTCACGCTTCCAATTCTCTCGTCCTGTCGCTCTATCGCCGCGGACAGAGAATACTAGAGTGAATAAACAAACTCGAGCCGAAGCTCTCGCCGTGCTAGAAGCGCCGCGGACAGAGTTTTACCTCACGCTTCCAATTCTCTCGTCCTGTCGCTCTATCGCCGCGGACAGAGAATACTAGAGTGAATAAACAAACTCGAGCCGAAGCTCTCGCCGTGCTAGAAGCGCCGCGGACAGAGTTTTACCTCACGCTTCCAATTCTCTCGTCCTGTCGCTCTATCGCCGCGGACAGAGAATACTAGAGTGAATAAACTAACTCGAGCCGAAGCTCTCGCCGTGCTCATTCTACCGCCGCCGTGCTGAAGCGCTGCGGACAGAGAATACTAGAGTAAGTTAGACGAGCGAGCTCGGGCTGTTGGGTATGTCAAGAACAATGTCGCTGCAGCGCGCGCTTACTGCCAAGGAAGTTGTAATGGCTGCCTTGTCATGATAGCGCGCGCCCCTTCCACAGCGCGTTGCTGACTAGAGCGCGGCTTACTTCATAGCACGCGCTCACTGTCAGAGCATAAGGGCGTCGGAAAATGGCTGCCAAGCTAAGCCCTTTTTTCACTCTATCACTTCCAGTCCCCTTTATTCAGGCGGCTGGAAAGGTTTTTACACTGTAGACAAAGTGTCCACTACACAGTGTGCACCCCTACATAAGCACTGTTAATTCAGTCTCACAAAATCACAAATAAATCCCGCCGCGGCCGGATTACACCATATAAAGTCAACTAGCCTTATTGCAGTCAACTAGCCTGTGGTCAAACACGCTTGTCTGCATGCGCGCTTTCAGTCTAGACTAGAGCATAACGGCATTGTGGAATGGCTCACATACCACCCGCACTTCCTTACATTCTCCCAGTTCCCTTAAGTTAAGTGACTGGAGATGAAATATTGCAGTCAACTAGCCTGTGTTAAACACGCTCGTCTGCACACTAATGCTGTGTGCGTTTACCCCTGTGGATTTGCTCACTGGTTTGCACCGTGGGTATTCTACGTAGGTTGTGCGCCACTGCACATTGTTTACACTACACACAAAAGAGCTTTCTATGTAGGAAATGTGCCCACTTTACAGTCTGCACTCCTGCACCCAAGCACTTTTCACAAAGTTCACTCTCGCACACACAATATAAATGTGAGGCGTGCGCCCACTGCAAAGCCTGCACCGCCAAAACTAACACTATCCCCACAGTGTTAAAAGCAGTGTTACAGCACAAGCAACCCGGCTAACAGGCCCCTATTACTAAGCGGCCAGCCCCCGAATCTAATTCAACCCCTGGCTTTACGAGCCCAGGCCTGGCAGGCCATTCCTGGTATATAATATTGGGTGTTGAACATATAAAACGAGGTTCTCGCTACAGTTTTGCTCGCAGACCCCGCGATTCAAGCCGTGGTCGAGCCCTCTGTAAGAAGCAGTGTCAGTCACGTGCTTCTCGCTGAGGCATTGAGACTGTTAAAGGAGAGAGCGGCGAAAACAGTACACCCGACGCTAGCGAGTCAGGTTTTTACTGTCGCTAATTCCTCATGCCGAAAATGGGTGGCGGTCTCAGGCCCATTTTCCAGGCATCTGAACAAAGCACTTATGACACGCTCGTTTCAAGGTGCTGACGGTGAAACAAATCCTCGCGCACATTCGCCCCGGGGATTGGGTTTTCTCAATAGATCTGAAAAACGCATACTTCACGTTACGATAACCCCCCACCCCCACTACAGGCCATTCTTGAGATTCGCCTTCGAGGGGCAGGCTTATCAGTACAGTCATTGTCATAGACTCAAGACTTACGGCATAAGAACCACCACGTCTTGATAATGTACATAAAATCGCTAGGGCAGCCGAGATCAGACTCCGTTCACTGCATGGCTAAGCATCTCCTTTTATGGGCAGAGCACAATCTGAGCTCCCTAAGGGCGGCTTACGTGCCAGGTATTCTGAATCAGGGTCCGGACATGTTATCCAGAGGACCCATGTCCCCAGGGGGATGGTCCCTTTACCCGCAAACAATTCAGCTTGCACAGCACACGCTGCCCAATATTTTTTCTGCAAACGCAGGGATGCCCTGGCCCATGTTGGCCCAGACTCCCTCTATATGTTCCCTCCGATCGCGATCCAGCTGCAGCCTGTGCTTTTTAATAGCCCCACTTTAGAAGAACCGCACATGGTTCTCCATACTGTTTCAGCTGTCAGACACAGCCCCATGCCTATTCTGCCAATGAAAGGGAAGGTCTGGCATCCCAATCCCGAGCTGTGGGCCCTCCACGTATGGCCCATCAACGGTATCCGGGAACCTCTCTGACAAGTTATGAACACTATTTCGGAAGCTAGAGCCCCTGCTATCTGGCAGCTCTGCTTGAAGTGGTCAGTGGTTTTCTAACCAATGTGCTACGCGAAACATCGACGCACACTCATGCGAACTGGCGGAACCGCTCGCTTTCTCCAAGAGCTAATGGATGCGGGTCGTCCCCCCTCCATACTCGGGGTGTGTGTCTCCGCCATAGCAGCTAGCCACGCTCCTATCGCGGCACATTCACTAGGGAAAAGTGATCTTATTGTGTGTTTTCTTAAAGGGGCCAGGAGATTCAGCCCGCCTTGCCCCTACCTCGGTCCCTATTTGGAACCTCGCCATGGTTCTGGAGGCCGTGAAGGGTTCCCCCTCCTAACCACTTCAGAACACGAGCTTGAAGCACATATCACTCAAAACCGTTTTTCTGCTGGCTGTGGCCTCGGTTAACCGAGTGGGTGGCTTACCTGCACTCTCCGTGAGCCCTTCCTGTCTTGAGTTTGGGTCCAGCAACTTCAAGGTTGTGCTCAAACCGAGGCATGGTTTTATGCTGAAAGTGCTATCAACCCCTTCAGTATGCAGCTCTTTGCACTGCTTAACCCGCGTCTCAGAGAGAATAAGACGCAAACATATTCTGCCCAGTCAGAGCATTGAGATTGTATCTAGAGCGCTCCGCCCCCTTCAGGCAGTCGGATCAGCTCTTCATTGCTTCGGTGGCCGCACTAAAGTTTGTGCTGTCATGAAACAGTCTCTCACACTGGATAGTGGATGCAGTCCCACTAGCATATAGGTCCAGGACCTAACCTGTCCTACAGGCATTTAAGCCCACTCCTCTAGAGGCATGGCCTCATCTTGGGCTTGGTCGTGTGACATTTCTTTGGAAGATATCTGTGCGGCGGCAGGCTGGGCCTCTCCGTCCACTTTTATCAGATTCTACAAGTTGGAGGTTCCAGCTCTACAAGCAGGGCTTCTCTCCATCTAGGCTCTATCTTGACCCTGGCAAACAGATTGCCTTACATTTTGGCCTGTACACATTAGTCCTTAAGCACTATTCATTCATCATAAGATCCGACTATGTCCGATCAGCTGTCCAAACGAACCGACTCTTCCGGTTCTTCATTCCCCTTATAAGCCGCCTCTGTCGGTGTCTCGGGGGTTTATAACATGTGCTTTGGGTATACTGGGTCAGTCAGCACACACGGCGCTTTACATTGTGTTCCCATACGTAATACGAGGAACCTCTCTCGAAAGGGAACGTACTCGGTTACTTTCGTAACCTCGGTTCCCTGAGAGAGAGGAACGAGTATTACGTTCCGTGCCGTGTTTATGCTTCTCAGGTATCGCTTCAGTCGATCTTAAAACCTGACACCTATGGCGAATTAGGGTCTTATATAGCCTCCTGTATGCAAATATAAGCACCTTTTTCGGCGGGCTTCTGGAACGCCCCCCATTGGTTCGTTCCTCTCAGCCGCCTCACCATAGGTTCCTGCAGTTGCCGCAGCCCGGCCAATCAGAGCGCTCCTCGCGCTGGGCTATGGCCGTGCAGCTCACTGCGCTTTACATAGATACCTTTATTAAAAGTTTTGCTTCACATTCTCGAGAAAAGGAGTTTTTCCCATACGTAATACTCGTTCCTCTCTCTCAGGGAACCGAGGTTACGAAAGTAACCGAGTACGTTTTCCCAGTGCCTCTTGGAAAGTCCCTTCTGGAATATCTAATCCAACCCTGGCAATGTTCAGGAGAAATGCCTCCACACCCCACATTCATTGCACACTTAGCAAACACAAGCATGTTTTCTGTCCAACAGGAACATATACTACTAATCATAGCACACTTTCAGTTGTACATGCATACAATAGACAATATAAAACCCATTGGTTTTCATAATTTAATTTACTTTTACTGTGAACTCTTCTACATTGTTGTGTTGAATGTGTGCATTCTTGGTAACATAATATCTAACTGAATGAGTCATTACTATATGAGGGTGGGATATATCCAGAGCCCACATGCTGTGGATATATGGAGTGGCTGGACTGGAATCCCTGCAGTAAAAGCTTTATTAGCAACATGGAATTGCTGCCAATGATCAACAAAAATCCCAGCATGCATGACCTTTTGTTCCACATGTGTTAAAATAAAATAATTACAGTAAAATAGGCACAGAAAGAAAAACTTGCAGATGCACAGTCTGGCACACATTCTTCCTCCTCTCCTCCACCTCTTCTTGTCCTGATCCAGCTACTCATGTCCTCCATCAACTATTATTCTTCTCCTTCAACTACTCATCTTCTCCATCAACTAATCCTCTCCCTCAATCAACTAGTCTTCTTCTCATTCAACTATTCTTCTTCTCCTTCAACTAATCATCTTCTCCATCATCTAATCCTCTCCCTCCTTCAACTATTCTTCTTCTCCTTCAACTACTCATCTTCTCCATCAACCACTACTCTCCCTCCATCAACTACTCTTCTTCTCCTTCACCTATTCTTCTTCTCCATCAACTACTCCTCTCTCTCCACCGACTACTCCTCTCCTCCTTCAACTACTCCTCTCCTCCTTCTCCATCAACTAATCCTCTCCCTTCATCAACTATTCTTCTTCTCCATCAACTACTTCTCTCTCTTCATCGACTACTCCTCTCCTCCTTCAACTACTCCTCTCTCTCCATCAACTACTCCTCTCCCTCCATCAACTTCTCCTTTCCTCCTTCTCCATCAACTAATCCTCTCCCTTCATCAGCTATTCTTCTTCTCCATCAACTACTGCTCCCTCTCCATCGACTACTCCTCTCCTCCTACAACTACTGTCCCTCCTTCAACTACTCCTCTCTCTCCATCAACTACTTTTCTCCCTCCATCGACTACTCCTTCCCTCCTTCAACTACTCCTCTCTCTCCATCAATTACTCATCTCCCTCTATTAATTACTCCTCACCCTCCATCAACTACTCATCTCCCTTTGTTAACTTCTACTCTCCCTCCATCAACTACCCCTCTTCATTCATCAACTACTCCTCTCCTCTCCCTAAAACATGTTGAGACTAAAACAGGACACCTGGGTCTGCCTTTGGCTGAAATTGCATTTAGCTGTTAAGAATGATTATTTCATTTTCTGCTAAGATTCTTTATATTTCTGCTAAGATTCTTTATATTTCAACTTTATATTTCCACGGCGCCTGGGGGAAAGGACAGAGAGGCGAGAGAAACGGAGCCGGTAGCACGAGGAGCGACAGAATGAGAGAGGAAAAAATGAAAAAAAAAATCTGTGCTGGTTCCCAGACACACTGCCGCTCGGTCCTCAACAGCCGAGAGGCTCTTCCTCGCGGTGCCATGCGATGGTGCTGGACGCCCGGTAGACGGCCCGATTCTCCTCCGCCCCCTGGCTGCCGGCAGTGGCTCCTCCGATTGAGGGCAGTCGGCACCAAGTCCCGTACTCCCTGCTCCTCCCCATTACGGCGGACGGCAGTAGGCTCCGGCCCATGGCAAACGCCGGCAACTCCTCCGCTCCCTCCAGGACGGCCGTATGTAACGGGGTTCGTAGATGGAAGGAGGCAGGAACCGGTGAACATTCAAATACTTTTAATCAAATAAAAATAAACAAAACGAAAGTAACGCCGGCAGCCCCTCATGGACGACTGCCTGCACACACATAATAAAACATGGGCAGCCCCTCACGGATAACTGCCCGCATACACAACAAAACATAACATAAATCCAGGCCTGGTCCTCTCTCGTCTTCCAGTGTCGTCGCTCCTCATTTTATGTTCCCGTCACTCCGCCGTGAGACGAAACCGGTGTGGCGCGCAGCTGGCACTCATTTGCACTCGTCTCTGGCCCGCTCTCAAGGTTCCTAGCCTCGCTGCTTGCCACATAACCATTTTTTCTAACCATCTTATATTCTAAAGAACATTTTGTGCAATGAAAAGGTTCTTTGGATATTAAAGGTTCTTAATGGAACCAAACACCCTGCCAAAGAAACATTTAAGAATCTTTATTTTTAAGAGTGTATGTGTGAGCAGTTTTTGAACATGTGACTTCAGTTTGGACCAATGCATGTTAGCAGTCTTGACACTGGTCTTAAGACCATTTTTTTGAAAGTCTCGTTCTCGACCACATTTGTACTCAGACTTTCAAGACCACAACTTCTGGGAAATTACTAAATTGCAAGTGCATTGTCTGGTTTATTTATTAACATCATTAATGTGAAAGGATGTAAAACTTCCTGCTTCAGATGCAGTCAGTGACTTTAATTTGATTTATTTATTGTGCTGGTTCAGAAATGAATGAGGGATTTTGTTAAAAATGTCACCAAAATAAATACAAATACTCACAAAACTCAAGATATTGTTGCAAAAAAGAAACTTGTATGTGATCTGATATTTTATAATATAACCTTAAGAGAAAGTTTAAGCATGACTGCAAACATTATATTGCTTTAATACAAATTTATGGATTTAAGGAGTGCTTGCTTGGTCTCGTGTTGGTCTTACACAGTGGTCTTGGTCCCGACATGGTCTCGGATTAGGTGGTCTTGATTACAACACTAAGGAGACTTAAAGCAATGTTTATTATTTTAATCTTTATTTAAAAGTTTTTTATTTGTGCTACTGTAAATTGTTTATTTAAAATTGTATTACTGACTGTTTAATTGTCTTTTCTGTAAATTCATTTCTGAGTTTGAAATTAGGATTGTGCTATTGTGCAACAATTGCCCCATTGTAAAAACAAAAATGCACTGCATGATCGAACTTATTCAAATTTAAAGATAATTATATCTCTCTGAAACATTGGAGGAGACCAGTGTAGAGTACCAGAGTCTGAGCACAGTTTGTGATGAGATCGCTTCTAAAACTTAGGAGTGATCTATTTGTGTGAGAAATAGTGGACTCTGATGTTCATCTAAACTCATTTCTGTGTAGGAGAAACATTTGATATGTCAAAGAGATGTAATTGTTGATGTTTTTTGTCTCTGGCAGTGAAGTATGTGGACTGTGGCAGACGAGCTCATGTGAGGTTTGAATGCAGTCAGCCTGAAGATTTTCGTATATCAGTGGATGGAGTTGTGTACGCCCTCCGTCGGCTGCAGCCGTCCCGCTCCTGGATGTCCCCTTTGCTCATTAAAGCCCAGGACGATGCCACACATCAGCAGTGGAGGACGCAGGTCAGACTGATCCCTGCAGGAGCTCATCCATCAGCGGTACGACATCTGCATCATCTGCACAAGTGGTTCTAGAGATAATAAAGATTGGAGTTTCATACGTACGTCCCAATTATGTGGAGCTCTTTTCTGGACTTATTTAGTAATGACTAATAAATGATAGTCTGTAGCATATTTAAACATTTATATGTTGCTACAGTTTTTCTTTCGCTTTGATACATTTGTCAAATAATGCTTAACATTTGCAAACCAATTTCCCAAACAATTCCTACATACAATATATCAGTGCCATCCGAATGACCTTGTGCATCAATACAACAGCAGTATTTCCTGATCTTGTATCACTCGCTTCTTCCAATGTTGCTGATGATATCTGGGTAGGGTGTTTTATTTATTATGAGCAGTATGCAGAGCGTTGTTTGTTCTTGAGCGTGTATGTTTTGTTTGTTTCGTTTGTAGCAACAAATTGGCTATTGCGGCCACTGACTTGTAAAAAAGGAGTGTTCAGTCTAATATTAGAAACATTATGGAGGTAATTGAATGTGATTTAAAAAAAGTGTGTGGTTAATTGAAATGCATGTTTTAAATGTTTGCTGTATATTTGACATTCTGTATGAATGTAGGTGTATTGAACGTGTGTAACTGTGTCTTATCCGGAAGCTGATTGTGTACTCGACCACTGTTCTCCCCAGTATTTAGAGTTTATGTGCAGTACAACTGTCTAGGTTTTATTTTGTTGATTAGTTAGGGAGGAAATCTGGCCTTGTTAGGTTGGTGTCTCAGAAAGTCAGGGAATATGGACAAAGTGGTAAACTACCACTGCATTTTACATTAAGAACACCTATGTGCCAAATCCATCGGGCTTGTGGATGTGATGCGTGTCGACATCCAAATTGTCAATAATATGTAGTCCAAGGAGCTGTGTCACCAGCAGTTCAAGGTTCTGTTGGATGAAATGGATGCCCAGTCTGTTGATATTCCAAAGGTGCTGATCTTATTGTTCCTCTGTTTTAAAAAATAGCGGATGTTAGTTAACCTCTACTGAACATTTATGGCTCCTTTGTAGCAGATTGACTTGATGTTTTGTAGGAACCGTACAACTCCATAAATCTACTTATAAGTAAAAGTAATTTCTTTTGTGTTTGTTATAGAGGAGAGTGAACTGAACAAATCAAATTGGTTTACTGTTATTTGTTTATATTACTGTATTTAGCACAACAGGGTTTGTATGTTAAAATATTCCAGGCAACCTGTAACCTGTGGTTCTCTCTCACGCATCCAGCTCTGCTTGGGCTGGATGCCATGATGTAGACGTGGCCGAGGCTGCTTCTGTATGCATTTCCCCCTTTCGCTCTGCTCCCGGGGGTCTTGGAGAGGGTCCGCCAGGAGGGGGTCAGCTTACTTCTAGTGGCACCCTGCTGGCCAACCTGAGTATGGTTCCCAGGCATTGTAGCACTGCTAGACGGCCTTCCATGGCAGGTCCCTCTGATGAGGGATCTGCTGTCGCAGACAGGGGGCACAATATTCCCCCCCGCGGCCAGAGCTATGGAACCTTTAGGTCTGGCCCCTGAGGGGGCTCAGTACCTAGAAGCCGGTCTGTCAGCAGGTTTGGTCGAGACCCTACTTAGCTCCAGGGCTCCTTCCACCAGGAGACTGTATAGCCTGAAGTGGAATGTATTTTTCCACTTGGTGCAGAGAACGGGAGATGGATCCAGTTAACTGCCCAGTGGCTTCAGTGCTGGAGTTCCTCCAAGATCGTTTCTAATGGTTATTCAGGCCTTCCATCCTCCACCTCACATGACAGCGGAAGAGGGAAGACTTCACCTGCTCCGCCCAGTCAGAGCTCTAAGAGTTTATCTATAGAGGTCTTCCCAGTGGAGGAAGTCGGACCAGTCGTTGGTGTGCTTTGGTTCACCCAAGAAGGGGCTGTCTGCGTCAAAACAGACAATCAGCAAATGGATTGTCCAGGCTATAGCCACGGCTTATGAGGTGCGCAATCTGCCTTCACTGAGGGCTCATTCCACCAGGGGCATGGCCTCCTCAGTGGCCCCGGGTGGGCCACTCCACACACCTTCATTCTTTTTTAGTCTGCAACTCCCAGCAAAGTCTGGTGCCAGAGTGCTTGCGTCTTAAGTGTGCCTGGTCTCCCAGCTTCACACTAAGACGAGTGTGATTGCGGTGCGGCATAGTGGTTAATTTGTTCCCAGAGTGTCATCACTCGACAACGCAGTATGAGTTCCCTCGATATAGGTAATGTCTCGGGTTTTGTCTATAACCCTTGTTCCCTGAGATGGAACTCGCACTGCGTCTTGTCGCCACACCTATCACAGGCAGAACACTCGCTTCATCACAAATAAGCTAGTGTGTGTGTGTATCAGCGTCGCTTTGTATCTTCTAGTTATGCCGTCATCTACTACGTAATGACACAGTACCAATCAGAATTGGATAGATTTCATTCATACTTCAGTGTCGTCACTCTACGACGCAGTGCGAGTTCCCTCAATATAGGGAACGTCTCGGGTTATGTCTATAACCCTTGTTCCCTGAGAAGGAACGAGACACTGCGTGTCGTCGCCACACCTATCACAGGCAGAACGCTTGCTTCATCGCAAAATAAGCTACTGTGTGTATCAGCGGCGTCACTTAGTATCTTCCGTTTTTTTCCATCATCTACTACGTCATGATGCAGCACCAATCAGAATTGGATAGATTTCATTCATACTTCAGAGGCGTTACGCTAAGAGCGTTCCCAGAGTGTCATCACTCGACGACGCAGTGTCTTGTTCCCTCTCAGGGAACAAGGGTTATAGACATAACCCGAGACGTTCAGGTAAAAGTGTTCAGTCCGATTTAATGGAGGTTGTTAAGGAAGCCCCTCAGTTATCTGTGCTGGGGCCATTATTATTTTCTTTATATATAAATTGTCTTGATTCCAATATTGCTAATGCAAGGTTTCATTTCTACATGGATGATAATGTTATTTCCTCAGTTGGATTCAGCCCCTTCTAAACAGCAATATTTGCCTTTGACATCATTCAAGCAAGGTGAAGCTGATTTTTTGTTTAAAGTTTTGAAAAAGTAAGTTATTTTCAAGTTCTAAACCTTCGTCACTCTTCTGACTCATAGGAGTTTTGTTGCGTTAGTGTCTGAGTACAAATACCTACAGGTAGGTATTAGGATCGGATATCGGCCGCGATACTGATGACAAAGCTGGATCGGGGATCGGAAATCCACAGGCCGATCCAGGTGTTTTTTTGTTTTTTGTAGCAGCAGAACCTACGTCATTCCTCAGCTTCACGTGTATCGCATGCTCGAAGCAACATGGAGCGAGCCAGAGAGTCGGATGTGTAGAGATATTTTACGCTTGCCACGTCAACTAGTTCGTCTGTCGGCAATACCACCAATTTAATCCAGAAACACCATGTTAAGGAGCACGCTGAATTCCTGCAGCTCAGCAAAACTAAAGGAATGGACAATACAGCCCAGCAACTAACAAGTGGTGACTGATAGTGGATGTTCGGTTCTTTGGGTCACTAAAATAAATAAATAATAATAGTGGTAAAATTCATGGTTATAAAAAGTCTACTTAAAATATTGGGAACAGTAGGATTTATTTAAGCAAAAAATATATTATATATTTACATCATAATGATTATTTTGTTGCGCGATGGTAATTTGGGTATCAGCATGCGCAGTTGCGCCGGAAGCTTCTTTATAAACATACAGAGTAACGTCTATTGTTATTCACAACCCATCATCAGGAGCACACAGCCCGTTGGTATGTAGCGAATTTAGAACCTTTTGAAAGTTCATCATAAGCTACGGTCTGCTGTACTTTAATTCAGGAATGTGTAAAGTTTCATACTTGTGTAATTGTCAACATTGGCTGCGTTTAGTCCGTGCTGAGAGACTTGATTCATAGTTAGGTTAGCGCGTGTACTGTTCAGTTCTCTGGGTTGCGATATGTTCGAACGCAGGATAATTCACAAATTACCAAGTGAACAAATGTAACAGACAGTTGTGTGGTAGGCAAAGGAGTTGCATCAATACAGTAAAGCATTGAGCTTCAGTGTTATAATGATTAATGCACTTTACCCGCTGACTCGTGTGATAGTTATACTCTGCGCACGAGCGCTGCGCAGATGCGATGCGCAGTAGCGCTGCGCCGCTATGCGTGATGGGAAATGTAGTTTCTGCGGTGTCTATACAGCTGTGTAGGACTGTATAGGAGATTATATTATAGTGTAATCTTATTTACAGCAGAAATAGACCTAGTTATTTTATTGTAACTACTTCATGGTTGTTTATTTTGCATTATATGTTCAATGGATATTTTTGTAACACTGTTTTATTTCTTATTTCAGGTTTATGACCTGTGGTCAGTTGTATAAATAAAACAAAAATACAAGACTAATGACAAACACGAGTCGTGCCATGTGTGCTGCCTGTTGCTAGCCCATTCGGATGGCTGAAAATTTAAAAAGATCCGAACAGTCATAAACCAGGTTTAGGCCTGCCACTCAAACATTGTGGCCCGGTTCTGAAGACCAGAAAAATAAATCAGTGACTGGTTACCTTATCTAGTTAAGCTAAAAGCCCATCTATACGGCCTATTCACTTGCTAGTCTGCAAACTAAGAAGCAAATTAACAAGATGGCAGAAAAGGAGACAATAGAGAGGTTACGGCAGAAGCGTTCAGCAGCCCAGACTGCGTTCACTAAAAGAGCCAATCATCTCACCTCCAGGGCCAATGCGCTAGAAGAAAGGGATCTAAAGGCTGAGTGGAGAGAGTTCAAAGGAGATCATACCAGAGTAGAAGATGCAGGATTTGATTTTGCTATGGCCCTACGAGAATTAGAAGACGAAGAGGCCACAAAAAAGGCAGATCAGGTTGACGAGAAAACATTGGAATGCAATCACAAGTTTGATGCAGTTAAACACCTCATCCAAAACAGCTTCTGGACCAGATTTGCTAAGGAGCAAATCTCCACCCTCGTTAAAGAGGCTAACTCAGCCCTCGATCAGGCCGAAGCAACTGACCATCTGCAGCTGTCTAGGAAGGAGTGTGAACTGATAAATAGAAACTTAGAACGAGAGGTCTGTGAAGTCAACAGGCTAGTAATTGAGTGGACAGAAATGATTCCTCATGCCGCACTAACGGAATCTAGAGACCGTAGCAGGATGATGAGAAAGCGACAAGAGAGACTGTGGGATAAGTGGGCATGGCAACGCAGCACTTGGTCTGAAGATGAAGAGGAGCAGAAAGAACTGGTGAAACTGAAAGTTACTGGGAAGAAAGACGAGGACGAGGAAAGCCAGACCGGTGAGCAAGCCGCCGCGTCTATTAGTTCTTCTCCTAACCGTAAACTGTCCTATCCCGTAGACCGTCACATCCCTATTAGCGAAGTTCGGCATGACCCACCCATCGCTCCCACCTATCTCAGTTATGGTGGACTTCCAAATGCTACAAGCACGCAATTGCAAGTCCAAGGTGCTCCCAACATGTACCCAGGGCCTTTCAATTTCAAGCCCCAAATCATGCTGGAACGTGCACGCCTGCCTACATTCTTTGGTAACATGAGAGATTACTACCGTTGGAAAGCTGAATGGGAGGACCTTCAGCAGCTGGGGAACCCTCATGGTTTGGAAAATATAAAAAAGTTCCATCTTATAGGAAGTTTAGATGACAAAGTCAAAAGAGAACTCGTCTTGTCTAGCTGTGGATCTGCTACAGATGTGTTCAGGCTCCTGGACAACAAATATGGAAACAAGCCGAAAATAGTGCTACTTATCTCAAAAGAAGTACATGACCTACCACCTGTAAGGGGAAACAGCCCTAGAAAGACGATCGAACTAATTCAAGCTGTGGAGAGAGCTCTTCGTGACCTCCAAGTCCTGGGGGAAGAAGATGCTGTGAAAAATCGGTTAGTAGCACAGTCGATTGAGAGTAAGTTACCAGACTCCCTGAAAGAAAAGTGGCTAACTTATAAGAACGACCCTGCAAGCGGCTTTTCACCCAGAAATCACTTCGATTGTCTAATGGTGTACCTGAAAAAACAGGAAGACATTCTTGAAGAGTTAGATCAACTGCAGCCTAGCTCAAAAGACTATACTGAGAGGTCACAGGAAAAGAGTAGAGAAAAGAAGGCATTTACCAAGGCTACATCAATCCAAAAGGGCTCTCAACCTAGTTCATGCATAACCTGTGGAGACGAAAAGCACGCAGGTAGATTGTTTGCATGCAAAGCCTTCAAGAAGCTCAACCTGTCAAGCAAGAAAGCTCAGTTAAAGAAGTCAGGAGTATGCCTCAAATGTTTGCGCATCCATAATGAGGATGGCTGCTGCACTGAAAGGTTTCTATGCTCAAAAGAAGACTGTCAGAAAGGAGGGTCCTCAGACCACAACTACTTACTCTGCCCGTTGCCACAGACGAAAAAGAATGATAAAAAGAATGAAGAGCAATGCAAAGTGAGAGTAGAGACAAAGAGACTTGGATTGACAGACAAACAAGAGGAGGTTCTTGCCAAGCTCTCTCCAGAGCTAAAAGCAGAGGTCAAAGAAGCTTTCTCGAATAAGATTTCAACAACAGTGTGCACTAGTTCAAATAGTGAGCCAAAAGAGTACCCCGTAGTAATGATGCTACTCTCCGTGACGACTTACTCGGGCCAGCTAATCGGTACACTAATCGATCTTGCTTCAGATACCAATTATATATCAAATGAAGCCGCTGAGCGTCTTAAGCTGAAAGGCGAAGACATCAAGCTGATTGTGCAAGGAGTTGGAGGAATGGAGAAGATAGTTGCTACCAGAAGGTATACTCTGAGAATAAGAGTAAAAACACAGAAGGGTACAGTGGCGGAGCACAAGCTCCTATGTTACGGCCTGGAGAACATTGCGAAAGTGAACCAAGCAGTCACACCACAGCAACTACTGAAATTCTTTCCTAACATCGCCGCTCACGACTTGGTCCGCCCTGAGAAGATCGACCTTCTAATAAGTCATAGGGAAGGTCGCCTGGTCCCACAGCCAATCAAAGTGGAAGGAGACCTCGTCCTCTGGGATGGTCCTCTGGGAATAACGGTCGGTGGAGCTCATCCTGACCTCTTTGAGCAAGTAGACTTAGCAGTGCACAGGTCCGAAACTCATTTTGCACGTTCTATGAGATCAGCTTCAAAGGCTTATAAAGAAGTCCTTGTTGACCCAACTGAACTTGCCAATGCTAAAGTAGTTAATGGAGGAACAATCCTCAGGAGTACTTTGGTCACCAACAAAGAAATGTTTGATTGGTTCAAGTGGGACAGCGTCGGTGCTGCCTGCGACCCTCAATGCGGTGGCTGCAAATGCGGTAGATGTCCCCCTGGTGGTAAAGAAATGACACTAGGAGAGGAAAGAGAAATAGAAAAGATCAAAGAATGCCTCACCTATGTGCAAGCCGACAAGCACAGCAAGTCTCCTCACTGGGACGCAACTTATCCATGGAAAGGAGATCCTGCGACACTGCCAGACAACCGACGTGCAGTGGAGGCAACTTTCCTCAATACTGAGAAACGCCTCGAAAGGGAGCCGGAATGGAAGGCTGCGTACAGGGAGCAAATCCACGAGATGATCTCTAGGGGAGCTGCCGTCAAACTCACTCAAGAAGAACTTGATAGCTGGAAGGGGCCGAAGTGGTACATCAGCCATTTAGTCGCACCAAATCCACACTCCTCCTCTACCCCTGTAAGAATTGTATGGAACAGCAGCCAAGAGTTCTGCGGGGTGAGTTTAAATGACCTTTTGTACAAAGGCCCAGACGTCCTCAATCAGATCAGAGGAGTCCTTCTAAGATTCAGGACTGGATTGTACGCCGCCTTAGGCGACGTGAAGAAAATGTATAACTCTGTTTGGCTTAAAGACGAAGAAGTTCATCTTCATCGATTCCTTTGGAGAGACAACCCAGAGGATGAGATTCAAACCTTCGCTGTCGTCAGAGTTAACATCGGTGATAAACCTGCTGGTTGTATTGCCCAGGTCGCTATGAGGGAGACTGCTAATCTTCCACAGTTTGCAGCCATGGTTGAAGAACGGCGTGTTCTGGTAGAAGACAGCTATGTCGATGACATATTAACATCCCACAATGACATCAAAACACTGGAAAAGATCACCAACGGAGTTGAAAAGATCTTGGAGGCTGGAGGCTTCTCCTTAAAGCCGTGGGTTTTGACAGCCCAAAGTGGGAGGTTAGAAACCGCAGTTAACTCCAGTAACAGTGAGAAAACTTTGTCTGCACCTAAGACTCTTGTGTTGCCTAATCAGATGCGAGACGAAGAAAGTAAAGCACTGGGTGTCGGCTACGAACCAGAGACCGACAAACTTCGGGTGTTGACGTCCATCAATTTCTCAAAGAAGCGAGGCAAAATGAGGACGGAAATTGATTTGAAGGAAGAGGAAGTAAGAAGTGGAACTCCAAACCCCTTAACTCGTCGAGTACTTCTAAGTCAGGTCGCTGGGTTCTACGACCCTATCGGTTTTGGCACTCCAGCAAAGCAGAAAGGAGTAATGCTTGTAAGGGAATCCTACCAAGAAGCAAGTATAGGTAATCCAACTAAAGATACTTGGGATGACCCACTGTCGCAAAAAATCCGGGAGGCTGCTATTAGACTCTTTGAAGAGTACGTGAGACTTGGCAAGATTAAGTTTGGAAGAAGTCTCACACCTTTTGGAGCCATGGGCTGCCCTATGGGTGTCACGTTTTCGGATGGGAGTGAGGCTTCCTACGGCGCCGTGCTTTATCTCCGCTGGGAAACACAAAGAGGAGTTGTTGTGAGGTTTGTTGAATCGAAAGCCAAACTTACTCCTCTCAACCAGAAAGGGGACGTAATCAAGGCAGAGTTATGTGGCGCTGTCTTCGCAACCCGGTTGAAAAGGTATTTTGAGAAGCACTGCCGCCTTGAGGTCAAACGCTGGGTCCACTTTGTGGATAGCCTAACTATCTTAGGGGCAATCCAGAAGGATAGTTATGGCTACCAAACATTCTTCTCCAACCGAATCGGTGAAATACAGATGGCTGGGCCAGTGGACGACTGGAGGTGGGTTGACGGCAATCTCAACATTTCTGACATCGTCACTAGGGGAGCAACTCCTGAAGAGCTCGATGAAGAGTCAGAATGGCAACAAGGCCCTGAATTCCTAAAAAGACCTGAAGCTGAATGGCCTGTGAAGATGGCCAGCGAAATTGTGACCAAAGTTGCTGATAAGGTGAAAAGGCTACAAAGAAAAGCATTCTCAGCTGTAACCACTAGAGCTCAATCGCAAAAGATTGCAAGACCCTGCAGCACTGATAATGGCGCTAACGTTGGAGTTAATATACTACAACCACTGCCAGAAGACCAAGGTCCAACTCAAGCAGTAGAGAGGCAGAGAAGGAAACTTTGGAGTGTGGCTCTTGTGCGCCTGGTGGAGCCCAAACGTTTCAGTATTTTATCAAAATTATGTGGAACTGTCGCTTGGGTTCGACGAGCTGCAGAATCTTGGCTAAGTTTGAAGAACCGAGCCTTGAATTCAGCGAAGTGGGAGGCAAATAGTTCTAAGCTATCTGTAGAAGAGCGAACAGTTGCTTTTCAAGACTTAGCCCTTGCTGCCCAGGACGGCTTGAACTTTAAGACTACAGCCTTGAACCGCCTAGTTGTAACTAAAGATGAAAACACAGGACTCTTGCTCTGTGGCGGTAGAGTACAATCTTGGAGTGAAGACCGTAGAGCAATACCATTGATTCCTTTCCAGTCATGGTTGGGGACTTTGCTGGCTAGAGAAGCTCACAAGGCCAACCATGAAGGTGTTGCTGCTACACTGCTACGTACGAGAAGAAAAGCTTGGGTCATAGAAGGCCGAAGGACAGTCAAGAAGATTATGAACGAGTGCGTTACTTGCAAGAAGCAAAGAGCAAAGCTATGCCAACAAGTAATGAGCGACCTTCCTCATGAGCGTACTAGCAGAGCAAACCCTTTTGAGTACACCACATTGGACCTTTTTGGTCCCTTCGAGGTCAGAGATGCAGTAAAGAAACGGACCAAGAAAAAGGTTTGGGGAGTTGTGTATTGTTGTATGGCTTCCAGAGCCATCCACGCGGACCTCGTTGACGACTTGTCTGCCGAGAGCTTTCTTCAAGCCTACTCCAGATTCACTGCCCTGAGGGGGCACCCTCGGAAGTTATGGTCTGACAGAGGCACAAATTTCATAGGTGCCAAGTCAGCTCTGAGAGATCTACACAAGCACTTAGCATGCTTAGAGAAGGTGGCTGTTGAGGACATAGCAGCAAAAAATGGAACTAAATGGCAGTGGGCTTTCCATCCTGCGGACTCGCCCCACAGAAATGGAGCGGCCGAGGCAGCTGTTAAACTTATCAAAAGAGCACTCAATAGTCTCGGCGGAACGACCGGTAGCTACACCTGGGGGGAGTTCCAGACTCTTCTCTACTCAGCAGCCAACTTAACTAACGAAAGACCCATCGACGCCAAGGCGCAAGAGCAAGAAGATGCAGTAGAGTACTTGACTCCTAACTCCCTCATCCTGGGACGCACTGGACAAAGAGGAGATATGCACTGTGTTGACTTGGAAACTCACTCCTGGCGTAGATTGAGGGCTATTCAAGCGGGAGTTGACAAATTCTGGTCAAAGTGGAGTGAACTAGCGGGACCAAACTTGTTTATCCGGCATAAGTGGCACAGAGTGGAAAGAAGTGTCCGGGTTGGAGATCTGGTTTGGATCGCAGACCAGAATGCCTTAAGAGGGCAGTTCCGGCTCGGTCGAATCGTTGTCACCTATCCGGACAAGTTTGGAGTGGTCCGGGATGCTGACGTGGCGACCTGTATAGGCCTTCCTGCCCCCCTTGTTGCTAGGACCCAGGCAAAAGATTCTACCTTACTTTCTACTATCATTCTTCGCAGGGATGTGCGGAGACTGGTCGTATTGATTCCTGTTGAGGACCAGCACAAAGTATAAAGTCCTTACCATTGGGTACCCAAGAGACACTTATTGTTTAGGTAATGGGTAACCCTGGAAGGCGGCTGAGTGGTTCAAGGGCAAACCTACACTCAGTAGGAGGCAAGGTGGTGGTGCCTACCTCCTTAGAGAGTACTTTTGAGCAAATGATAACATTAGAAAGCATTTGTTAATTCTGTGTATGCTGCTAAACTTGACTTTTAAGTTGTTGTTTCTACTGTGAAAACTCAAGTTACTTTGTAGTGGCCTCCTTGGATTTGCATCAGTCGGCCAAGTGGGAGGTGTTCGGTTCTTTGGGTCACTAAAATAAATAAATAATAATAGTGGTAAAATTCATGGTTATAAAAAGTCTACTTAAAATATTGGGAACAGTAGGATTTATTTAAGCAAAAAATATATTATATATTTACATCATAATGATTATTTTGTTGCGCGATGGTAATTTGGGTATCAGCATGCGCAGTTGCGCCGGAAGCTTCTTTATAAACATACAGAGTAACGTCTATTGTTATTCACAACCCATCATCAGGAGCACACAGCCCGTTGGTATGTAGCGAATTTAGAACCTTTTGAAAGTTCATCATAAGCTACGGTCTGCTGTACTTTAATTCAGGAATGTGTAAAGTTTCATACTTGTGTAATTGTCAACATTGGCTGCGTTTAGTCCGTGCTGAGAGACTTGATTCATAGTTAGGTTAGCGCGTGTACTGTTCAGTTCTCTGGGTTGCGATATGTTCGAACGCAGGATAATTCACAAATTACCAAGTGAACAAATGTAACAGACAGTTGTGTGGTAGGCAAAGGAGTTGCATCAATACAGTAAAGCATTGAGCTTCAGTGTTATAATGATTAATGCACTTTACCCGCTGACTCGTGTGATAGTTATACTCTGCGCACGAGCGCTGCGCAGATGCGATGCGCAGTAGCGCTGCGCCGCTATGCGTGATGGGAAATGTAGTTTCTGCGGTGTCTATACAGCTGTGTAGGACTGTATAGGAGATTATATTATAGTGTAATCTTATTTACAGCAGAAATAGACCTAGTTATTTTATTGTAACTACTTCATGGTTGTTTATTTTGCATTATATGTTCAATGGATATTTTTGTAACACTGTTTTATTTCTTATTTTAGGTTTATGACCTGTGGTCAGTTGTATAAATAAAACAAAAATACAAGACTAATGACAAACACGAGTCGTGCCATGTGTGCTGCCTGTTGCTAGCCCATTCGGATGGCTGAAAATTTAAAAAGATCCGAACAGTGGATATGGATAAAGGCTAATGTAATGAACTGACGGTAACAACACGCTGTTGACACTCGCGCATCTTGAGGAGAAATAGAAAAGGCGCCGCTCACACATAGTAATTGCAGTAAATATTCAAAATGTTACGTTTTTATCTTTATAACATATGATACAGTTAAACAACATCACACAACCAAATTTGCTGTTTTCCTGAATACCATCACGATTGAAAATGTCACTGATTTCCTATGACAGCTCCATAAACAATCATTAACAAAGTTACTTACATTTTAGATGCAATTTTGAGTGTTTTTGTTCTATTTCAGCTGCGAAAATAGTTCCAAACAAAGATTCCAAGCAACAAAGTTCCAAACAGCAGAACCATATGCGATACACTCATGCGATACACTTCTGAATGTGATACACTCATTCAAAACACAGTCTCATGTGTTCTGAATGAGTGTTTGAATCAATAGGTTGAATCAAAGATTCAATAACCTGTTCGTAAACGACTGCCTCATTCTTAAAGGAATCAGTCGTTTGAATGAATCGTTTGAATTAATGACTCAATGACTCACTCATTAAGACTCACCTACTGCCACCTACTGGTGGTTTAGTTTCCTATTTTTTACAACATTTATTTTGTTTATTCAAAAATACAAATCTCATAACATTATTTACTGCAGTAGTAATTTTTCTGGATAAATAATTTAATTTGATTGGTAACATCCCTATAGTGTCTTATTTTAATTTAATGAATAGATCAAATTTAAGAATATAATATAAAACCTGAAGCATAGCTTAGGGGGAAATGCCCTTCATAAAGGTAAAATATCACAAATATGCTGATTTAAAATATGTCAAAGCTGATTGAATACTGAGAATATTGCTTCAGAATAAGTTATATTTACAACACACACAAATCTAACTTTTTTCCAGACAAGCACATTTTTTACTCGGACAAGTGAATGACCGATTTACTTATCCGAAGGAGAAGCACATGAGCATGCTTAATGTCGAGCCCTAAATTATATTTTAGATTTGAATGCACATTTAATAAAAATGTTTACAATGTTTGGTAACTATCAGATTACTATTGTATGTTTGACCAATACACTGTTTTGTTTCCACTTCTACACTTAATTTATTTAAAGAAGTTTGATTACATTCTATTTTAGGTTTGAATGCACAGTTGTTTTTTTAAATAAATAAGAATTCAACACTTTGCATACATCTGTTATTTTGTCTTATTATCTTTATTTAGTAAAGTATGGTGCCTTTAGTCTCTTCAAGGAAGGTATAAGGTGTAAGGTATACAGTTTATTATTAATTTAGCAATAGTATCGGATCGGTATCGGGTATCGACAGATACACAAAGCCCAGACATCGTTATCGGTATCCGGACTGAAAAAGTCGGATCAGTGCACCCCTAGAACGTATGAAGATACATTACATTTTGGTCCACACATTAATCATTTGAAACAAAAGTTAAAGAAACAGTTTGGGTTTTATTTTTAGAAATAAGTCTTGTTTTTAATTTAATGTAAGGAACAAACTTGTGTCTGCTACTTTCTTACTGGTTTTTGACTGTGTGGATCAACATGCTCCTTTTTAGCTTCTTGCCTCTCTAGACATTCTGTATCATAGTGCCTTATGATTTATTACAGATTGTAAATTCTCAACACTGTGCATCATTGTGCATTGTGTAAAAGAGGTCATTGTTAACCATTCCAAAAACAATGCACTGGTGTTTATTAATATATAAAGCTATACTAGGTCACTTACCCTCATATCTCTGTTGTGTTATTCACCAGAAATGCAATTATGTATTGTTCTCAACTAGGGCTGCGATTGTTTACAACAATAACAGCTCCTCCTCTTGTCAGTCAAGATAATTCTCCTTGAATCAGACTAAATTCCTGAATTATTTTGTCCATTTTTAATGTCAACATTAATGATATCTGCAATACATCATGTTGGTTCTGTTCTGTTTACCCTAAGGGGGTTTATTGTTGCTCTCTCTCTTGTTCTTGCCCATAACAGAACCATACCGCCAATCCAAACGATATGCTAATGGTTAATCAATAATCTTTGACGATAGTGGTCCTGACAGAAATGCGTTATTCAGTGCTGTAATTTGGTGCGACTGGTTGAAGTTTTCCATGCACAGACAGACTAATCCATACTGATTTTCATTATTGATTAATATTTATTTTATCGATTCGTTGTTGCAGCCCTATTCTCAACCCTGTTGTACATCCTGTTAGACAGGACATTTCTTAAATATGCAGCAACCACTTGAATTTTATTCAAACTAAACCACTATATGTTTGAGCCGAGAAAAGGTTCTCTGGAGACTTTTTGATTTTCTTGATGAGATCGGAGCTTTTCAGGAAAGCAAGAATGGTAATAATCAAGAGTCTATGGATATGAAATACCTTTCTGACTTAGCTTTCTTTCTGGACATCACAGAGCTGCTCAATGTTTTATATAAAATTAATAAATAAATCTACTGCAATCACAGAATCAATTAACTTTATGGATCATGTCTCTCACCTAAATCTGGCCAGACAATTTCACCTACATCACAACATCATACATCTTATATTCTCACAAGTTGAGAACCAAAAAAATTCTTTGAGGTGGATGGTGTTGTTCTAGACCACCATGTCAACAATGCCATGTTCTTGTTTAATTGAAAATTGTCTTGTTCTTCCATCTGGATGTACCAATTTTGGAAAAGTAGAAATATTCACAATAGAGGACTAGAAATACAACACTCTCTATTGACATTGTATTGCGTGAAAAGCTCTCTGACTAAATATAAAATATCTTAAACTGCGTTTCGAAGATGAACAGAGGTCTTATAGGTGTGGAATGATATGAGGTCGTTAATGACATAAATTTCATTTTTGGGTGAACTAACACTTTAATAACTTAGCAGTTATCAATTTGGGTCTAATGGAGAACATACTTAAGTTCTGTTTGTTGTGTTTGGAACCTGACCTGAGTTTGGGGAAATGTGTCAAATCGATTGAGAAAAAGTGTTAATATGATGAAACTAAATATGAGCTGAACCATGGCATCTTTAATTTTAATTTAATATTACTTTTGGTATTGTTATAATGCAACATTTACTTTTGGCCCATGATTTTTGGCCCTTCAGGAAAAGGTTTGGGCAACTCTGTCCGAGATGTTTTGAGGGGTAAGACTAATAAACGGAGGACATTTTCAGTATATTTTGAGCGACATGTCATAAGCAATTGTTGGAACCAGCTGATAGTTGTACAAAATTAATTGCATGAGAGTACAAAAGCACTGGCAATTTGTCCAGAAGAAAGAAAAATTCTTTTTATGATTTGCACAAGTTGACTTTGTGAGCGGAGGTTGAACAAGTATTTTTAAGAATTTCAATTGTGGTTACATAAAAAAAGAACAAAGGTGCTCTTTATTCTGGTTGATATGATACTCATTGTGGACTTATAGTGACACCTTGTGGCATGGATGTTGCAAGGTTTTAGTTAGCAAAGCCATTGTAAAAATGCACTAGTCACTGTCAGCAATGAGTGAAAGTGAGTGGAAGTGTCCATTAACTGGCATGAGAAGTGTTCAGCCGGTCATGTGATCTCATCCCGTCACCCTCCATGAGCTGACCCTGTCTAAACATACCAGAATCAAAGGGTGCTTCAGCTAAGTGTCATTCCAGGGGTGTGAACACTTATGCAGTTAGTTATTCCAGTTAGTTTGGTTTTATTCTGTATTATGCTGGGTTTTTAGTGTTATTGCATTGGTTGTCATTTTACATTGAAGAGCTGATATTATTGATTTTTTTTTTTGCATCACAAAAAAACATTTATTTTATTTGAGGTGGGTAAACTTTTTATGTCCACTTCATGTGTGAACTCATTTATTTTATGTATTTTTTTGTTAGGATGTTGTAACGCGATGTAAAGCTGTTCTCTTGGAGATTGTAGAGATTGAAGAGATTGAAATGTACAGGGAAGAGAATCTGTGGGGGTTTTATACAAAGATATTTTTTTTTCTGATACCATTTTTAAATAGAGTGGTGGCTTAGGTAGTTTTAAAGTTTAACAGATACTTCATTGTAATTGGTCAGTGACTGATTGATGGCTGTGATTGCCTGTGAAATACAGGAGGCCCATCTGCACAGCAAGTTTGTGAAAAATGTGTCACCAATTACCATTATATTCTAGCCTGACAAGCCAGACCCACATCAAGATGTTTGGTCTGGAAACTCACCATTGACAGGGCTCAATCCGAGGGGCGGGATAAACGGTTGTCTTTCAAACTCCCTCTGCACGGCGTGCACGCAATTGGATAGAGCTACAACCAACCAGTGCTAGTTGAAAGATTAAACTTTCAGAACACATCTTCCCTTCTTAAGAATGACTTCAGTGCCGTTCTTTGTTCTTTTCTCAGAGAAAAGCTTAATATACTTTTATATAGACACTTAAATATACATAAGTAAGTTAAAATAGTGAGTTAAAATACAGACTAACTGTATATGGAAGTGGCAATAATAATTCTTGCAATTATAGTTAGACAACACGTTTTATTTGCACATATCTCAACTAATGTGACCATTATAAAGGTGTTTAAACAAGAAAACACATCCTCCTGCCCATATTTGACAATCACAATATCAGATATTTCATTCTATAGGTAACAAAATTGTGAATATTTTTAAAGGTGTCATAAACTGGCTTTTACATTTTTTTATACTGTTGTCTGAGGTCAATTAATGACGTTTGTGTGTTTTTTACATTCAAAAACATTATAACTAATAAATAATAGGCTATTTTCTACACCGGTTTTGAGGCTGTCTTCTGAATGCGGGGTTTTGTCAGGTTTTTAGATGGGCGTTTGGAAGTAAACACCCATGGCTAGGAATGGAGAAGATTTGCATATTTAATGAGCTTCAGCTCCCCTGTCAGTCCAGTTGACATGAGGGAGGGATTGTTTTGAAAGCGGCAAACGGAATTATTCTTTCGATCACAGGGCTCGTCAATGTCTTTATCAAACAAACACAATGATTTATTTCTCATCCACCCATGATTGATTGGAATATTATTTTTGTATTACTTGCCCGCCCGATCGGTGGATATAAGCACTAACCGCGAAAACACACACACACACACACACACACACACACACACACACACACACACACACACACACACGCCCAGATCAAGAAAGGAATATTATTTCACTAATTGAGATTCACCTGCCTGCTGATGGGCGTACGCTTTGATAGCCAATCTGAAAAACACAGAGCCCCAGGACTACTATTACACATATAAAAAGGATATTTTTATATGTAATAGTATAAAAATTCCGTTCCTGTCGGATCCAATATAGAAGGCACAGCATTGTGTTTTAATCTCGATTTGTCTGCAAATCCAGCATCAACCTGAGACTTGTTCACATGTGTACATGTCTTCCCCAGGTGAGCTGAAACTTCATTAAAAATAAATGAAGTATCACACATTTCTAATATTATGATCCGAAGGAAACTTATGCAGCTACTGTGTTCTTCCACAACCAGGAAAAAACGCATTATCTGGCTATTTTCTCCGTCATGTTTATTGCTGCTGGCTTGCATAATCCAAACAGCTCCATGAGTCGGTGGGCGGGGCTACTAAATTAGACGGGATTATTATTCTTTAGAGGCGGTTTTCTTCAACATGATGACGTCAAGTTGCACACACAATTGTTTTCTGGGCCTGGTATCTATAAAAGCTTTTCTTTTTGACTAAAAATAAAGTTTTCAGCTCTGAAATTTTCAGGATATTCTTATATTACCATGACCTTTTATATATCAAGGGGAAAGTAGATTTCTTATTTCATCACCCCTTTAATGAAAAGGAAAAATTAAATAAAAACAGATCATCATTAATACAACACTGTTGTGACTGCGGTGCGTCATGTAAGTGACAAGCAATGACCATGGAATGTCACCATGGAAACAAAAAGTGATACATTCTAAATAAACTGTGAAGGAGAACTCTCAGCATGCAATCGCAAATTCAGTTCTCTTTCACGTCTTATTACGCTTGAATGGTCGAATGCACATACAATTATGTCAAAATGTTGAGAACAAAGTTATATTTAATTCACATAATGAAGATTGCCATATAATATTTTTACATTTGATTAGTCAGTTTCTGTACTATTTCTAACAACGTTAAATAAACCTATTGTACATGAAAAAACGTCATTAGTTTAATTCCTATTAAACACACCTATACTCATTACTGTTATGCCGGATTCTCTACTTAGTTGTAAATAATGCCACAATTAAAAAATATGTTAATGGTTCTTAAAATAGACTTTTCAGTGTTTTTTTGCATACCCCCCCCCCCCCCCCCAAATGTAAACACCTGCTGCTGTATTACATTGCATCTGTTCATTGTTACACAATTTTAACACATTTTTCTTCACCTATGACCATTTCTGCAGGAACAAGATATACCAGAAATAGTGTTTCCTTCCCGATTGATAGACATGTCTCTCAAACGCATAAAGAGAGATTGGGTTATTCCTCCTATCAATGTGGCAGAAAACTCAAGAGGGCCTTTCCCATTGAAACTGGTCAGGGTAAGATCAACACTCTCTCTCTCACACACACACACACACACATATATCATATTCTATAGATTATATTTATCCATATGTACTCATACACGCATTATACAGTGTGTGAACACAATATATTTTTATGCGTATTGATATAGTATGCTGAATCTGCTGTTGTAAAGGGTAAATGCCTTTGTTTACTCCCTATGCTCCTGAAAAGAATAAAGTAAATTCACTTATGGAGAAAGTCATGTCCATAGATTTTATTAACTCTTTCCCTGTTTTTTATTTTATTTTATTTTTTTAAGTTGCAAGCCACTGCCAGCATTTTTGATCATTTTTACAAAAGTTGTATGTATATCTGAACATGCAATATATCGAAAGAAAGAACAAAAAAAGCTGTTTTATTCTAGCTTCATTCCTTCTTTTTTTTATTAATACTTGAATTAACTTTATTAATACTTGAATGTTTGTAAGTTAAATAAAAAAGCAACATTTAAGCAGAAAGCTGAGAAAATCTTGCTTTTGTCAAAGACTACATCCAGATAGGATTCAGAGCGATTATCAACCACAGTTGGAGTAGATGGAGTCCATCAACACCCCTAAAGCTTCACAGTCCCAGCTCATCCTGGGTCGACATTTCACTCAGTAACATTAGGGAGTTTTGATTTATATGGTGTTTAATGCTGATGATTGTATTATTTTATATGATTACATATGATATTGCTTGCTCCTGCTTTGCATGTGTTTTGTTTAGGAGATTCAGTAATCTTTCAGAAGATGTGTCATAGCGCCCCATACCATATAACAGTGAAAACACAGTAACCCATACATTTCTGTCAGTGGCGGGGAAAGAGTTAAACATTCTGTTTCAAGATATATAATGTATTTAATTGCAAAATTAAAATGCATTGTGAAAGCTGCTTCATGTTGTTCAGGGCTGTGCTCTCTGCTATCGCGCAGATTCGTTCAGATAATGATGAGAAGGTCAATTTACGCTACAGCGTGACAGGTCCCGGGGCCGACCAGCCCCCCACTGGTGTCTTTTCCATTGACCCCGTCTCAGGACAACTAACCGTCCTCAAGCCTCTGGACCGAGAGCACTTGCCAAGCTTCAATGTGAGTTCATCAAAGCTGACCTTTTCTGTACTTTAAACTAGAATGTTCTGGTTTTTTTAAAAGAATATTCTATGTGAAAGTCCTTCTCTGGATCTGAAACAGAAAGTTGTAGCATTTCAATCAGCATTTCCACAGTATTGATCTCTCGGTATACACAACGTAGGCTAAACATTTGATTTTAAGTGTATAAAGGACTGGGCTCTTTCTAATGTGCAAAATGTTTTCAAAATCAGCTATTTAATGAGCTGTTTGAATGACTAGTGAATCTTAACCCCTATAATATTTAGCTAAATAATTTCACTGATCAGATGTGTTCTCAGAAATGTTAACATAACTGTTCAACTATTTCATGAAAGTTACATTTCTAGCCTTTATAAACCACATTCTTGTTTAAACATATGCTCATAATGGCCTACGCCTAAAAGCTAATTGACGTGTTTGTGAGTTCAAGACTTTATAATTGTAATGCTTTACTGGTTGGATGTTCCCAGGCCTATTAAACTCATTACAGTTGCTGAAAATGCAGCATCTAGAGTGCTGCTCAACTAGTGTGATCATATTAGCCTGCTTTATCTACACTACACTGGCTGTCACTGGCTGTCTTTACATAAATGTAGGGTCAGTAACATAAAAAACTACTGTTCTGAACTCAACAGCATGATAAAACTCTCTCAGAGAAGTTGTGTCTCTTAGTTAATATGCAATAACAACTGGCTGGATGTACAGTATACCACTTATTACATGACTATTATCTGTCATCATCATCAGGTAATAACTGACCACTCAGACCCAGATGTCATGATTGACCAATTTAAATGAAGCATTCCAGAGAGTCAGTATTATAATAATCGCCTTTAAATCTGACCTGCAGTGGTTAAAGTGAGGATATGAAACCAGTCCTGAGATTTAACATGACCCCATGATTTAATTTACATTACTAAATGTGAGAAGTACCCTTTTCTAGACATTTTCTCAATTTATTGTCCAATATGTATTTAAATATTTGTTGCCGTATAGTCAGTGAGCAAAGTAAAATTAATCTGCACATTTCAGTACATTGAAATAGTAAAACTGAAATGTTAAATGTGTTTTGCATGCCCTGTATTTATTGATTTATATACAGTACTCTGTGTGTTATGGCATCAGTTGAGGGCTCATGCTGTGGACCTGAATGGTAATCAGGTAGAAAACCCCATTGACATCATGATCAACGTTATTGACATGAATGACAACCGCCCAGAGTTCATCCAGCAGATCTGGAATGGAAGTGTTCCTGAAGGCTCTAAACCAGGTTAACCCATTTCACATGTGTTCACGTGCACGACAAGCTCTCTGATTGATACAATTTTGCTGAGTGTGTGTGTGTGTGTTATTATAGCTTGTATTTCATTTCCATAGGCACAACAGTAATGACAGTGACGGCAATGGATAAGGATGATCCCAAAACTCTTAACGGACAACTGCGCTATAAGATCGTGTCTCAGAATCCCGACAGCCCCAGTCCAAACATGTTCACCATTAACAACAGGACAGGAAGTGTCATCACTGTTGCTGCTGGGCTAGACCGAGAGGTACATCAATAGCACATTATATCTGACTGTGTGATTGTAAATCCTGACCTCTGCAAAGACATCTTGATTAGTTTAACTGGTCCAGAACTGTTTTTTTTAATATATATGTAGGGTCAAATCTATGTAAATTAAATCAAAACAGCTGCAAACACAAAAGATGATTCTGTATATTGTCACTGTTGGGCGGAAACTTATATATCCATATAACAAGAACTGCCAGTTATCAGAATAGCTTTTTCCTGGTAGCCACAAACATTCCAAATACCATCTGGGTTGTAAAATTACATTATTTTTGTTTTCTTCTGTAAATTACTTTTAAATGACTGTTTAGTTTTTTTTTTTGTTGTTGTTGTTGTTAAAGGGATAGGTCACCTAAAAATAAAATAAAGATATTTTGAAGAATGTTGTAACCAGACTCTTGATGGTAGCCATTGACTTCCATAGTAATTTTTTCCTACTATGGAAGTCAATGGCTACCATCACCTGTCTGGTTGCCAACTCTCTTTAAAATATCTTATTTTATGTTCAGCAGAAGAAACTCATGCAGGTTTAAAACAACATAAGAGTGAGTAAATTATGACAGAATTTTCCTTTTTGGGCGAACTATACCTTTAAAGCACTGTATTTGGTATCTGTAATTACAATAAAGCCTTGTTTATGCTCGACTTGAGCGCGAGGGCGCGTGCGCCAAAATTGACGTCAACACGGAGTGGGCGGTTGTGCGCGTTGGGTGACAAGACCCCATTTCGCCTGGGGGTGTTCAGCGCATTTTTTGTAACAGTGTGCGCGGCTCCGCATCCGAAGATGAACGAGTTCTCGCCGAATGTAGCCGAGCATGACGTCTCATTACACCTCATTGCACATAAAAATGAGGTGCTTATATTTACAAAATGAGCCTATAAAAGCAGAAATAAGCCCTTTTAAATAAAGATCCATGTTTAATCAAATAAATAAATAAATCACAACAGTAAAATATTTAGTTAATTTAGTTGCATACATATATTTTGTTCTCATGTCACAAGTAATAATATCAAGCCAAGGTTTACTGAGTTTTGTGGGTTTTGGTGAAATGTACTAAAATAAATATCATCACCTGTGTACATTAGCCCTCTTCTTCTCGACGCTTTTTCCTGTTGGTTTATAGAATTATTACTCAGAGTCGCCCTCTGTCATTTCAAAGAATAGCACAAGGGCGAGCGCGCCAAGTATAACTGCCTCGTCCGTTTGTGGAGGAGGAGCATGCGCACTCACGCAGTCAGCGGAGGCTCGCGCTGAGGAGCCAGGCGACAGTATAAACAAGGCTTAAAGGGGTACTTCAGCGCTGGGAAGATGAATCTGTATTTTAACTTGGTCATCAATGTAGTAGAAATGTGAAATTATTTTTGAATTCGGTGCTTTCTAGACTGAGAAAAGACAGAAAATGTATTTTTGTCTCATGGGGATGAAAGACTACAATTCCCAGAATTTCGCTGCCCTGTGAGCAGGGGTGGTAAGTAATCAAGTAAAAATACTTTGATACTTTACTTAAGTATTTTTTGGGGGGATCTGTACTTTACTTGAGTAAATTTTATTTGCATCTACTTTTACTCTTACTCCACTACATTATTAAAGGCAAAGTTTACTTTTTACTCCAATACATTTCCCCATGCCCGCTCCAAGTATTAAGTATTTATTACACTTGATTTCCAAACCGGTCTGGTCATTCATGGATAATCCAGTCGGGTATAGACTTGGAAAAGCTGACAAGTCAGGTTTGCCACACTAACGTTAGCTCAGTGTTTCCCCAACTTTTTCATTTTTCGGCACACAATTTACTATGAAAACATCAGAAACATTTTACAATACAGGTGCACTATTATAATTCATGCCTAACTAATGCACAGATAATCATGAGTTAATGTATTACTAATGAAGAACTAAACCATTTATTAATGATTACTGCATCAGCAACTAATGAACATTCTCTATGATTAATGGATTAAGTAATATATGAATTGCTATTAATTAAATATGACATCATTAATTCCCTAATAACATATAACATGACCTAATAATGTAAATTCATGTATTCAAAGCCATGCATTCCGACTCTCAGTTGTCTGTTTAATTAATCATTAATCATAGCAATTGGCAAAATTATATTATGACTTTACTTGTTGAGGCACATGACTATTAACTAATTGTTACGTAATATGTCATTGTGGTTATGGCTTTTTTGAATTTTGAATTAGTTAATAGTATCTTGCTCCTCATCTGTTTTATGGAGCTAATGTTATGGAACATGTCTATTTTAAGTTTAACCCCTATACTGCGTTAAGGTGCTTTATTGTCTCCTATTAATTGCAAATCTAACAAATTCGTAATTGCAGTATCTAATCTTATCATTTGTTCAATTAAAGCATTGCATATCAGTCCCAAAAGATTTTATCTGCTTAATTATTGATATTTACAGTTAATTTGAATATTTACTTTTTACTTTCGGTACTTGAGTACGTTATAAATCTGATACTTTTGTACTTTTACTCAAGTGATGTTTGAATGGAGGAGTCTCTACTTTTACTGGAGTACTTTTTTATTTAGGTATATATACTTTCACTCGAGTATAACTTTTGAGTACTTTTACCACCTCTGCCTGTGAGGCCACTCCCAAAGCCACCTACTGGATTACTGTGACTGAGTTGGAGAAGACACTACAATTAAAAACTGAACGTGTCTGTTCAATATAATGAGTGAGTCACCGCGCGAGTATCACAGCACTGAGCACTAACTGCAGGAGTCTAACTGAGCTGATGAGCTCTCATGATGAGAGCTGAGGTAATCGCGACTACACTCGCGACATACATTCACAACACGATTTCAGTCTGGCGCGTTTCAGTTCATGCATTTGCAAGCTTAACTTTCATAGAAATTAATTTGAGAAGTTAAAAGACTTACATTGCTCCGTTTAAATGAGTGCCTGTAGCTGAGCTGAGCTCTGAGTGTGATCTCCCATCCCCCGTGTGCGGGCTCAAAACATGCGGAAATGGCTCCCTCTGCTGGCTGTAGTCTTTAGCCTTTGGACAAACATTTTTCTAGAAATAAGATGCATAAATCTCTTGTCTCAGGGAGATATGAGGGGGGAAAGACCAATCATTTGAATATACTCCAGGGTTTCTACTGATACAAAGCCATATGCTAATTGCTGAAGTAACCCTTTAATGCAATCCATGCATGTGTATTAATAATGTGCTCTGGGGAAATCCTTATACCAGTGACAAATTCTGCATACTTGGCCAATAAAGCTGATTCAGTTCAGGACACAGTTTGAATTACATCATTAGTTTATACAGCATTTATCATAGATTTGTCTCCATGTGACTACTGGGGAGTACGAATCAATCCCAAATGAATTAATTTACCATGCCCATAGCCATAGAAAGAAGAAATCAAACATAACTTTTTGAGCACCATCTTATATAAACAACAATCGACATATCACAAAGAAAAGAACGCAGCTTGTTACAGGTGGAAATAGAACACAGCGCTGGAGTCCTTGAGGCAAAACTCTATTTCATCCATCCTACAAAAGGACCACTATAATCTGTTTGCATTGTAACAATTAAGTATCCCTTTTTTCCTAAGGCATATGTTCTTTTCTTCTTCTGACTTTGTGGTGAAATGAAAATGTTTTTATAAGATTTGCTTTTTTCTAAGTGAAAAGAAAAGTGTAAATGTGCACATTCGCTTTGTGGTCTGTCTTTGCAGAAAGTGCCGCAGTACACACTGATTATTCAAGCCACTGACATGGAAGGAAACCCCATGTACGGTCTTTCTAACACAGCCACTGCTGTTATCACCATCACAGACATCAACGACAATCCTCCAGAGTTCACCTCTGACACGGTAAGCTCCGGCACTCATGAACTCATTTCATAATTTATGTTCAGTTATTGAACCGAACACTGAACTGACTTCAGCTGAAAAATGACTCTTTTTAGAGCTGCTTTCCAACAGAATTGAACTTTATCTGCATCACTCAATCATTATTTTCACTGTAAAACTGCTTTGAAAATCTTTGATCGCACTATGGAAATAAAGGTGACTGGACTTATACCTGAGAATCAACCAACTATTGATAGGGTGCCCATATTATTATTTTTTTTGACCCAAAATTTTAGATTTTTTTTTTTGCTGAACTCTGATAATGTGAGCTCCTAAAACACTTGTATCTTTATTCTCAACTAAAGTGCCATCTTTAAATATCAAGCATTTTGCTTCCCATGGATATTGACTAGAACAAAAGAATGGACATGAAAATTTGTACTTTTGTTTGGATGTCGTTTTGGTTCAGGATAGCTGTCATTTGCTGCACTTGACGAGCAACAGTATGATACCATCCACAGCAATTCACTCGTCCGTGCTCGTTCGTAACCAAGACAATGGTTAAGAGAAGGAAATTTGACCAATAGTTGCTGTAAGCATTTTAAATTCAACCAACTAGCTGTCATTATAGCTGTCATTTGCTGACTTGCTGTTATTTGAAATACATGTCATATAGCTATTATAGCTGTCATTGACAGCTGCAAATGAGAATTACAGAGAGGTGTTAAAGCAAATATGCATAGACCATAACCACATCATAATGAAACTAAAGCCAAATCAAATATATTTCCACCAATTTATGTTTTCCTTTTCATCCTGATGGAAGCCAAACGAACAATTCAGTATTAGCATGTGGCAGGTAAATAATAACATTGCATGCCCTCTGTTTTACTGTCACATACACGTGTTATGTTATGCAGTTCTTTGGCGAGGTTCCAGAGAACCAGATCAACATTATTGTGGCGAATTTGACGGTGACAGACAGAGATCAGCCCAACACAGCAGCGTGGAACACTCTCTACAGGATAACAGCGGGTGACCCCGGAGCTCACTTCTCTGTGCCCACTGATCCGGTTTCTAATCGAGGCCTGGTGACTGTCATCAAGGTAGTGATTTTTTTAGACAAGGAATGACCTGTAAAATATCAGATTAATAAAATGTTTACTGCAAAGATGTAACAAATTTGATTGGATTTTTAGATTACAGCTGCTTAATTTTCAGTTTTGTGTGGTTTGATTCTCAAAAATGTTCATTTTATTAACTCAATTATTTTTATTTCAATGAACTCAAAATTTTAAGGCAATTAGGTAACTTATTTTTTAAATATTTTTTTACAGTGTATTTTCTTACCGGTTGAAGTAAATGTTTGAATTTGAAGGTGAATTTGAAATAACTTCAATTAAATTCAAAAAAATTTGGTTAACAACAAGCTCTTTGAATGCAATTGCAAAAAAAAATATCTTTGATATTTATTTCCATGTTTATTGTAGATTTACTATTATTGGTATGGCAAATTTATCACCTTTTGGTCAAAAATCACAGCTTTATATCTAAAGTATTTTTGTCATTTATGTAATTCGTAGAAAAAAAAATAAGTTTTTGCAGGCAGGTAATTTTTTTTGATAGTTTGTCAACTTAAGACCACTGAAGGGTTTAATTATAACTTTATTATATTTCCATTTGCATGTCAGCCTGCAGAAATGCCTTTTGCTTGGCCGACTGCATACCCAATCAGAAACTTAGCCAGGCACTGTGTTTTTCCTGAAGCACTGCAGAGCACAGCCTCTGATTTATGAAACACACCTGCCAGAGGGCGCCCTCAAGCAGAAAGTCCACAAGAGAGAAGTCATAAACCATATATAACCCTTCATATGGACAAAGACATTCATATATCACTGTAGCTGAATGAAGTCCAGATTGAGACGGAGCAAGATAGTAATTTCATAAATTGCTGTGTTTTGATGCTATGCAAATCTAAGCTGACATACTAGTTGGCCTTTATGCACCTGTTGCCAGGAGCTAAAATTCTTTTTTAAGAAGTGCATTAATACAAAGACAAAGGAAGGTGAAATGAGAAGTTTGTTAAAGGGATGAGTAATTAAAACAATGTGATTAGAAAGGCCTCAGTTAAAATAATAAAGGGGTGGAAGGTTTCATGTTAAATAAACAGCAATTATAGGACAACCCAAGAATATCACAGACTTTCCCACCTCATCCTAAACTAAGGAATCTTCACTGAATATTAAAAAACATTCCTCTTTTTTCTCTTTCTCTGACTCATGGTGTCTTCAATGGTGCATTATTCTTAAAAACTATATTTATACCGGTCATTTTATAACACACCTCTGTATGACTTGCAGGACTTTATCTTAAATAAAGTGCTATTTTTTCTTTATATTAGCCAATGATGATTCTGAAAGAAAACATGTACTGTTGCTATAGTAACTAACGCAACTTTCACATGCATCTAATTGACAGATAAACCGCAAGCTTATTTCAGTGTTGTTAATGTTATTTACGCAAACTGTTTCTTTGTACATTCAGTTTAATGTACATATTTATGTATGTAATATATTTAGAGGGCAAATTTGTTGTTAATCTGAACTGTGCGCATGCATTTTAGACACTCACATTATGTTCTTGCTCCATTCATGCAACAAAAGTGAAATGCATACAGTTCTCTCACTTCTACTCATGTGCCAGTGATTTTAGCCCTCCATTCCGTAGGTTGCCGACTCCTGGCTTACACAAAGACAAGAACAAGAGCACATGGTCAGGAATTACACATCAGTGTCACGTCACCAATTATTAGACTCACAGAAGTGGCATAACCGTGAAAAGAATATAATATAATATAATATTCTGAATTTTACAATAACACAGAGTATATTGCTGGCTTTAATTAATTTTATGAAGAGTCATTTAATAAAAATCACAATTTTTCATCTTTGTTTCAGCCCATTGACTATGAGATCAGCAGATCGTTCGTGTTGACAGTGGTGGCAGGAAATGAGATTGCTCTTGATAAAGGCATCCGTCTGCCCCGTCAGTCCACAGCCACCGTCTCCATCCGCGTCACAGATGTCAATGAAAGCCCGTATTTCCAGCCCAACCCTCTGGTGCTAGAACTGCAGGAGGGCCTGCAGGCGGAGACTGCAATCGCTACCTTTACTGCTCGGGATCCAGACCGCTTCATGCAGCAGAGCCTCAGGTGACGCACATCTGTCATGAATACACAAATCAGAGCAGAAGTTACACGTGTTTGAGGATGCATAGAATTAAAATCTAAGATACTGGAGAGACAATCAAGAACTTACACCTCCTTCAAGAGATTCTGCGCTGTTCCAAAAGCTGTTCGACCAATCAGATTCAAAGACCAAATAATTAACTGAATAAATACATTTTATTATTGAGTTCCCTTTTCTTTAAATTTGTACTCTCTCCTTATAGGTACAGCATGCTGTCTGACCCTGCAAACTGGCTGAGAATTGATCCCATGAATGGACAAATCACAACCATTGGTGTTTTAGACAGAGAGTCTCCATTTGTTCAAAACAATATCTACACGGCGATGTTCCTTGTCATGGACAGCGGTATGTTTTCTGTCTGAGAAAATAATTATATTTGTTTTCTATTATTCTTGCTCCTTTTTTTGAAAAGTAAAATCAAGGAAATCCATGAAAAGCAGCATACGATGTGAGTTTGTGTATTTTTTTATTTCCGTCTATGGGATGTGGTCGTGTATTACATAGGAATGGAGAGAGCCTATACACTGGATGAATTCCAGCCCCTGAATGTCCACAATTAACTCAAATTAGTTACTGGAAATTTCAGACATTTGTGTGCCCATATAATCTTAGTAGGGGTGAGCACGAATAGTCGAAGATTCGATGCGTTGATATGCAGAGCGGGATTCGATCACCGATCTCGCAGTCGAATCTTCACGGGTGTTATGAAACGAGGATCATACCATTTTGGCAATGCGGGGGTGCTCAATATTTTAAAGATGTGGTGCGGCACTGAGCTTTGAGCCACGTCTTTAAAATTCAAACACATTGTTTACAAAGAGTGTAAGCGCACCAGCGGCGGCCTTCGGCCTGACTCAGGAAGTTGTTTAAAATCCTGCCATGCCACAGAGCGCCATTTCAAGGTTTTATATTCAATTTATTATATTCCCCTCAAATCGTCATTGTACATACATTACGTTTTATTTAAGCCTAAATAAGAAAGCCATTGTCAGTTCGATTGTCAGTTGGCTGGCAGCTTTTCTCGCTTTATTAAAAGTTGTTGCAGTGTGTAAAGGAAAATAAAAATAGTTTTACCCTCCTGCTGACTAGTGTCGTGCCCCTCCCAACCCATTCACACACACATAGATGATTTGACTATCAGTCGACCATAGAAAGATTTGATTTGACAATTCTGATTCAAATGTGTAAATCCGTAGTCGGGGACACCCCTAAATCTTAACATACAGTATGTGGTAAACAGGCAGGCAGCATTTTGGATCGAAATGCTCATAGTTAATGAAATAGGCATGTGTAAGAAGACATCGAGAAGACACCCCAAAACACTTGGGCCCTGATTACAGCTGGTATTAAGCTGCTGGTATTAGCATGATGTCGTTCACCCCCACGTGCAGCATGACAGCTACGATGCTCTCGTCACTATTTAGGATTGCGGGTACTTCCGAAGCAACATCGAGAACACATGCACCAGGAAAACAGTGACTGTGCACCTTAACTTTAGCTGTGGTAGCGTGTACGTCAGATCATACACTGAGAACCAGTCCATAACAGTTAACCTAAACCCTGTAAAACAGGCAGGGTCATACATAGAGAATTAGTCCAAAATGGTAAATCCAGAACGTGTAGAACATGCAGGGTCAAAACACAGGTAAACAGTTCAAAACCAAGCATCCAAACCAAAGTTGTGAGACAAAGAATCAAGTAAGACAAGGCAAGAGTGCAATAACACAGGGGAAACCATTTAGAAAAGTCAACCATGACATACACAACGTTGCACTACAGCATATTAGTAACATGTGTGTTTAATATTCAGGAGAGAGAGTACTCTGGTGTCATTCTGGGATAGTGTCCCAGGAAGGAAGCATAACAATAATGAGTCTGTTTGGCCTCCAGGGATTCCTCCGGCCAGCAGCACCGGTACTCTGCAAATCCTTCTTCTGGATGTCAATGATAATGCTCCTGAGGTTTTCCCTCCAGAGACGGTGATGTGTGAAAAACCTGAAAACAACGGCATTAATATCACAGCGTTGGATGCAGACATTGACCCCAACACTGGACCTTTCTCCTTTGAGCTCCCATTACAACCCATTGATGTTAGAAAGAACTGGACAATTACACGTCTCAGTGGTAAGAAAATACACACACACACACCGTTCACTATCTTTGTGGGGACTCTCCATAGACGTAATGGTTTTTATACCGTACAAACTGTACATTCTATCCCCTTACACTGCCCCTACCCCTAAACCTACCATCACAGGAAACATGCTGCATTTTTACTTTCTCAAAAAAACTCCTGTATGATTTATAAGCCTTTTAGAAAGTGGGGACCGCTGGCTGGCCCCACAATGTAGGCGATCTGAGAAAACTTATCAACCTCCTGAATTGCCTACACCAAGGCTATTCAAATCTTGCCCTGGAGGGTCAATGTGCTGCAGAGTTTAGCTCCAACCCTGATCAAACACACACACCTGTGATTTTGTAATGATCCTGTAGACATTGATTAGGATGTTCAGGTATGTTTGATTAGGGTTGGAGCTAAACTCTGCAGCACATTGGCCCGTCCCGGGCAAGATTTGAATAGCCCTGGCCTACACCATGCATGAGCAATTAGATTTTTATTACAATGATCATTAGCTGTCTACACTAGAAGCATCACAACACACCTTCATTTCACTCAACGTTCTTTTTTGATGTATTGCAAAATTAATCATTTTTTATCCAGACCGCTTAAATAATGGAAAATATTTTTCCATATTTAAGTCCATCTCATTTGATTGATATATATTTTATGTTTAAATCTATTTGAACGTTTAATAAAAACCAGCTTGGGATGGTTCTCATCCCTGAGACCTTTGATAGGAGGAAAAATCACCTCTCTCCAATGCAATTAATGTTAATTATTAAATTAATGTTAATTAAAGTATTAAAGGGGTTATGAACTAGATTTAAAAAAATATATACTGTTGTCTGAGGTCAACTTATGATGTTTGCATGCTTTTTACATTCAAAAACATCATAATGAATATATAATGAGCTCTTTTCTACCTCGGTTTAGAGCTTAGCTCTTGGAATGCTCTGTTTGTATGGAGCATTGCGTGGGGATAGTTGATTTTATTTTTTAATTGGGTGCTGGGGCTTCAAAGGGGGTTCAGCGGTTAATATATAGTTATAGTTGCTTACTAGATGGTGCCTTCAGATCATGGTCATGGCCTGTCAGGAAAGACGTGAAGGTTCCTGTCAAGGGACCATAGATAAAGGTTCCACAACTTGGGACATTGTGTATGCCAAATTGTCCCTCCTGCTTGGGAAAGTAGATCCCACCTTAACTGGATTAGCCATGGGGTGGTAATTTCAGATAAAGATGCTCCAGATCATACAAATGGTCTAGTGGTGGAGTCTCCACTTCCCCTGGGACAGTCCATTACAGCATAGCTTATCTGGTCCCGTGTTTATGGAGCCTGGCACGTGCATCGCTCTCACTGAGCGAAGATTATGCCTGGAGGAGGATGCGGCTCACCAGCTTGATTAGTGGACAAGACCTTGGTCCACTTTGGTGATTTAAATAGGCTACGGCGGTCATGCTGTCTGATCAGACCAGGACATGGTTGCCCCTCAGTTCTGACTGGAAGTCTTTAAAGGCCAGAAGCAATGTCATCATTTCCAGACACTTGATGTGCCAGTTTGTCACCAGCTCTGTCCAGGAGCCAAAATCGCATAGGGTGGCCCAACCCGTCTAGAAGGTGTCCATAATGACTACTGTCCTTCTAAAAAACACTGAGCCAAGTTTTACCCCCAACTGATACAGATGGACGACTGAGGTGACCCTCGTGCCATACTCGAGGTGGGACTCAGACTCAAACTAGTGTTGTAGTGGTCAAGTATGTAACAGGCCCAAGAGGACTGCTGAGGAGGCTGCTGTCATAAGGCCCAGTAGCTTCTGAAACATTTTCTGGGGGAGGAAGTCCCCGATTCTGTATGATGCTGCTGACATCTGAATCTTCAGAGAGGGTTCTGGCGATGTCCAGGCCTGCATTTTCTGAGTCGAAGACTGCCCCCAGGAAGAGATTCATTGGCAGGGTGACAGTACGTTTTTGCTTAGATTGATCCTGAACCCAAGTGGCTGAGGAACAGAGAACAGTGCGTGCATAGATCCTGCTTCTGTGGGGCTAAAAGTAACCAATCGATGAGGTAATTCAGGATGCATACTCCGATCTTTCTCAGGGGGGAGAGGGCCACATCCACAAGTGTGTGGAGCTAAGGACAATCCGAATAATAGGACTGTAGGTTGGTAAGCCACCCCTTCGAAGACAACCCTCAAGAAAGGTCTATGGTGAGAGGCTATCTGGATATTAAAGTAAGCCTTCAACACCTGGAACTGAAAAAGGGGGTTGGGAGGTGAACACATGGTCGCTTTTAGGGTGGTCTGGCAATAGCAGGATTTAGGCTCCTCCACTTTGTGCCTGAAGCATCAGGACTGCTGCTTAGGGTGCACTCAAGCTGTAGAAACCAATCAACGCAGTTGTGGTCAACTGCAAGCCCAGCTCTTCCATGGCTTTTACGAGGACGCAGATGAGCTCCAAGTGCTGCCAAACCTGATTGCATCACCGAAGTTTGCCCAGTCCTTCACCTAGTCCTTCGCTTCAGAGGCAGCCAGAGACATAGTGTTCTTGAAGTCCTCCTCAGATCTGCCAAATGAAACCAGGCCCCATTGTTTAAGTGCTCTGTAAAAAGCAATCCTATTGGTCTCTAGTTTTAAACTAGTAGGTAAAGCATTCCAGAGTTTTGGCCCCTTTACCGAATTCTGCATTTCAAAACTTAAATACAAGAGTATTTTTAACTTATACTTAAATATACTTGGAATAGTTCCACTTTAGCACAAACAATATATTTAATACAACAATAGTTGAACTTCAGCATTGCTTTTGGACAAGTAAAATGCGTTTAGTACAAAATTCATTGTTCCACTTTAAAAGACTTTAAGTATATCAATTTATAGCATGTCACAAATACATTTAGTTATACCGAAGTACATACAAATACATTGTGCTTAAGTATACTATTTTTTCATTAGGAAAACTACACAGGTCTGGACACTTGAGGAATGCAAACAAAAATATTACCACAAAAAAATGTACCAGATTATTATAATTAATGGCAAAAATAATTTTTTGGAAATATAAACTGATATCTCCTACTAGCACACAAAGCAAAATATATATATTTTATGTTTTACATTTTGCTCCTTGGTGAAAATGCCTCACAGTCCTGGATACTTCCAGTGTAGACACTTTGTTAATTTCTTATTTTATCACAGACTCAAGAACACAAATAATTCACCTGCAGTTAAATACATTTGAATAACTAAAAGAATTGTAAGAAAGTATTGATTTAATGCTTTTTAAATCCCTTTCCTAGGCGATTATGCACAACTTACTCTTAAAATTGACTTTTTGGAGAATGGAGTCTACAAGATCCCCATTATAATCACTGACTCCGGTAAGATGCCATTGTCCAACACCTCCTATCTGCAAGTGAAGGTCTGTCAGTGTGATCATAATGGAGACTGCACTGACCAGGAGCGCATCATGACCGCTGGGCTCAGCACAGGAGTGATTATTACCCTCCTGCTCTGTATCATCACCCTCCTCAGTGAGTCACATATGCCACATTCACAGGTGAATCTCACGAAATCTGTCAACCACATGTCTAAAACACATTTCTTCCAATATAAGGAACAAAAAATTATATTTTGCTTCAAAAAAATCTCATTCTCATTAGTTTTTTTAATATTTTTAAATTTTTAAATAGTACATTTATACCGCATCTAAAAATTAGTTTTGCTTTTAATTAAAAGGCACGCACTAAAGGTACAAAAGAGACATGGAGACCTATTGTATCAATATATATGGCAGCCAATAGAACCATACATGGGAGAGTTAAGATATTTGGGACACAGATCAGGAAAGTCTGCACATGTAAATGTACTTAAGAACTTTTGGGCCAGTGGCCAATGTTCTCATTTACAGTGAGATAAGTAATGATCTAATGTATTGCCAAGATGCCAAAAGGCAATGGACATGTTGACATGAAACATGCTGTATTAAGTCAAAATTTATGCTATTTAAAAAAACTAGTTTGTGCGTATTTGTCTTAAATATGTTACAAAGCAAAATACCTTTCTTGAGATTCACCCTTTCAGTAGTATTTGTGTAAAGATGTCAGTGCTGATGAGGAAAATAAATGTTTTCTTATATTTCTATTAATAACTTTCTCTCTCTGTAGTCCTTGTGTTGTTGTTCATTGTGTGGATGAAGAGGAGAGATAAAGAACGACTGGCCAAGCAGCTGCTGATTGACCCGGAGGAGGACATCAGAGACAATATCCTAAAATATGATGAAGAGGGAGGAGGGGAGGAAGACCAGGTATTGTCCATTAACCCTAACTGCCTTAACTAAAAAAAATACTTTTAGCTTTTAACATTTTTAGATTTAATTAAAAATGTGTAGCCCCTTTTTCTTGGTGTAATAGCAATGAAAAACATCAGTGGCCCTTTAAAATTAATATTATAAAGGAGGGGGGCATCATTTAAATGTCACAGTAAGACTTAAGAAGATACATTTTTATATTGAATATAATCCGAGAACATAACAACTGAACATTTAAGAAACATTAGTCAGTTTTTTATAGTACTCGAACTAAAGTTCTAGTAATGAGTATATCAGATGACTCCTCCCTCCTTTTACCTCAGGCACCAAATTTCACATTAACAGTATGAGCGTCATAAAACTGTGTGAAGTGGAAATGGTGCAGAGTCACATTCCAGTAGTGGCTTCCACTGTGGACTAGGGTGTGTGCTGGATGTCTGTCTGAAGCCCAGAAGGTCCTTATCACATGGACTGTGCTGCTGGGTCAGATAAAGTGTCACAGGTCCCTTTCAGGCTTGCTTATTACTTACTGAAGAGCTGTGTGGGTCAGGCAATATCTGCCAGTGTGGACACCCTTGTGGTATGGGCTGTCAGATGGTGTCCATCAGTGATGGAGTTCATTGCAGATAGAGTGCCGAAAAATATTTGCTAGAACTTGACCTTAAAGGAGCAGTGTGTAGTATTTATTAGGATGTATTGAAAGAAATTGTACATGAATAGTATGAATCAAATGAGTTCAGTCTCAGCTCTCTCTAATTTGTCCACAGTAAGAGCACTACTCCACAATGTTTCTTGGTATTTTTGCATCTTTTGGTTAAAGGTGCCCTAGAATGATTTGAAACAATATGTTAAATTGTTCTCTGATATCTACATAGAGGGTATGTGGCTTATTTAAGGGCAAAAATTGTCCAGATACAGTTTTACAGGTCAATTTACAACCCTAGAAATTGTCCTTAGGATGTAATGCTCTGTCTTTGCCTTATTTGGAAGAGTCGTGAATATTAATGTTGAGCTCTGCTCTGATTGGCTTATTTCAGCAGCACACAGCAGTTCAGTTGTTCAGTGAAGTGGCTCGTGAGTCCTGACCGTCCTGATAGAACACAGACTGACTGAATGACACTTCAAGCAGAACATCTCAAATGGAGATTGCTAAAATGCAGCTTGCTTGTTTATTAGTGTTTTCAATTCCTCCACACGCGCGAGAGAGCTCAGTGCATATGGCTGCCAGATTGCACATTTAGGTAAAACACTGGATAGTATACGTGTTCTTTCCACAGAAAAGCTCTGATTGGGGGTTTAAATTACTGAAATCTGGCAACCGCAAGCATGAACGCTCTTCTTTCCCCCCGACAAAACCAAAATCAGTATACTATCCGGTGTTTTGGTTATACAGGGTACTTGGAGTTTCCTATTTTTACTGTACTAGCATCTCGCGTTATCTAGGCAATGCTGTCTCTCTAAGAAACTTTCAATTTAATTAGAAATTGTCAACAAGTGGATAAATCACTACTTACTGCTTGCAGGAATATAGTTGTAATTGCCCCTTTCTCCAGTTTGACGCTGAGCAAAGCTTGAAATGGGCCGAGCAAATTAACGATTTTGAATTAAATTGTTGCGGTATCTGATTATAATAAACATCAACCATGACCGTTGACATTTTTTGTCTGTGGGAAGGGTATGAAAAGTCCTCACGTCCCCTGCACAGCCTAGAACATGACATTTGTGTCCATGAGAGCTGCCGTTTTTGCTATCCTCGCGTGTTTACCTGCAGTCCCGATGATTCGGCTCCGTCAGTTCCGCCTGACAATGAACATGTTCGGACCGATGCAAATACTGGGGGTGTAATCTTTATGAAACCAATGAGAGGTACAGTCTTTCCCATCTGTAAAGTGTTAGTTTGGTTATTTTTTTAAATCTAATATCTCTGTTGTCTATTTTTAGTCTCATATGGTCCTCATATCTCGTCATGGTCCTGAAGGAATGTTGTTTTCTTTCATTGTGTACTAGCTGTATATGGTTGAAACTACAAATAAAGCCCGTCTGACTAATTTTTGGCCTAAAACTGATTGCATTTGGTGGTTAAGGTCAACTACTTATCCAAAAAGACATTTTTCTTATGTGGAGGTGTGCAAAGGAGATCTTTTTTCCTGCCCTGTAAGAAGTGTGACAGTTGTCTTTGTAGATTTACCAAGATATAATCCCAGTGTGGCACATCTTGCTCCACACTAGCAGTTATCCTGCCATAAACTTGGCCCTGTAATGCCACTGTTGTTCACTGCATATGTTTAGAGGAAAATGCAGAATTAAATAAATTGCTGAAAGCTTTTAATGAAAGTGGTGAGAATGATTACACACAAATGATTGGACGGAGAAAATACTGAGCCATAGAAAATAAAATAAAAACTCACATAAAACATTTATTTGTCCACATAACAACATCTTTCATAGCATGACAGATTTGAAAAACGAATAATACTAACTCCAGTTATATACTAACTCTTGTTCTTCTCCATACACTTCATACAAAAGTAAAGCAAACGTCTTCTGCTTACGTATCGCTCCTATTGTTGATACCACCACCAAGTGCTTTGGGTATGTGCTTGCTGAACGACACAGACACACCAACACAGTTCTATAATGCTTTTGAATTTAGCATCTGCACTTTTGTGTTTGCAAACAGGATTATGACCTGAGCCAGCTGCAGCAGCCAGATACAGAGACTGAAGGCCTCAAGCCCATAGGCATACGCAGGTTGGATGAGAGACCTCTGCATCCCGAGCCCCATTACCCTGTCAGATCAATCGTACCTTATCCTGGAGATATTGGAGATTTCATCAGTGAGGTAAAGTAGCACTATAAAAGCATCAAACAAAATACTACTAAAAATAGTTGTTAAAAAAGAAAAGAAAACTGTTGAAAACAACAGATTGTCAATTGTTACAGGAAGTTTGTTCATAAATGTTTCAGATGATGTGTCGTTGCTAGTACTGACATATTTTGAGAAGCTCAGGGCCGTTTCTGACTCCAGGTGCCCTAGGTGAGATCACTTATTCTCAAGAGGGATAGTGGTGAGTGGTGGTGGGCTGGGTTTTGGGTTGTTATGCTCATTGGCACCATTTTCCACCGGTGCAGAAAACAACCCTGTGCCAACAGCAAGGATTTAATGGTGCTGGGTGTATTTAAATGAATAGGGTAAGTGTTTGAGATAATAGTTGTATCTCAAATTACTTAAACTTCAAATTACTACTTGTGTTTCTTTGTTTTATTTTTCCACCACTTTCCAAACGCTTTCCGAACACTTTTCATCTCACCATTACCTGCCCTTACGACGACGAGACCCTGAAGTCACTGCTCTGAACGGGGCGAATTACTATCATCACATCGACCTCTCAGACACAATGAGTCAGAACTGGAAAAAAGCCATCTGGTGTCTGGAGAGCGCCCGACCCCGATCCAGGACACTGCCAGACCCAGAGCTCATTTCACCATCATCGAGCACGGAGAAGTCACGTGAGCCGCCCACAGACCAAGCACAATCATCCGCTGCAACGAGCGAGCCAGAGCTCGAGAATAAGAGGAGAGAGCTTGCCAACGCCCTGGAAGAAGTGCCCCAGAGTGACCAGCGGTGTGACCAATCTGACCAGGGGTGTGACCCGAGACACCAGCGACCAAGGGAACTAAAATGGAGGATAGGCTGATAGACTTCAATGGGGACTCGTTAGCTCCCACCCACTATCTGAATCATTTATATTGCTCAAAGGGATCTTTTCATTGGCACCACCACAGAGTTCAGCCAGTCCTTCAGTCCCATCGCTACTGGATGCTTGCAGCCCTGCGCCTTCTCTCCCTGGTTTGATGTCGAGCAACCATCAGTAGCGCCAATCCAGGACGATTCTTCAGTTCTGCCTCCAGCCTCGGATCTCTTTGCTCCATCTCAGCCTTGTTGACCTGTCGACTCTGTCTTGGCTCCTCCCACCTTCAGCCCTGCCAGAGATCCTCAGCCTAGTGGCTCTTCTGGGATCCCTCATCCCACCAGCTCCCTCTAGGTCAGTCGTCACACCACTTCCACCATGGACTTGCGGGCCATCTGCTGCACTCCATCCCTCCACCCCTTCGGCTGCAGCAGTGTCCTCCTTCCCATCAGGATTGCCTCTGTCGCACCTTCATCACCCCAGTCCTCGGGTACTCTGGCTTCACCTACGACCCTCGTCGCCGCGCAACACCTGGGTCTCCTGCACCAGGGATGTCGCTTAGCTTCCTTGACCCTCGGTCTGCGCTTACAGCAATTATTTTTATTAATGGCAAAAGTGCCATTACAATCTATTCAGCACAAACTGGGTTACCATAATATGTAAGCAACATGTATACACATGCATGTATTTTTGAGAGAATAAGGTGGGTTTTTTAAATAATAAAATTAAGACATGTTTTTACATTGCACTTATATTTAAAAAAAATCCTGTATGTAATTACAGCTCTTAATAATTTCTGTAATTACATCTGTAATTACACTGTTGACGCTTCCCTTACACCTAACCCTACCCTTAAACTAACCCATACCACCACACCTGTCCCTAACTCTACCTGTATCCCACCTCAATATCAGCAAAAGTGTTTTGTAATACAATATTAACACAATAAGTACATTGTAATATTTTGATGTTAGTACATAATAGTTAAGGCCACCTAATGTAAAGTGGGACCCAAAGCCCTGTGATCGATCATGAATAATGTTGTGATTCACACTTGAAAAGAACAAGGAAAAGCACAATGAGCTGCATAATAAATAAGCCTCTCAGATATGTGAGAGAGAACTATAAAAAAGAATATGAGGACAAAACAGGACAAAAATAAATATATTTTATAAATATATGATTTGAATGATGTGTAACATGTAACTGGTATTTTGTGTATTGTCTTTGCAGGGTCTGAGGGCTGCTGATAATGATCCTACTGCTCCACCGTATGACTCTCTTTTAGTGTTTGACTATGACGGTAATGGCTCGACTGCAGGATCACTCAGCTCCATCAACTCCTCGAGCAGTGATGGAGACCAGGACTACGATTACCTCAAAGACTGGGGTCCCCGCTTCACCAAACTAGCGGACATGTATGATGGCACAGATGAGTGAAAAATAGGAAGAGAGACACACCACAGCTTTTTTCCTCATTTCAGATGACAGCTGCAGAAAGGGGGTTTAAAGGATCAATACAAGCAAACACAGCATCCCAAGGCTAAATGTTAATAAGTAACTCAAGGCTTAAAGTAATAGTTATGCATTTATGTGGAACACTTTCAGAGTATGATACTCGTTACACTTGAACTTTACAGTATAGAAGCACAGGGATTTAATGTGCCTTTTTGTACAATTTTGGGATCGGAATGATTTATGTCCAAGGCTTCAATTATACTGACTTAAGGAGTGATTTTGAGATTTAAGAATGTGTTCATCTATGATACAAATGATCATGCTTTTCTTTTTTGCTTACAAACTGTTTTTCAAAAGGATTATTTAACTTTTTTTTCACAAAATGGAGAGTCGCTGGTAGAACAGATCATTTGTAAGACACTATACAGTTCACTGGATTCTTAGGCTATTTGTTCATCAGCAATTTAACATATGCACATAGTTTGAAATAAAAAAGTTATAACTGAAATGTTTGTAACTTTCCTACATTAATTGTGGTTACATTACATTGCATGTACACATAAGTCTGTGCTTCACAGTAAAGAAAGGGGCCTTTATTCATTAAAGAGCAGAATTAATTTCTACATGACTTCTAAATAGTTTTATTTCCTAGCAATTTTTTTCTAGCGTAACTAGTTTTCAAAAAGGTATTTAAAAAGCATGTTTTTTTCTAGATATCTTTCTAGAAACCATTTAAAGTAGGTGCCTAGTTGGGGAATCTTTGGAAAGAATTTCAAAGAAAAAATTCAAAAAATAAAAAAGTTAAACAAGCTGAAGAATATTGGAATGGAAATGTTTTTTGCCAAAATTATTGCTTTTTTTAATTTTTATGTTATAAATATTTAAAGCTAGCCTGGCATTGTAATACTCAATTCAAGTCAGAATATGTGTCTGAACAAGAGTGGTTGTTTCTAAATTTGTGGGTGTTTTCAAATTGATGGGTGTTTATAAATCACGCAATGAAAATAATCCCCTTCACCCAACCCCACCCCTAAACCCTACCCACACCGTGACATAGGCAAATCACAGTAACACAATTCAAAACGTCCCTCTGCTTATGGCCACACCCCCTGATGTGGTAATGCCTGTTACTAACCTGCAGAGACATATACTTGCTCCATTGGCCTGTGATTATTGGAGAGTGTTTCAACCAAACCAGGAAAGAAAATTACTCAGCACTCAGTTGGATAGACTACAACCAATCAGAGTTTTGGAGTAAGTGATGTATGTTGAGCGACGCATAGTAGTAGTGGGAAGTTCGGATCATTTTACGGACTCGGATCTTTGAATCTCATTCAGCAAAATGAACAAATATTTTTACGTCATTTCATTCATTTCAGCAGAATATAATTAAAATACTTATGGAAACGTTGATCACATTTGGATTAAAAAAATTATTATAAGCTAATGCAGCCAATGTAAAACTTTAAGAAATAAATGCTTAATTAATTCTTTAGCTGGGTCTTTAGGGCAGGCTATGCAGTCTGTTAGTTCACCTCACCTCCGAATCCGAGTCATTATTTCTTTTGTCACTTCACATTAAATCACATCTGTTCATTGAAAAGATTAGCACAGCTCTCGTGTCTTCGGGTTCTAGTCCATCTAGCATGTAATATCTGATATTCTGATTGTCAAATATGGAAAAGTGGATGTGCAGTGCTGTTTAAACACCTTTCAATCAATTACGTTAGTTATATCCGCAATGGGTACCTATTTTAGTTTTTTCCAAAGTCCAGAAAATCAGGTCTATTGGATTTACAACATATGAATTTATCCACTTCTCCCGAAATGCATGAATGTAAGTGGCCGGTGAACTGGGAGAAGAATAGAGAAAACTTTCAAGTTTCTTACACAATGTGTATCTAATATAAATAAAATATGTTGTCTAGTTAGAATGGAAAGGATTATTATTGTCAATTCCAAAGACATCAGTGTGTATTTTTAAATGCATGGTTTTGCTGGTTCTGTATATTTAAATGTCTGAAACCTAAAATAAACATGCGGTTGAAAACACTGAATAGTTGTTGTATGGCAAGCACTGAGCATTGATGACTGGTTCAGCACCAGCCAAAGTGCAAAAGCACGTTTGAATTTAGCAGTTGACCAACATTCAAATCATACCGGTGTGATCCTACACTCCAGGGAACAGCCAAGACTGATCACACCGGTGTGATCCTACACTCCAGGGAACCGCCAAGACTGATCACACCGGTGTGATCCTACGCTCCAGGGAACAGCCAAGACTGATCACACCGGTGTGATCCTACTCTCCAGGGACCAGCCAAGACTGATCACACCGGTGTGATCCTACGCTCCAGGGAACAGCCAAGACTGATCACACCGGTGTGATCCTACTCTCCAGGGACCAGCCAAGACTGATCACACCGGTGTGATCCTACACTCCAGGGAACAGCCAAGACTGATCACACTGGTGTGATCCTACACTCCAGGGAACAGCCAAGACTGATCACACCAGTGTGATCCTACTCTCCAGGGACCAACCAAGAATGATAAATGAACTTAAATCATCCATCCCCACATGATTGGCCTCCCAAGAACGTCATTCCAGACATGACGAGGACGCCAGGCAATCAACCAACCTGGGCAAAACCCTTTTGAGCAAAGACAGACAAAGGGAATCCCCAAAGGACCCCAAGGAACAAAAATACAAATATCCTAGCTGAATTGGTGCATTGATATAAGTTTAATAACCCTAAGAAAGGGTTTAATGGTTAGGTCACCCAAAAAAGAAAATGAGATGTTTATCTGCTTACCCCCAGTGCATCCAACATGTAAGTGTGTTTGATTCTTCAGTAAAACACAAATGAAGATTTTTTGTTGCTGTGTGCCAGTCATATAATGGTGTGAATATGTAACAACTCTATGAGAGCAAAATAACAAATCAAAAAGCATGCAGTAGGGTTTTTTCCGCACGTTATCTAAGCATGTTGCCCATTATGTTCGTTTTACTCAGCAATGTTAAGTTGACCAAACAAACACTTTCAATAAAGCTTTCAATACACATTTTTAGTAGAAACAACTCAGTAAATTTAAGTTAATGTAGCTGCATGAGTTTGAAAAGCCCTAGAATGAAAAATTGAATTAACCTTGCCATAGTGAAATAATAGTTCAGTACATGGACTTTACTTACCGTGAGTCTCTAACACCATTGCCTCCTATTTCTTATATAAATCTCCTAAATCAAAAACTTTCTCAACAAAAGTTTCTCAACATGAATCCAACCATGACGTAAGCGTTGGGGATCATTTATATGCACACCCCAACATTTGCATCTGTCCAACAAGCCGAATCTACTGATGGTAAACAAGACACTCAAAAATAGCAAAAACGGCTCTCATGACACATGGTTGAGGTTTATTATAATCGGATACCACAACAAATCGTTCGTTTGTTTCGCCCCATTTCAAGTAAGCTTCACTCAGCATCTTAAACTGAAGAAAGGGGCAACTATATTCCTGCAAACAGTAAGTAATTTATCCACTCTGATTAAATTGAAAGTTTCTTAGAGAGACAGCATTGTCTAGATGACGCAAGATGCTAGTACAGTATACTCCAAGTACCATACAAAACTAAATAGTGTGTCTAATGACAAAGGTTAATATTATTTTGTATTACAAAATACAACCCTAGATACTTTGGTTACAAATCGTTCACGCGATCCTTCTAGCATACGTCACCTTTTCCACCATATAAGTTAAAACGATAGTCATATGACAAGGCTGTTCATTTTGGAAATATATAAGTTATATATTTATATTTTTGAGAACTGAAGTATGGTGTTTCCTATGATGTTTTTTGCCTATTTTTATTTCAGATTAGGCTACATCACAGTCACCGCGTAACATTAGCCTACATTGTGACTAACGTTATATAAACATGCGATATCGTTGACGAAAAAAGACAAGTCTAAAATGTAGGCTGAATGACACTTTAAGCAGAACATCTCAAATGGAGATTGCTAAAATGCAGCTTACTTGTTTTGGTGTTTTCAGATCGTCCGTGCGCGAGATAGAGAGAGCTCGCGTGCATATGGTTGCCAGATTGGACATGTTTACGTAAAAACCGGAGTGTATACAGGTTTCTTTTCACAGAAAGCTCTGTTTGGGGGATTTAATTACTGAAATCTGGCAACCGCACGAACAAGCTTTTTCTGGGACATTCTAAAAACGCTTAACGTGAAAAACGCTTAACGTGGCTTAATGCACTAAGACAGTGTTAAAAACACACCAAACTCAGGAAATATAATATTAATAAAGTATACTATGCACAAAAAATCAGGTGAGCCCAGAATATGAACGCGCGTGGATGATCTGAAAACACCGAATAAATAAGTAAGCTGCATTTTATCAATCTCCATTTGAGATGTTTTGCTTAGTTTCATTTAGTCGGTCTGTGTTCTGTCAGGATGGTAAGGACCCACCCGCTTTACTGAACTGCTGTGAGCTGCTGAAATAAGCCAATCAGAGCAGAGCTCAACAGTTTTTTTTCCCCATTAAATAAGCCACATACCCTCTATGTAGATATCAGAGAACAATTTAACATATTGTTTTAAATCATTCTAGGGCACCTTTAAAGGTGCACTATGTAGTATTTGTGCAATAAAATATCCAAAATGTTAACAACTATTTGTAAATTGTGAGAAAATTGCTTTTTTAACCAAGGAGTCAGGACGTCTAAGCATAGCGTATGAGTTGCCTGTCAACTGCGTCATATATCTGCGGTACCCTCGGTTTCTGGTTTTATTTGGCAGAAGTGCTTTACTCTTAGCAGTGTGCAACAAGTGTCACAGCAGCCGCTGAGCGCATGCACAGAGTACCGTCATAACATCATTTTAAACACACTCAAATGTATCTAATATGATAAACAGAGCTACGTTACCTTCTACTCGTGACCGGAAAAGCGGAAATGATGCCCGGCGACTGTCCTCCATCATAATAAAAGGATGATTTAAGTGCAACTAACAACAGTGAATGTTCATTTTATGAGTGTATACTGACAATCAATTCAGGCCAGAGCACAAATCTTAAACTATAGATTTGATTAAAGCAGTCATGTGACAAGCCTGACAGCTGAAACAGGAAAACCTTTTTCCCTAGATACAGCAGTGCCACAGCAAAAGCCTGATTCTGATTGGAGGATGTGCTTCTGAAACTGAAACTACATCCACAGGGATGGATTACTTCCTCCTCTCATTCACCTCATTTAAAGTTTGCTTCTCTGTTCCACTGTCATCTACAAACATGGATCTGTATCAGGCAATTCTTACCATCACTGTTTTTCTCTCAGCTGATGCGCAATGTAAGTCATACTTCTATTAAAATCCTTTTTTATATATTAAAAGCCTGTAGGATGCATAATTTCCTTAAGCACACCAATTACTCTATATATGACACAAAAAAAATGCAGTTTTGTGTAAAATCCTTAATGCAGTTCATCCTTTTTTTCGGGCCTCTGGATATTTCTAATTTATCTTTTGCTTTTTAATGTTTCTTTCATTTTAGTTATACACGACTATTTCAACATTGAAGGATGTTCTGAAACAGAAAAAGAAAGTATGTGTGGATCTGATGGAGAGGAGATCTGGCATGCTGACTTTACTCAAAAGATGGGAGTAATTACATTACCTGATTTTGCAGATCCCATGAGCTTTCCAGGATATTATGAACAAAGCATTGGACAACAAGAAGTATGCAAACAAAACTTAGCTGTACTCCTTAAAGTTTATAACAAGCCACCAGAGGAAATGGGTACGGCATTAATTTCCACTCTAAAGTGTGACTGCAGTTTTGCATGATTTTTTAAATTTAACTGTAATACATTTTTTAACATTCACATTAATATGTTTGGAAACAGAAATTAAATGAGCTCCAAATTATGCATTCAGTGTAATCTAGATTTTGGTTAAAAATGTGTTTTGGCTCACAAATGTATTTGATATGAATGAGATTATAATGAGGTCAGTTTTAGTCCTGCAAAGTTCAACAGTTTACTGTGTTCACAGAACCACCCGTGACCTCCATCTATCCAAAGAATGATGTTCAGCTGGGTGTTGAAAACGCCCTCATCTGTCACGTGACTGGGTTCTTTCCTCCGCCTGTCAATGTCTCATGGACTAAGAACAATGTCATTGTGACAGAAGGCGTGAGTCTGAGCCAGTACCGACCAAGGAACGACGGAAGCTTCCACATATTCTCCTCTCTGAAGATCATACCTGAAGAGAGAGACATTTACAGCTGTACGGTGAACCACAGAGCCCTCCAGGGCCCACAGACCAAAATATGGGGTAAGAGCCGCTCTCAAAGAGAAATGCATTACAGTAATTGATGTTATTCCCAGTTTTTTTCTGTATGAAAACAACAGTAATCATTCTGAAAAATTATATCAGCTGAATGGATTTTTACGAAACATTCTGTTCACAATGCATCTGCTAAGCAGCTGTTATAACATTGACACACCTTACAATGATCGACAGGTGTCCGAGCGGTGTCTGCTGTCCCACCCAGTGTGGGTCCGGCGGTGTTCTGTGGAGCGGGTTTGACTCTGGCGCTGCTGGGAGTGGCTACAGGAATCTTTTTCTTTATTAAAGGAGCTGCAACTGACTGTACAGATATGACAAAAAAGAAATATAATGCAATGGACCTACCAGTAAAGACGAAAAAAGGATTTTGAATGATACAGTGCATTTGTGTCATTTTAGATGACGGACAGCACTGCTGGTGTTTAAGATTGATAGATTCATAAATGCAAAGACCTGCATAAATTCTGCATAGATTCATAAATGCAAAGACCTGCATAAATTCTGCATAGATTCATAAATGCAAAGACAGAAAAATACTGTCAGGAAAAACCATAGATAAACTGTAAAAAAAAAAACTGTAATTTCTTGTCCTATAATTACAGTTTATTACTGTTATTCTACACAAAAATCTCCTTAAAAAACTATGAAATCTTTTACGTTTAACATATGGTTGAACCTTGAAAGACCGGATGAAGTAACCCCATAAAATCTTTTCTTGCTATGCATCACTACTCTTCTTTTGTCTAAAAGTCTTTGTTTAAACGTTGTATTTCAAACGTTCATAATCTTGACATCAAGTGACTTACTGATTAAAATAAGACACTTTTGCTAGCTTCATGTTAAGTGTAATAGCATTTTTCATGGACTGCAATGCTTAATTTTTTTGTACTTAAGATTATGCCATTCAAAATTAAACATTTAAAACTGTAATAGTTTTGTGACATACATTTGTCACGTCACAGACAAGGGAAAATGGTGCGAGGACTCAAGTGCAGAAAATAATATATTTATTTATAACAAATAAAACAAACTCAAAACAAAACCCACGAGGGGGAAAAACACATAATAGAATAATAACATATAAACTTAAACAAACCAACAGAATCACGGGGAGGACGGAGGACGGAAGACGCAGACATTACACAAGGATCCAACACAGACTGACAAACACAAGGAGATTATAAAGGGAACAAACAAGGCAGATAATGAGGGAGAACAGGTGGGGCAAATTAACCAATAATCAGATAACAAGGGGGAGGGAACTGACAGGGACACGAGCACATGCTCAACATAACAAAACCCACAAGTGCACACAAGACAGGACAGGCATGTGACATTACCCCCTCCTTAAGGAGCAGCTACCAGACGCTCCACTAGGGACGGGAGGGACAGACCCGGGCGGGACGGGAGGGACAGACCAGGGAGGGACAGACCAGGGAGGGACGGGAGGGACAGACCAGGGAGGGACGGGAGGGACAGACCAGGGAGGGACGGGAGGGACAGACCAGGGGGGCACGGGAGGGACAGACCAGGGGGGCACGGGAGGGACAGACCAGGGGGGCACGGGAGGGACAGACAAAGAAGGTACAGACAAGGGAGGGGTAAACAAGGGAGGAACGAGGAAAACAAAAAGTTCAGGAGGCCATGGTGGCCCACAAAGTTCGAATGGCCAGGGAGGCCCACCAAGTTCAAGCGGCCGGGGCGGCCCATAGAGTTCAGGCAGCCAGGGCAGTGCGGGTAGAGCAGGGCGCCAGGGAGGCGCGGTGAGAGCAGGGCGCCAGAGAGGCGCGGTGAGAGCAGGGCGCCAGAGAGGCGCGGTGAGTGCAGGGGGCGCCAGGGAGGCGCGGTGAGAGCAGCACGCCTCAGCGGCGCGGTGAGAGCAGGACGCCTCAGCGGCGCACGGAGAGCAGGACGCCTCAGCGGCGCACGGAGAGCAGGACGCCTCAGCGGCGCACGGAGAGCAGGACGCCTCAGCGGCGCACGGAGAGCAGGACGCCTCAGCGGCGCACGGAGAGCAGGACGCCTCAGCGGCGCACGGAGAGCAGGACGCCTCAGCGGCGCACGGAGAGCAGGACGCCTCAGCGGCGCACGGAGAGCAGGACGCCTCAGCGGCGCACGGAGAGCAGGACGCCTCAGCGGCGCACGGAGAGCAGGACGCCTCAGCGGCGCACGGAGAGCAGGACGCCTCAGCGGCGCACGGAGAGCAGGACGCCTCAGCGGAGCACGGAGAGCAGGACGCCTCAGCGGCGCACGGAGAGCAGGACGCCTCAGCGGCGCACGGAGAGCAGGACGCCTCAGCGGCGCACGGAGAGCAGGACGCCTCAGCGGCGCACGGAGAGCAGGACGCCTCAGCGGCGCACGGAGAGCAGGACGCCTCAGCGGCGCACGGAGAGCAGGACGCCTCAGCGGCGCACGGAGAGCAGGACGCCTCAGCGGCGCACGGAGAGCAGGACGCCTCAGCGGCGCACGGAGAGCAGGACGCCTCAGCGGCGCACGGAGAGCAGGACGCCTCAGCGGCGCACGGAGAGCAGGACGCCTCAGCGGCGCACGGAGAGCAGGACGCCTCAGCGGCGCACGGAGAGCAGGACGCCTCAGCGGCGCACGGAGAGCAGGACTGCTCAGGGGCGCAGGGAGAGCAGGGCGCCTCAGCGGCGCAGGCAGGGCGTTGGGGAAACTTCTCCAGTCCAGCAGTATCCACCGGCACTGGGACCACCGGAATACGATCTGCTGGCATTGGGACCACCGGAACATGATCTGCCGGAACTGGGACCACCGGAACACGATCCACCGGCACAGGGACCACCGGAACACGATCCGCCGGAACTGAGACCACCGGCACACGATCCACCGGAACTGGGACCACCGGAACTGCCTCCGGGGCTTCGGATAAAGCTCTGTGCTCCTTCCACGCATGCAGGACTGCCACCACAAAGCATCCCATCACAGCCCTCCAGGCCGTTTCCGGACCACCGGAACGGAGTCCACCGGCACAGGGACCCCCGGAACACGATCCACCGGCACAGGGACCACCGGAACACGATCCACCGGCACAGGGACCACCGGAACACGATCCACCGGCACAGGGACCACCGGAACACGATCCACCGGCACAGGGACCACCGGAACACGATCCACCGGCACAGGGACCACCGGAGCACGATCCACCGGCACAGGGACCACCGGAGCACGATCCACCGGCACTGGGACCACCGGAGTGGTGGATGACACCCTGTGCTTTTCCCAAGCATGCAGGACTGCCACCACAAACCCTCCCATTACGGCCCTCCAGGCCATGTCCGGACTCGGGATTCCCGGACTCGGGACCCCCGGAACTGGCACCGAGAGAGAACTTCTCTGCTGAGTCCTCATTGTATGGTTGGATCCTTCTGTCACGTCACAGACAAGGGAAAATGGTGCGAGGACTCAAGTGCAGAAAATAATATATTTATTTATAACAAATAAAACAAACTCAAAACAAAACCCACGAGGGGGAAAAACACATAATAGAATAATAACATATAAACTTAAACAAACCAACAGAATCACGGGGAGGACGGAGGACGGAAGACGCCGACATTACACAAGGATCCAACACAGACTGACAAACACAAGGAGATTATAAAGGGAACAAACAAGGCAGATAATGAGGGAGAACAGGTGGGGCAAATTAACCAATAATCAGATAACAAGGGGGAGGGAACTGACAGGGACACGAGCACATGCTCAACATAACAAAACCCACAAGTGCACACAAGACAGGACAGGCATGTGACAACATTCCACATAAAGATTTAAATGTCTATGGCAGTTTTGTTGAATTTCTAGTGTGCATTGCTTTGAATATGTAACTTTCCCTGCAAAAAGCTGTTTGCGTGCAGTACGAGGCCGAAGGCCGTGAGAGAACGGGGCGAGGCCGGTGGTGTGATTGATAATGAGCACCTGCTGCGCGCCGCACCGCTCTCGTATCTCTCACCGAGGAGCTTCCGATTCATAATAGGTGGAGTGAGAGAGTGAAGGACAAGAGAGGACCAGGCCTGGACTTTACGTTGTGTTTTGTTTATGTTTTATGATGTGTGTGCAGCATCTGTCCGTGAGGGGCTGCCTGCTTTATGTTCATTTTGTGTTTATTTATTTATTAAAGTCTTTGAACATTTGCCGGGCTCTGCCTCCTTTCCACCATAACAATACCGTGTTACAGTTATAAACAGTGCTGTGGGCTAATACACTTCCATATTTTAATATGTACCATACCCTTACTTTGGCACATGGCACAAAGGACAAACAAAATGTAAATTTTTTGTTCTTTTACCAAATTCTGATACATTGTATCTTTTAAAAACAACTTATGCAATGTTTCAGTGACAGGTGCAGGTGATCAGTACTCTGAAGACGGTGCTCATTGTCACTTTGGGGACACTTAAATTTCAACTATATTACAGATCTGCCCGCATTGATACTATATGAGATAATTGAAATTACCTGGATAACTTCACTGTTTTCTCGGCTGTACAGCCGAATCAAATTAGGTTGCATTATTTTCATGTAAACACTGTGAAGCTGCTTTGAAACAGTTGGACTTTTCCAAGTAAAAAGCGCTGTATAAATAAAGGTGACTTGACTTCCAGGCTTGATCAGGCCTCATCTTGGCTTCCTCTGGGCCAACGGCCAGGGTTTTTTGGCCCACTGATAATAAATACACATTTATGGAAAATACCAGGGAATGTACACTCAAAAAAATATGTTGGGTTTCCTTAATTTTTTTTATGTCAACAGGTTTTACGTAACAGGGTTATGTTGAATTTAATTAACATTTTTTAACACTTTTTTAACGTTAATATAATGCCATTTAGTTGAATCAGGTAAACATTCTTAATTTTCTTAAAAAAAAAAAAAAAAGTTAAATTATTCTAAAATGAATATCAAACAAAAACCACAAGTAATCCAGTTTAATTACAAATTTAGAAATGTTATCAAGAAATATTTTACTAAATCTTATCAGAAGACGGTTTTGTTACATCCATGGCATGCCCAAAGTGTTTTATTTTTATTTTTTATTATTAAAACAAATATAATTGTTATAAGCAGGTCCTCACCCTAAGCTCATGCTCTACACTTCACCACAGTCACAGTGGTAACCTCCAAAAACACTAACAATACACAAACTTTTAAATACCAACATAACAGAACATTAAAAAGTATTTCCTTTTTCTCATCTTGTTAAAAATGCATAAAATATCACTTTTATTTAAACATTTCCTCTACGAATTCAGCCCCTTTGCAAAGCATGACGGGAAGTGAATGTCCTGCTTGATTGGGTTACTTGATTGAAACGTTATTTGAACATAAAAACATCAAGTAATGTCAAAAATGTAACGGATTTACTTTTATTAAGAGTAACATGAACTGAATAGGTATGTGTTCTCTTTAAATGTGAATTGGTAAATACCAGTTTGATTCAGCATGACTGATATGCACTCCTAACACAAAATAATAAATTAGTGTCCCTGTAACATTTTTAATTGTAAAAGACTGGTAAAATATCGATGCTGGAATCTTAAGTCTTAAAGAAAAAACACTCGCTTCTGTCATGCTCATTTTGTGATCTAGCTAGTTTTCAGTAAGCTGATGAAATGTGGGGTTGTGTGACGTCAGTGTATGGAAGCATGTTAAGGTCCAACAGTAGAGACACAATGATTTTAGGCTCTGTGCTTTTGCTATGTCTCACACAGACCACTGACCTTATGTTCATGACATCAGTATCATGCATTACAACTTAATAAAATAAAATAGGGATAGTTCAATTAGATAATTATAATACATTTTTGTGAAACCTTGTCTTTTTTGTGACATTTTGCTGTGAAATTGGGAATTATGCATCATCGTAAACAAAATGTGACATTTTATTTATTTTGCTTTGTATTCAGATCGAAGGGACTGAACAACACTCACAAATTTGCAGGAATAAAAGAAGAACTGAACAAAAGAACTGAGAGGATCTAAGGACTCAGAATGAGGTAAATAACTACAACAGAAACGGGTGTGTGATAAATCAGAAACCGTTTAGAAACTAATGCAGAGGAACACAGGCGGGAACAGGAACAGGGAAGACAAAACCAAACCACAACGAAACTAAAGCAGAACCCTGACAGCCGTAAAGGAGGGTGCAACAGCATTTTCATAACACCAAAGCCTATTAAAACCATCGGGATTCTTTGAAATAAAAATAAAATGGCACTTGTTATTGATGTTTGGTGCACAGTATACAAATGTGTATCTTATCCATACATCATTTTTCATTATTTTTAATTTTACTATCTGTGTACTTCAGTCGTCTCTGTGTACTGGAGCGATATGATATATGATGGAGGTTCAACTCATTTTCAATGGATTGTGCAGATGGCCCCTTCACAGCCCACTCTTTCCCAACTGAAGAAATTCCCCTGACGTCACATTTCGGGATATAAATGGGCTACTTGAGAAAGCTGTAAATAATTTGCGTTCTCTAGAAGTTTAGAGTTTTTTTTTTTTTCAGGAATCAGGAAGTGTAAAGGTAATTGTAATTTGAAGTGTGATTTTAAAATGAAAGCAGGATATTGCCCAGCAACACTTGACACATGTGCAAGGGTGGCTGATTGGTCAGTCGTTTTAGACATCGACCTCATCAACATGAACAGCATATTGGCCACTTTTAGTTGTGATTGTCAGTGAAAATGTCCCTGGCTAAGCTCTTGAATTTTCATCACATTCTGATGCTGTCTTTATTCACTGGAGCAGGTGAGATATCTGGACTTTACTAAAAGACATTGCAGAAATGATCATTATTATTATAGGAGTAACAATAGTAAGTGGTGGACATGTGGTTATGATGGTTCTATGGTATGTATGTTCTATGTTATGTTTTATAAAAGTATATGTCAAGTTTTAGAAATGAAGTTTCAGTAATAACAGTAACTGGCTGATGTGTTCAAGTGCTTGTGTTTTTTTATTGTTGAAATAAACTCATGAAGACATTATTTTTCAGCTAATGGATATTATTGCTACCAGTGGTTACAATGCATCTACAGCTCTCCTGATCTCAGTGACATGGTGTTCATTGAAGGGTATTACTTCAATAAATATCTATTCATACAGTTCAACAGCACTGTGGGGAAGTTTGTAGGATTTACAGAGTTTGGAGTGGCAAATGCAGAGAAGTGGAACAAAGATTTAAGCCTCTTACAGCAAACTAGGGCTCAAGTTGATGCATTCTGCAAACCTAATGCTGTAATAGCTAAATCAGCTATCTATGATAAAACAGGTGCGTGACACAAGACACAAACAAAACTACTACAAACAATAATTTGCTAAAATAAATGTGTATTGCACCATTCATGTAATCACAGTATATACAGTAAGAAGTAATTGAGGATGT